>NC_058130.1:491235315-491376001 GCF_016433145.1 Gracilinanus agilis | reverse complement strand
TCTCTCTCTCTCTCTCTCTCTCTCTCTCTCTCTCTCTCTCTCTCTCTCTCTCTCTCTCTCTCTCTCTCTCCCTCTCGCATTGCCTCTTTGGTCAACACAAATGTCTCAATGCATTTTCTTTTCAACATCTAGACATAGCCTTCACAACCGTCATGACATACACATGGGTATCTCTTTAGCCTTTACACATTCATGCCACCTCATGCACTTCTTTTTATGTGTTCTCACACTATCCCCTTTTCACATATCATTAAGCCATTCTATTTACAGCTTTGATTACAACACTCTGACATGTACAGCTCATTACAAATGTCCCTTTTGGAATCCCATTACACCATTTCATTCCCACATTCATCACACTGCTTAGATGTGCAAACCTCATTACACTTTTTCCTCTCTGCATCCTCTCACACTGTACCATTTATCTATCCCATTACACCATTCCTTTTCAGCATCTCATTACGTTATTCTTGGTATACATCTCATTACACCCTTTCAGCATTCACATTTCATTATAGTACCATTTACCCATATAATTACAAGTTTCCCCTTACACATGGAATTACACACTCTTTATATATGCACATCTCATTACACCCTTCTCTATGCATTTCATTACACCCTTTCACGTACACATCTCATTACACCATTACGTTTCTGCATTTCATCACACCCTCCCCTTTTCCCATGCACACGTCAAATTGAACAATTTTTTTTTCTTTTCTCTGCTCTTATTGCGCTATCCAATGTATGGATCTCATTCGATTTCTTCATGGTATATATTTCATCACATCGCTCTACTTTGTATTTCATTACACCCTATTGATGCAAATGTTATTACATACCAACTTTAAATATTCTATTAAAACCTAAAGAAGTAAATATACTATAGTGAAGGTGGAAGAAACTATGCCTCCTTTTGCATTCAGAGAATATTTTCTTCTCATTGCAGAGGGAAATTTGAACAAAGTAACAAAATAGAAATGAGAAGATTCTTTTTTCACTTTTCCTCTAATTTAATCAATTGCTAAGATTTGGCTCTGGTCACTTTCCATAAAAGGGCGGCCACTGATAATTTTAATTCTGTTTGTTCCTCTCCCAGAAGCAACTAGAACAGTACTGTAACAGGTTCTGAGGAATAATCCTTAAAATTGAAAGAAAATTCTTAAGAGTTTGAAGAGAACCTAACCAACTAATGGGACACAGAATCAAAACATCTTACATAAGGAGACTTTTAAAAAATTTCTAGATAAGATTTTTCCAAGTTCTTTCTAAAGATCATAGAATTGAGCAAGTGATATTTTATTATCCTATTAATCCGCAGCAGTTACTAGCCATTACCAAAAATATATAATCACCATTGATCGATCTGAAAGTATAAAGAAGTATATGGCACACTCAGTTCCTTTGAAGATTTCACAATCTAGAAGGCAAGAGAGGATATTGATCTAAAAATAACTAAGTAATTAATAGAAACAAATAAAACACATCATGTCCTAGTTGCTCATGAAGTAGTTTGGTCACAGAGAATGACAGGAGCTAAGAAAGAACTTAAAAAAGAACTTAAAAAACTAAGAAATCACTGAGGGCTATTGCAGGGACTGAAAAATTCATGAAAAAAACAGATTGCAAATATAGGAAACAATAACAAAAAGAGATCAATTTCACTGGGGTAGAAAAATCATGTATTTTTTTTTATCACAAACAGTTTGTGTATTGGAGAAACATAGTTAACAGGGGAGTTATGGAAGATAAGGCAACTCACCTATTTTTCCTGCTTGACACCCTGAATTCTGACTTCCTAATTACCTAGGAAATCCCTTGGCTTAGACTTTTCTAATTGGAGAACAGTTCACTCACTTGGTTCAATGATTTGGATCTCAACCTTCCAAAAACATCTTGGTAATGTGCATGGCCCTGGAGATATTTGGAGTTTTATTTTTCTCCATTCAATTTAGTCAGCTTTCTTATACCCGCCTGGCTGGAGTTTTTCCTACATACTAATAAATATTATCACTGGCTTAGCTGAGCATGCTAACTTCGTTATCTGGATACAGATTCTAGAACTGCATATGGGTGTTGTTTGGTCATTTTAGTTGTGTCCAACTCTTCATGACTTCATTTGCAGTATTCTTGGCAAAGATACTGAAGTGGATTGTCATTTTGTTTGCCAGCTCATTTTGTAGATGAAGAAACTGAGGCAAAGAGGATTAAGTGACCTGCCCGAGATTACATGTCTAACAAGTGTCTGAAGGCAGATTTGAATTCAGGAAAATGAATCTTCCTGACTTCAGAACTGGCACTGTATATATCACTGCACCATCTGGTTGCCCCCTAAAAATTCATACAAAGAAAAATCTTTATCCATACCCATTCCATTCTTCTGCCTAATTATAAACTCCATTAGGGATATTATTGTACCTTACCTAAACCTTCAGGGTCTAGCAGAGTTCTTGACACATAAGAATAGTTTATACAAATCTGTTATGTTTATTGTTATTGGTTACATTCTTCTCCTTGTCCTTGCCAACAAACTGAAGTATTAAGAAGGGTTTCTTTACTTTCCTACCATGTATTCCCCTAGGTCAGCCTCTTCATTGCTACAACTAGACAACCTGCCTATTTCCATTGTAGAGAAAGATTGGGATTATTGTCAAAATAGAGAATTGATGTTTGATTCAGTTAGGTTGAGGGAAGGAAGAGAGAAGATTGTTTGGTATCTTCAAGTAAAACATCAGAGAATAGAAAGAGAGAAAGGAGTGGGTACAGAAATATTCTGTGGCAGAATGAAGGGGGTTTTCTGTGACATTTCAAAGTTATTTTTACTTAAATAAAGATCCTAAGTTGAAGACAACTGATACATCAACATTTTGAATAAAGGAATTTGAAGCAAAGAACTTTGAACAAGTAGATTTCTTCAGAAATTAGTATGTTGTTCTCTATTACTAGATCCAGTCTCCCTATGATATGAAAGAAAAAAAATTGGCAAAAAATGGATGCAAGTCATCATTCTGTGTAATATGAAGAGTGATACATATATCAAAATATGTTTTAAGAATTACTATTGAAACTGAAAGACAGATTGTATTAAGATAGGTTGTGGTAACCTGTAGTTTTTGCTTATAGGAGACACATCAACTATAACAAAAATTATATTACTTGTTATATTTGAAGTGAGGGATAAATTGTATTGATAGATAATCATAACCTGTGACTTCTATGTATAGAAGACTTAGAATTTTATATGAAAAAATTGCATTCAGAATCAAAGAATGGATTGAAAGCTCCTCTTTCATATTCATTACATCTTAGTTTTCTCATTTCTAAAATGATGGTATTTAATTAGATGGTCCGCTATGGTCCATAAAAGCTCTTAATTCTTCTAAAACTGTTCTAGAGATTAAAGTTCACCTACTGTGGGCTAGCAAGCACAATCAACCAGTTAAAACTTAGCAGAGAAAGGCTTTCAAGAGGGCATGATTGGTTTGTATAGCAAGTGTTAATGAATGTTCAAATAGTCTTTTTAGGGAAAGTATAGAGTCATGTGGAGATGTAGAATAAGCTTTTGAAATAAGTGTTTGGACAAAACACCATTTTTAACCACCTTTCTTCATTTTTAAAAATCTTGTCTACCTTTAAACACAACACTACCAAGGAACCAATTTTGAAGTATGTTTTACTAATGTCAACTATCCATTTTGTATGTGTCTTGTATAAGACACTGTACATTGTATGTACTTGATTGATGTCTATGGTGTCTCTCCCATAAGAATGTAAGCTTATTGAGGGCAGGAATTGTTTTTTTCTTTTTCTTTATAGCTATGGAGTAAATGCAATGCATGACACATGCAATTGTAATAATATGAATAATTTGCATCTTATAGTTTACAATGTACTTTTTCACTTGTTCTGCAAGATATATTCTCATTTCAAAGATGAAGAAACTTATGATTGGAGAGGGATCTGGATCACCATATAATTTGTACCAAACCTAGGTATCATCTTGCTGGTAAATAACATAAGTACTCCAAGGCCAGTAGAAAAGCCACAACAACCCTTTGTTTTATATGGTAAAGTCATTGATATTTTCTCCACTTATTCTTTTCTTCATTCACTACCCCCCCAAAACAGGCTTAGCTTCTGAATTCAATTTTTATTCACTTATTATTTTCAAAAGTATTAGAAATCCCCCCAAACCATATCCAGACTAGAACTTTCATAATGAATGATTGCCGAAGAAAGAAAATGGACAATATGCCCTTAAACAGAAAGCAGGTAAATTTTCCATTACTGTTCTCTGTCAGGTATGTTTCATGGTTGAAAGCATGAAATAGGGAGAAGAAAAGTTAAGGTGTTTATTTGAGAGATAGTGGTAGACTAGAAATTGTTTGTTTTTAAAATGTCCACTAATGTTATGTTGGCTTTCTCTTTCAAAATCAACTTAAGGTGTGCACTATGTACAATAATGACATCATCCAATAGTCACCACTCAAAACTAAATTCCTTCATCCACTGCATAAGTATATGCTCTTTGAGAGAGATGCCCGTGACCTAGCAAATTGTCTGAACTTCATAGTTATCTTGGTCCAAATCTCACCTAAAAACATAGAGAAAAATTTTCTAGTGCACTGACAAAGACTCTAACTTGTAAACATACTATAAAATATGGAACTGAGTCTCAAAATCACACACTGGAAATGCATTCCATTTTATTTCAGTCATTTGGAGACTTGAAGATTTCCCAGAAATCTCATCACAACTAGTAAATGCTAAAGCAGAAGGCTCTATTATGGACACATGCAAAGGAAATCTTACAGAGATACCTTTGAGTGAGAACACAAGGAACAGAGAGCAAAAAGGGAAAGATTAATCCAGCTAACACAGCAGCCAATGCCACCACATCATGGCAAAGAAGGGAAGAAAATAGGATATTCAATGATTCAAGCTTTTCCATGGAATTTATAAGGGGTAGGCCAGGCACTCATGAGGCCAAGGGCAGATTTATGGTTCATACCCCTGGAGACTTCCTACAGAGTTCAACTTACTTCAACAGTTAATAACTATTATTTGAGATATAATATTCAACCAGCTCAATTTTATTGTTTTTAATGGTGACAGATTTCCCCCCTCAGAGTGCTATCCATTTTCCATAACCACTGCCCACTTCAACACAACCCTCCCTTGAATGTGACAAAGAAGTAAAGGTAAGGAAAAACAAGCTGACCTATCGACTATATCAGATGTCATATGCACCACTCACTATTTGTAGTTCCCTGTTTCTACTCCAAGAAAATTGGGGTACAGGTATATAATCCTAGTTTAGCACTTCTATCTCTTTGTGAACAGCATCATGACTCCATCTCCTTCTCCCATCAGGGCAGGAATCAATGTCTCTTGGAAAGAGCAGAAAAAGATTCCAGGGATATCCATCCATACTTCTCAAGTCATCTCCCCTTATGGTCAGAGATCCCATATGTATCTACACATCTCAGCTGGGCAGCACACATGTCACATAAAAGATCACCATTATCATTAATTGGATGAGATGTGAAGCTGAGTCTGCTGTCTGAGGCTGGCTATATACACCAAACCATACATATTAATGCTGAATGAGGTATCTATCAGGATGGCCTGGTCCTAGGTTAATGGTTCTAAAGCTGAATGGATTATATTTTGCCCAAAATGAGCAGTAGTGGGGTAAGTGGCATGGAGATGTTTGAGAACATTTGTGTATGTATTGTAATTTTTTTATTGTAATTTAATTGTAATTTTTCTATTTTTTTTTCAAAATTTCAGTCACACTTTAGTTTTTTTGCTCTTCTATTGATTTGTTTTTATATGTATATTAATCTATATATTAACATATATACATATCAATGTAATACATATCTACATGTCTGTATACATGTACATAATGTATAAATGGAATCATTACTAATTTATATTATATCATATTTCCTGGGCCCTCACTGCAGAAAGGTATTCCTTTGACACTTCCTAAGATACTATTCAGACAGGATATGCTAATGGTTGTAGAAAACTAGAAATGAGATTCAGATGTGGGTCCTCTTATCCAACTTTTGTCCCCTGATCTTTCTGTGAGATCATAATGATTTCAAAGCATATGTTCCCCCTCATTTATCCCCAGCCCTATGAGGAAGGCAGGAGGCTGGGATCATCAATGTTTGGATCATATAGCTTGGATATTTTGAAGCATAAAAAAATTAAATCCTTTTCTCTAAATTAAACAGAAAATAAATACCAATCCCCACCTCTTCACACACATAGCACCCACACATAATGCAGTGCTTAGAGGCAGCTTGTATGCAATGCAAAGACTGCTAGAAGGGTAAAAGGAAGACCAAAACTCAAATCTGGTCTAGAAAATTGATTTGCTGTGCAACCATGGACAAGTCACTTATCATTTGCCTTCCTCAGTTTTTTTCCTCTGTAAAATATGGTTAACAATAATATGTATCTCCCTGGACTATTGTTAAGGATAAAAATGAGATGATATTTTAAGTACTTTGTAAACCTTAAAGTGCTAGATAAATATATATCTAGCATAGAGACTGCCTTTTGCCAACTTTTGTATTCCCCACACTTAGCACTGGAACTGGTACATAGCAGGAACTTAATAAATGTTCATTGATTGATTTGATTATTATTACTATTATTCATAACTTTCATTTCAGGAATATCCACTAAATGGCGCTGTCAGCTCTCCTCTCAAACCCCATAAAAGCAATATTCCTGGAAGCTTTATGCAACAGGAAACCTGTATGTTAGGCCCAACTACTATTATTTCAGAAATACAGCTAATTTCACAGGGCTGTTTTTAGGAAAATTGAATCTGTCAGAATTATTTTTAAGGAAGCCATTAGGCATTCACACACACACAGTGCTATGGTTTCAGTCTAGATCTTTACCCTACAAAACCATTCCTTATTGACATGAAAGGACTTTTTATACTAAGCACCACTTCATCTTAATTATTTTGGACATAATATGAAAATACATTTCCACACAGTAAAGTATGGAATGGCATTTTATTTCAAAATTATCACAGTATTAAATGAAATGGATATGAATAATGTGGAAAACTGCATTTTAATACTAAAGGCAGTAGCTGTAACAGCCGCACTTACTCAGTGGAATTGTTTTTGCACCACAATGATGAAATTGTGCAGACACTCCATGCAATAAATTAAATAATATATGAACTAAGTGCTATTAAATCACATTTAAATATACTGTGCTTGATTGCTAGAGTGAAATTTAGAGTGTACACAAGGGAAATCAAGTTGTTTTGAGCTTAGTTATTTGGTCCTTAAATAAATTATGCTCTGCTAATGCATGAGCATACAGAATTTTGCTCTAGACCAAAAAAAAAATCCATCTAATACAAAGCCATGAGCAGCATCAGATGATCGAAATTTGTTGGTTTCACTGTAGATAATTTAGCTGATTTTTCAGTTTATAAAAAATTAACATTCATACTCTTTGCTGATTAATGATTTCTAGTATATACATTTGTATTTTTTCAGCTTAGAGTAAAAGAAAGTCAGATGCATTTTCATTATTTTTAGCACATTTGGCAATGTAATAGAAATAGGAAAGAGAAAACCTTTTAATCCCATTTTTCTACCAGAACCTCTTCACACACATTCATAAATATGTGATCCATGCATACCTGTGTATAGACACACACATACACAGTACCTATATGCATTCCCAAACATAGCCATAAACACATGTACACACAATACAGTAGACATTCATGGATATGTGTGTATATACATGTATATATGTATATACATATACATATATGTATGTTCATGTGTGCATTTATGGGCACAAACATATAATGTGCATGTATCCACATAGCTGTGTGTACAATTTCATGTGTTCACATGCATATACACACTCATGCAAATACATATTATACACAGCTACCCAACAAAAGGGGAATTGGCAATTCGTGAACATAATAGCAAAGGCAGTTTCGGACTTTTTCCCACAGTGACAAGATGACTATTTATCTGTGATGATCATATAGTCAAGCCAACTCATGTCTCAGTCATTATAGGATCCTGATCTGCAAGAGAGTTTAGAAATCATTTAGTCTACCCTCGTTTTATATATGAGAACCTGAGGATGAGAACCTGGAAATAATTCTTCTGTTGTCTCAAAAATAATACAGGTATGATTCAGAGGACCAGGGTGTCTGTGTCCCCATCCAGTGCTCTTTCCCCAGAACACATGACTTGTCATGTATCGGAAGCATCTGACCACGTATTCTTTGGACACAAGATATGTAGGATTATTTAAGAGCAGATCTACAGCCACAGATGGTTATGTATCTTTAATAGTATTAGCTTAATGGGAAATGTATTTCTCATAATTAATTATACAAGAGTATATTTCTGAAAACTGTCCTCCATATCTAGAACATGCCTCTACCTTATCACCATCTCTCTAGATCCTTATCTTCTTTCAAGATTTTCTTTAGGGGCATTTCTTAGGTAAAAACTTTTATTATCTCCCCAGTTACTAATCAGCTCTCCCTTCTCAAACTGCCTTGTATTATTTATGTCTATGCCCATATTTCATTCCCCTAAGAAAATGTAAGTTCTGTCAAAACTGGGACTATTTTTGTTTTTGTCTATGTATAGCTAGTGCCTAGCACAGTGACAGGCACTTTGAGCTTGAAGATAAAGCCATTCCCGCATCAAAGATGCATCAAGGTAGAGAAAGACCCATTATCTGTATTAAGGAACACTATGACCTCAGAAAAGGGAGAGAGTATGGGGGGAGGGAGGGAGAGACAGAGACAGACAAATAGACAGAGAGATTTTGTTGTTTTAGTGTCATGTATCTTATGCTAAAAATCATGATCTCTGAGAAAAGAAAGGACATTAGAAGAGATTGATTTTCATAGGTAATCCTGAAGAATATAGGTTTTATCTCATAACATCCACTGTGACCCTGAATAAGACTTTTAGCCTTCCTTTATCTCGGTTTTCCAGTCTGTGAAATGATGCACTTGACAATGACCAGATGCGCTCTCAGGTGCAACTCTTAAGTCTACAATCACAGTTATAGGGATTACATTGAAAGGGAACTGGTAGAAGTGGAAAGGTAAGGGAGGAGGAAAAAAATTGCTACTTAATTGTACTTGCAAATATATTTTTTAAAAAATCTATCATGTCAGGGGCAGCTGGGTAGCTCAGTGGATTGAGATTCAGGCCTAGAGACAGGAGGTCCTAGGTTCAAATCTGGCCTCAGCCACTTCCCAGCTGTGTGACCCTGGGCAAGTCACTTGACCCCTATTGTCCACCCTTATCACTCTTCCACCTATGAGTCACTACACAGAAGTTAACGGTTTAAAAAAAATCTATCATGTCATTGGGAAATAAGAGCAGTGTATAACATTTTCTATTAACAATATGAATACATTTTAAACTGAATCTTCCATATTGGCAACTGTCACAGCATCTCAGCTTTAGTTGTTGTGTAGCTCCAATATACCTTGGTATCTGTGATCTCATTGACATGATTATTTCCTTAGCCTGATAAGTGTGTGGCTCATATTCATGTGTTCCCCTAAATATTCACAGAAAGTGTGCCCAGTGTGCCAGAGACTTTCTTCACATTTTTTGATATTTTAGAGATATGAATGAAGGATTTGGATAAAATGCCATGTGACCAGTCCCTCTTTTTTCTAGTAATACATTTCTTTGGTGTGTCCTTTACATGACTTCTGTGTAATTTCTTTTTTGTTATTGTAACCCATTTACATCCACTATTCATACACCCATTGCTCTTTAGCTGTTTCTAAACATCAGTTTTTAGCAACTAGGATGTTATGTGAGTTACAGCTATATAAAATCACCTAAAAAAGGTTAATGTTAAATAAGTGGACTTCTGCGTCACAGAGAAAGTTAGAGTCATTAAATGAACGGTGTTAACATCTCAAAAGAAATCCAACCTACATTTCTTTTGGTCAGTACTGAGACAATTTCAATTTTTGCTTTCTGTGTTGGTCACAGATAATACATATAGTCTATTCAATTGCATATATCATAGTGTTTGAGGAAAAGTGAAAAGGTTCTATTTGTACGAAAATACTTGTAATTATTTGTATGTGGTTGTAAAGAATTAGAAATTGAGATGATGCTCATCATTTGGGAAAAGGTGAACAAGTTGTGGTATGATTGTGATGTAATACAACTGTGCTATTAATACAACTGTGCTATTAGAAGTTATGAGCAGTGTTGTTTCAGAAAAACCTGGGAAGACTCATATGAACTCATGCAAAGCAGAATGAACAGAACCAGAACATTGTACCTAGCAGTATTATAAAAATGACAAACTATGAAAGGAGTAGCTATTCTGATCAAGAAAATGATCCAAGACAATTGAAATGGATAAATGATGAAAAATGTGATTCATCTGCTGAAAAAGAATTGATGAAAATTGAATCCAGCCTGAAGCTTACATTTAATTTTTTTATGTTTTGTTTATGTTTTCTTTTAGAATATTGCTAATATGGAAATGTTTTACTTGCTTCACCTATATAATTTAAATCAAAATATTTACCTTCCCAAAGAGGCAGGAAATGGAAGGAGGGAAGAAGATAATCTGGAGCTCAAAATTTAAAATAATGATTATTATATTTTTACAATGTAAATTTTATATATAATTGGAAATATTTAACAATATAAATAAAATAATCTTAAAAAACAAAATGTCTATTCTTTTCTAATATCCTGATCAAGAATGACCTCAGTTTCTGTTGGATTTTTCTCATAAAGTTATTGTACATAGGAAAGTAGTTACATGAGTTAATATAGTTATTAATACTATCTCAACCACCTATTTTGGTAAACTGAGTGCTAACAATTTCCCATTATTTTGTAATTTTTTTTACCTACCTTTAAGATGAACTCTTTAGTGCCCTTGAAACTGTATTACTTCCAACATTACACTCTTCTGTATACATAGGTTCTAATTCAGCTTTAATTCAAATTTAGCTCAGTACAATTTCCACTTCCTCTGCACATCCAAAACTTCCAAGTAAACAAAAACATCAACAAGCACTTACCAGGCAACTACTAATTGCTTGTTACAGGGCTAGTGCTATAAAGAGAAAAGAGTCTCTGCTATAAAGGAACGTGTTCTAATAGTGGAGACAACGTGAAAACAACAATGTACCGAAAAAAAGTAATTGGGGATAATCTCAGAGAGAAAACCTTACTATTACAATGGACTAGGAAAGATTTCTTTCAAAAGGTGGAATTTTAGCTTATACTTGAAGTAGTCTAGAGAAGACAGGAGTTGGTAGTGATCCGGGAAAGACTTCCTGGCATGTGGCCAGCCAGAGAAAATGCTCAGTTAGAAGGTTAGTTGTTTGATATGAGGATCAGCTAAAAGGCCAGATTTTATAGTTTAAACATAATAGTTCCAATGTCCTTAATGGTTACTAGAATTTTTAAGTAAACATTTTTACAAATTGTTTTTCCACTTTTCATTTATTTGTTGTCCTTCCAATTTCATGCTGAAGGACCCTTAGTATGACTATTGCTTATAATTGTTAAGTGAAAATTCCCTATTTCCCTTCTCTCTCTGTTTAGTAAGGAGATGAAATACTTGCTGACAGATGCAATTTATACCCTTTTCTTTTGGTCTCTTCATTATGGCAAAAGACTTGTATCAGTTAACTTTCAGAATAAAATAATTATTGTTGATATTCTTTTCTTTATCCATTCCCATTTTGGGCTTCAATAACTAAGCCAGTCACATTAAATCTCTTTCATTTTTATGTCTTTTTCATTCTTATTCTTTTTCTAGTTTGTATTAATTTTTTACTATATAATAATTAGTATGATTTTTATACATGGTGGATTCAAAATGTTTTTCATATTCATAACTTTTTTCTTATTTGTTAATATTCAATTTAGCTATATATGTTTTTATTCATACCACTCTATTGTTTTCTGATGCTCTTTTCAAAGAAAGTTCTCATAAGATTTAAAGATTTTGTGTAGTCTACAAATCCCATTTCCCAATTTATCTTTTTCATCTAACTATGCTTATACTTGCACTAAGAACTCTGATAGAATTATGTTCTTTGTAGAATTCCTCTATCCTCTAATTTTCTAAAATCACTATTGGCAAAGAATCCATAATTATTTTTATGGTCATCCTTTTGAAAATACTTTTAATGACTCCTGCTATATAAGACTATTTTCCATTAAACTATGTTTATTTTTGCCTTTGAATGAACACTCAAACCAACTATGCCAACTGTTTTATTTATATCTCTAAGGCAAATCCATGAGCAAGACTTCCACTTAATGGAGCTAAATTTTGGGGAAAAATAGGTGTCATCCTTGTTTCAGAGTTTCCAATATCATGAAAAGTTTGTAGTGCAATTTAGTTAATTTTATCACTTCTCTTGATCCTTATATCCCTGGAAGTCGGAGTTTTCCTTTTATACAAGGGGAAGCCTCATACAATGGCTACTAGGATCCTTTCTAACTCGGAATCTATAATTCTTTGGTCCTACAAAGGAAAATAACAGAAAGACAGTTGAATTCAGATCAAATGCAATAGCCAATGTTAATGACAGTCTCAGTTACTTATAGAAATGGTATAAGTCCTGTATGATACTGATCATTTTTTTAGCACAAAGGTACCAGAAAATTGATCCTCGACATCAATTCTATCCTCTGTGACTCTACAGATTGTCTACATAGCATTTCTTTTACTTGTGATTTTCTAATCTGAACCATTCTTAGCATCTGGAATCAACAAACGCTGCTACCCTTTACTGACAGATCAGTTTTGACTAATATTTGTTAAAGGGCTTAGCAATGGCTGGCATTTGTTAAGTCCTAAATAATTGTTTATTCAATTCCCTTCCCCCACTTCCTTCTCTGTGGTCAATGTCCATGAAATTTTCTGCAGTCTTCACTAGATAGTGGTTCTGCTTTAATGGATATTGCAAGCTCAGTGCTGACCTCTGGAGTTTCTTTTCCTGCAGTTCTTAGCTTTTAAGAAATGAGTCTAGTGTCTGTCTTATTAATACACATTTCTCCCTTGGAAGTTGGGGAGAGAGATTCATTGAATCATAGATTTGAAGATATATTTTTAAAAACCCTTGAAACCATCTAGGCTGATTCTCTCATCTTATAGATGAGAAAATGGAGTTCCAAAGATATTTTCTAAATGCAAAATTTTACTTCCCTAAAACATTGATATTAAGACACATGGTAAGGATTTTTAAAAATCCAACTTCAACTAGTTCCCGGAAGTGTATGAGGGATTATTTTAATAAAATTTTCTTTTCCCCAATTGCATGTAAAAACAATTTTAACATTAATTTAAAAAAAACTGAGCTCTTTCCTTCCCTCCCTTTCTCCTTCATTCTTCCATGAGCTTCTAAACAATCTGATATAGATTTTACATATGCAATAATGTAAAACATTTTTCTTTATTAGTCATTTTGTGGAAGAATTCTCAAACAAAAAAGAAAGAAGAAAGTGAAATATAGCATTTTTTTAAATCTTCATTCAAATTCTGTAAGTTCCTTCTCTGAAAGCAGATACTATTTTTCATCAGAGGTCTCTGGATTGTCTTGGATCATTATATTGTTGAGAATAAGTTGGTCATTCTCAGTTGCTCATTAAAAATATTGTTGTTACTGCATACAGTATTCTTTTGGTTCTGCTCACTTCACTTTGCATCAGTTAATGTGTTGTGTTTCCACATTTTTCTGAAACAATCCTATAATACAATAGTATTTCAATACAATAATATATCACATTTGTTCAGTCATTTCCCAATTGATAGACTACCCCTCAATTTCCAATTCTTTGCTATCACAGAAAGAACTGCAATAAATATTTTGTACAAATAGGTACTTTTACATTTTTGTAAAAACCTTTAGGATTTGAATCTATTAGTGGTATTGTTGGATGAAAGAGTATGCACAGTTTTAAAGCCTTTTGGACACAGGTTCACATTGCCCTTCAGAATGGTTGGATCTGATCACAATTCCAGCATTAATTTTCCAATTTTGCCACATCTCCTCAAATATATGTCATTTATTTTTTCTATCATATTGGCCAATCTGATAAGTGTGAGATGGTACCTCAGTTGTTTTAATTTGCATTTCTCCTATCTAGATTGATTTAGAGCATTTTTAAAAATAACTATAGACAGCTTTGCTTTCATCTGAATACTACTTGTTCATATCAGCTGACCACTCATCAACTGAAGGATAACATTTTTTTATACATTTGACTTAGTTCTCTATGAATATTTGAGAAATGAGACATTTATCATACATATTTGCTGTAAACATTTTCCCCAGCTTTCTACACCCATTCTAATCTTGGTCGCATTCTTTTCTTTGTACAAAACTTTAAAATTTAGTATATTCAAATTATCCATTTTACGTTATGTAATGCTTTCTATCTCTTGTTTTCTCATAAATGTTTCCCTTATCCATAGTCATAGCAAGTAACCTATTCCATGTTCCCCTAATTTCCTTTTGATAACACCTTTAATGGCTAAATTGTGTATTTTTGTGTA
Source organism: Gracilinanus agilis (assembly GCF_016433145.1). Taxonomy (NCBI): domain Eukaryota; kingdom Metazoa; phylum Chordata; class Mammalia; order Didelphimorphia; family Didelphidae; genus Gracilinanus; species Gracilinanus agilis. The sequence goes on along the minus strand of NC_058130.1, from coordinate 491,361,400 downwards.
CTTATATTGACTTTATCTTAATATACAGGGTGAGCTGTTTGGTTTACTCTTTGACAGGCCATTTTCCATTTTTCTTAAAAGTTTTTGTCAAATAGTAAGTTGTTATCCCCAAATCTTAGATCTTTTAAATTTATCAAACATTAAATCACAATATTATTTGTTATTAGGTATTTTATATATTGGGTCATACTGTGAGAAAGAAAGTGGTAGGATAAAATCAAGAGCTCGAGGAAAGACCTGATTTGAAATAGTTGGCAGGGAGAGTAAGATAGATGAATCAAAGGAGAGTACAATAGTATAAACAAAGAAGAGTACAAAGATTAGTATGCAGAATAAAAGTACAACTGAATGTTTATGTCCATTCTCCCTCTGACACCTGGGAGAAGTCTTACACTGCTTGAAATGCATTCTTTATTTGTTTGAGAGCCAGTCATTTCTCAACAGTTCACTCTCTTTAGCATTTGGCTTTGATTACTTAAATTAGCCAAGTTAAATCAAAAACTCTTACATAACTAAGGTTTGAATTGTCTTGGCATTCTTCATTTGTACACCCCCTATTGGATATCATTTTACTGCAATATTTCAATGAGACAGGAGAAAAGGGGAAAGTTCCCCAAACGGATACATCTGAATTTTAATTTTGTCCCCCTTTCATAACTAAAACTCCACTAAGACTCAAGATTTTTTCACAAAATACATCAAAAAGAGAGTAAAACTCTTTATAGAAATTTAATATATCATAAAAACAAACAAGCTGGATAAAGCAAAGGAGGAAAAGTCCAGAGGCCTATTGGACAATCATAGCTGGCAGGTGCCTTTGAATACTGAATTCTAGAACTCCATGTTCCTGCTGCTTCAGGGAGGTACCCTGGAGCAATGGGATTGCCTCCCATCCCTGAAGCCCTGCCTAGTTCCCCACACTGGCACTGAGTATTTGGTGTCAAAGAAATTCACACAGTTGAAGACATTTGAAGCAGAGGCCAAGACTAAGGGTAGAGGAAATGAAACAGCTACATTATTCAAAAGTGCTGAAGACAAATCTTGCTCCTGGAAAATTTCACTCAATATTCCAGGTATATTCATAAACTCAATTGATCCCAAGTGTTATTGAAGATCATTCATTCATTCATTAAACTAATATTTATTGAGTGCCTACTGTGTGCAAGCATTAGGTAGAAACCAGAATATGTTCAGTTTTCCTTCACTTCTGGAATTCCCAATTCCAAATGGCAAGCATTTATTATTGACATATTTTTAGACATTTGAAAACTCAGCATTTTCCCAGTATAATTATTGGTTGAGAAATTGGTATGTTAACGTGCTGCATTTCTATGTAATTACTATCTACACTTTCCCTCAGAGTTTGCTTTTCAGCCACAAAATTGAACTCTAGCCCTCAGTGGTAATGTTTGTGGAAAATTCCATATGTCTTAAAAAGCTTTTGACCTGGATTTCAGAGTGTTTTCTTAAAAAGGATAGTTTAGGCTTTTCCTTGAGACTTATAAGGTAAAACACATTTGCAGGAAATCAAGTAAAATTGCCTTTCAATACATTGTTTCCTGAAATGGATGAACCCACAATCTTAGACAGGGGGAAAAAAGTTGAAAGATTGCTGCTATATAAGAGTCTCTTTCTGCTGGTTTACATGTCCTAATTCCCATGGTGAACCAAAAATGTGCAGATAATTCATGTAGTTGAAATTTGATAAGGATAAAGCTCAAATACCCAAATTTACTTTTAAAGCATGTTTGAATAAAAGGCAAGATGTTTTAATGAACTTGTTTTGCCTTTAAGTACTGAGTATTTCCATAAAGTTGAGGGTTGAAGAGGGGAAGTGATATTAACTTAGCAAAAATTTAGTGTCTTACTATAAATCATTTCAATTATGACAAAGGCACTGGGCTAAGTTCTGAAGATAAAAAAATATATAAAGCAAAATCAGAACTAGGAAAAAGTTTCCTAAGATATGATATGAAAGAGACACAACATGAGCACTTTAATATGATGGCTAATTTATAAAAAGGGAATTGTTATAATGAAGGGTCTAGTGGACAGAAACCAACAAGTCACAACTTATAAACCTCTAAAATATTTGAAAAACTTGACCAGCTCTTGTGTTATGGTCATTTCAAGGTTCTTAATATTTTTAAGATGGCTCAGTTTCCATTCATTTTATGCTCAAATGATTTGATGACATTCTGTGGACTTTTTTCCTCTGGTTATTTCTTTCATTTCTTTCCTAGTTTTCTTGATTTTATGGTACTCTCTTCTAAAACAGGTCTACTTAGTGATGTTAAAAATACTTCAAGGAATATCAGAATATTTGAGTTGGAAGAGACATAAGTAGATATCTAGACCAAATGGTATCTAACAAGGATTCCTCTACAATATCTAATGAAAAGTGGATATCCAGCTTTTGCTTGATACTTCCAATGAAAAGGAAACTACTTCTTTGCAAAATCTCTTACATCTGGTACTTCACTCTATTGGGATGTGAACTCCTTGAGTTCCTTAATTGTCTGGCTTTTCTATTTGGATCCTCTGAACTTGACAAGGGTTATGCTTCATACACTGTAAACTCTTAACTAATTGTCTTTCATTCATCCAGTCACGTTTGAGGTACATCATTCCACCAGCTCCTGTCTCCAGTTATTAGGTTTATGTCCTTACACCAAACTTAAATATGTCTCTCTGCATTGTTCATGGGGAATTAAGCACAACAGGCCTATTCCCCATTCCACATGTAGCCTTTCAAATACTTGAAAATGATGATCATAGCTAATACTCTACCACCTAAACCCTAATCTTTTCTTCAGGATAGCATCTTTAGGTTCTTCATTGAACCTTATGTAACATGATTTTGAGATTTTTCCTCTTCCCAGTTGCTCTCATGTATATACTTTCTAGTTTATCAATATCCTTCCATAAATGTGGTAGCTGGAACTGAATTCTATAAGCCATATATAATTTGATCAGGGCAGTATAGATCAATATAATTAATTCTTTACTTCTGGATACTATGCTTCTAAAGTATAATTTAAGATACACCAAGTATTTTTACTGTCATATCATACTAGTGACTCATTAAGTTTTCAGTCAACTAAACAGGGGATGGATTGGGCAGATTATTGGGCCTGGAGTCAGAAAGACCAATATTCAAATCTGACCTCAGATATTTACTAGATGTGTGGTCTCAGATGGGTCCCTTAATCTTTCTCGACACAATAAAAATGAAAATAGAAACAACATCTATATAATAAGTTTGTTGTGAGAATAAAATGAGACATATTTTGTAAAGTACTTAGGCAATGCCTGACAATAAAAATACTTGTTTGTTAGGTACAATATAAATAATTATTCTTTACTCTTCCCCCTAAAATGTTCAGACAATTTTAACTGAACTGATCTCTAGCCATATCCTTCCCTTGTGATCTCAGTGAATTGTATTTTTAATTAAAGTTTAAGACTACTTTTATCCATATGAATTTTGGTCTTATTTGATTTCACTCAAAACTTTAATTTGTCTAGTTCTTTTGAAATTTGATTCTCTTGCCCAAAGTGCTGGTAATCCCTTCTATCTCTATTATTTATAGTTCCTAAAATCATGTCATCCATCTTTTTATCTGAACCATTTATAAGTACCCTGATTAAATTGAACTAAATATAGATAACAAAGGGATATCTACTTCCCAAAAGAATTTGAACTATTAAGAGTTAGACCTTCACCATTTTTACTTCTAATATCTCTCAATTGTTTTGTTGTAAAAAGTGTCTAAGAAACATTGTGAAATGTTTTGATAAATCTAGGAAAACAACAACCTTCTCTTTTTCTACTAGTTCAGTACTCCAATCAGAAAAGGAAAGCAATGTCTTAGTATGGTCTCATCTATTCTTACAAAATCTATCTTGCAAGTTTTTTGTTCATCTCTTACTTTACTATGTGTCCATTAATTATTATTTTAACAGTACTAGAATTTTCCCTGGACTCAAAGTCAAGTTTATTGAACTATAATTTATAGACTTCATCTTTTCCTATACCTTTAAAAAACACATGGGTAAAGCCAAGATGGCAGAATAAAGGCATGGGTTAGCCTGAATTTCCTTTAGCTGATCTCTAAACATTAAAATAGTGTCTCAAAACAAATTCTGCAGGTGTAGAACCAAGAAAAGGATAGAGTGAAAAAAATTTCCAGACTAAGACAACTTGGAAACTTGACAAGAAAGGTCCATTTCATGGGAATGAGAATGAAGTGAAGGCCAGCATAGCTCCTTTACAAGTTCTTGCCACACAAATAAGGGGGTTAGAAAACTGGTTGGAATATTACAGGGGACATTTTCTGGCACTGGGAATAGGATTCTATTATATTAGCTATCCATGACTCTAGGTCTCAGTCTCAGGGTGAGGTGGAGTACTAGCAGGAATGAGGACAATGCCCACAGTTTAAGGACTAAAATGAATTATTGGGGTCACTCAGAGACTGAAGCACAGACTAAAATAGCAATAACTATACTTCTTCTTAGGTCTTATCACCTTGGAAGAAATGAGAGCCTGCAGACCATCAGAGTTTGCTCTGAAAATAACACCACAAAAACTTGATACTTGGAACAGTGCTCCATCCACCCTAGAAGCATAGTCTAACTTTAACATAAAGTTCAAAGTTAAGAAACAAGTTGGAAACCTGAAAAAAAATAACCTGACCATATAAAGTTACTATGGTGACAGGGACGATTAAAAAAAAAACTTAGAAGAAAACAATGAAATCAAAGTATTAATCAGCCAACCATCAAAGAAAAATTCAAATTGGCTTCAGGAACTAGAAGAGTTCAAAAATAATTTTTAAAACCAAATAATAATGGTAGAGAAAAATTGGGAAAATGAGAGTAATAAAAGAAAATTGTAGGAAAAAAGAGTCAACTACTTGCTAAACCAGGCACAAACATATTCAAGAATATAAGGCCAACTAGCAAAGAAGTATTGCAATTCATTAAACTCCTTAAAAATAAGAATTCCTTAAAAAGCAGAATTGGCCAAGTAGAATAGGAGGTACTAAAGCTTAATGAATAAAATAATTACTTAATAATTAGTACTGGATGAATAGAAACTAAGAATTCCATGAGATATCAATACACAATAAAATAAAATCAAAAGAATGAAAAATAGAGGGAAATGTGAACTATTTCATTGGATAAACAACTAATCTGGAAAATAGATGAAAGATAATTTAAGAATTATTGAAGTAGGTGCTCCAGGTGGAGCCAACATGGCAGAGTAGAGACAAAGAAAGCTCTAACCTCTCTGAGAATCCCTTCCAAATAAACTTAAAATAATGTTTAAAAAAACCATGGATGACTGACAGAAAGGGTCTGTTTCACTTAGTTGCCTGGGGAGAGCAGCACACAGCAAAGCTGTCCCCCATGGAGAACCAGTATATGACAATCATAATCCACCCCACTCCTAACACCACCCCACCCCTGCTACTCCAAGATTCTGCTTAAGCCAATAAAAGAACACCTCTTGCCCACTCCATGAAGCTGACCACCCAGTACAAACCTGTCAGGAGACACTCAGAGAAATAGGGTCAATTATCTGGATCGCATCAAAGTCAATACAGCTGGCAAGGCCCTATATTGACTTGGTTGGCCTGAAAAGTCAAGCCATAAGATGGATGGCTTATCTGAGAAAAAATCTGACCCCTTTCTGTGACTCCTTTTTTGATCAATACCTTTTATTATTGAAAATATTATAATCCAGTATTTTAGGCTAGCCTCAAGTTTTATAGAAAGCCCCTAATTACCCTATAGTAAACTAGCATTTAATGAGTTAACAGCCTTTTTCCTCAGCAGAGAACAGCTGAAGCTATTTTATATCTCTTCTCCCTGCTTCAGATGTCCCAAGGTCACTGCAGGGCAAATCCAGACGAATTCCACTCTCACTTAAGTACTTTCCAATGACAAAATACACTCCATAATCTTAAAGGCTTATTCTTTAACATACCTTTTGAAGTATGGAAGCTTTCACTAAAATAAAACTTAGATAAGGTGAGACTCATTTTTTAACCTTGGACCTTGTCTCATCCGGGCATAATCTACATGAGAGAATATTTTTGTAAGCTATATACCAATCTTGATGTAATTCTTTAACCTTGGGTGTTTCTATACAGCTGTGATTTCAATTGTGCTTTGTAAGAAACTGTTCTTGGAAAAATGTATAAAATAAACCTCATTCTCAAGGGCTGATGAAGCCATCATGAGCTGATGTGTTAGACTGACTGTTTCCAGTTTCTGCTTCAGTTCTTATCATTTGACACCATTTAGAGCCATTCAAATTCCTGTTAATATAAATCTGGATCTCTATACAAACCTAAAGTGAGGCCTCAAGCCCAAGCACAAGGCAGTTCACAGTGTACCTGGCCAGTATAAGCCCAGAGTAAGATCTGGAGGTCCTACTCAATCCTTAGGTGGAGCCCTGGGCACCAGAAAAAGTTATCTCACAATGGTCTGAGCCCTACAGGCAATGGGTAGGACCTGAGGGAGAATGAATCAACAGAGGGAGATGGATTCCAGAGCTTTCAACCTTCAAGCCATCAGACACCTCAGAAAAACCATGGGTAGTAGCAAGAAAAAACTAAGTTTAAGAAAGTTCCCCCTCTACACTGAAAATAGAGTTCAGCTTTAGGATAAAAGAAATGTCAAGAAAATGACAAGTTCCCCCTCTACACTGAAAATAGAGTTCAGCTTTAGGAAAAAGAAATGTCAAGAAAATGGGGGAAATGAGCAAAGGAAAAAAAAACACACAACAATAGAAAATTATTAAGTAGGCAAAGAAGAACAAGGCACAGAAACTCAAAAAGGAACAGTGAGATAAAACAGCTACCTACAGAACTTCAAAGAAAAATGTGAATTAGTCTCAGTCTCTAGAAAAGTTTAAATAAGAGAGGCAGAGGAAAAATAGGGAAGAGAAATTAAAGTTATGCAGGAAGAAAACTGTACTCAAAACTATACAATTGATCAAATGGAAAAGGATATTCAAAAGTTAATAAAAATAATTCCTTAAAAATAAGAATTGGGCAAATAGAAATTAATTACTTCATGAAACCTTAAGAAACAATAAAATCAAATAAAAAAGAATGGAAAAATAAAAGAAAATATGAAACATCATATTGGAAAAATAACTGACCTACAAAATAAAGGAAAGAATATTTATGAATTATTTGAGTACCTGAAAGACATGATTAAAAAATAAAAACCCAGACAACACATTACAAAAAATTATCAAAGAAAACTCTCTTGACATTCTTCAGTAAGAGATTAAAATAGAAATGGAAAGAATTCACCAATCACTTCCTCATAATTCCACAAATGACAATTTCCAGGAATATTATAACCAAATTTAAAAGCTCCCAGGTCAAGGTGAAAATATGGCAAGTAACCAGAAATAAACAATCCAATATCATGGAGCCACAGTCAGGATTACACAGCACTTAGCAGCTTCCACATTAAAGGATCAGAAGGCTTGATATATTATATTCTGGAAGGCTAAGGCACTAGGTTTGCAACCTAGAATAACCTCCAAAGCAAAATTGAGTTTTTTTTTCTTTCAGAGGAAAAGGTCATTTAATAAAAAGAACATTTTCAAGCATTCCTGATAGAAATATATATATGTATATATATATATACATATATAAATAATCACAGAAAATTGGACATTCAAATACAAGACTCAAGAGAAGCACAAAAATGTATACAAGAAAAAAATCTGAGGAATTAATAAGGTCAAACTGTTGATATTCCTACATGAAAACATGAGATTTGTAACTTAAAATTTTTATCAGTATTAGAGCAGCTAGAATGAGTATATATAGACAAAGGATGAGAGAGTAGAGGATGATTAGAATGACAGGATATCCTCAAAAATTTTTAAGAAGTAAAAAAGATAATTGTACTGAGAGAAAAGGGTAGAGAGATAGAATGGGGTGATTTATCTTAACTATAGAGGTATGAAAAAACTATTACAGTGGAGAGGAGGATGAGAGTGGTGATGAATAATGCTTATAACCTTACTTTTATTGGAATCAGCTAAGAGATGAAATAATAACTAAATGTATTTGTATATAGAATCCTTTCTTAGCCTAAAGAGAAGTAGGAGGGGAATAAGAGAAGGGTGGGTAACAAAAAGAACAGATAAGTGGTGGAATGTTGATTAAACGCAAAACACTTGTGAGGAAGAATGAGTGAATGGAGAAAGAAAGAGCAGGATCAAAAGGGGAAATAAGATAGAGCATACCTGATAATCATAACTGTGATTGGGAATGGGATGAACTTCCCCATAAAATAGAAGCAGATAGAAGAATGGATTAAAAACCAAAAATCTATAATATGTTTCTCAGAGGAAATACATCTGAGGTAGGGAGACACACAGAGTAAAGGTAAGGAACTGGAATAAACTCTACTGTACTTAAGCAGAATTTTTAAAAAAAGGAGTAAAAATGAGTATCTCATAGAAAGCTAAAGAAAAAGTAGAAAAGATATAATAGACAATGAAGTAATATCAATACTAAAGATATATACACCAAAGAGTATAGCCTTCAAATGTTAAAATGAAAAGTTAAATGAGCTTCAGGAGGAAATAGACAGTAAAACTATACTAAAGGAGGAGTCCTACTTTCCCCTCTCAGATCTACATAAATCAAAGTAAAAAAATAAACAAAAAAGAAATGAACGAAATGAAGGAAAAGTTAGATTTAATAGAACTTTGGAGAAAATTAAATGGGAATAGAAAGAAATATACATTCTTTTAAGCATAACATGACACCTACATAAAAACTGACCATGTAATAGGGCATAAATATTTTACAATCAAATGAATGAAAAGAAAAATAATAAATGCATACTATTTATATCATAATATAATAAAAAAATTAACCAATAAAAGTCCTTGGACAGATTGATTAAAAATTAATTAGAGAGCAAATAATCAAATTCTAAAAGTTTAGAGTTCAAAGAACAAAGTATAAAAATAATCAATAATTTTATGAAAAAAAGAATGACAATAAGGAGATAATATATCAAAATTTATGAGATACAACCAAAGCAATTCTTAAGGAAAAGGTTTTTTTCATAATGCTTAAAGCAATAAAATAGAGAAAAAGATCAATGAATTGGGTATGAAATTTAAAAAACACTAGAAAAAGAACAAAATATAATTCCTCAATTAATGACTAAACTGAAAATCATAAAAATCAAAGTAGAAATTAATAAAATTGAACATAAGATAATCTTTGAGATAATAATTAAGGTTAGGAGTTGGTTTTATGAAAAAAATAAATAAAACCTCTCAACTACATAGAGAACTAAGTGAAATTAGTTAGAAAAAAATACGTCATTCCCCAATTGGCAAATAGTCAGAAGACAGGAATAAACAGTTTTCAGATGAAGAAATCAAAACTATAAATAATCTTATGAAAAAATGTTTAAAATCATTCTTATTTAGAGAAATGCAAATTAAAACAACTGAGCTACTATCTAACACCCATAATATTGGCCAATATGTCAGAAAAAGAAAGTGGTTGATTTTGGAGAGGATGTGGCAATACTGGGTCACTAATATATTGTTGGTGGAGTCATGAACAGATCCAGGTATTCTCAAGGGCAATTTAGAACTATACCTAAGGAATTATTAAAGTTCATATTTCCTTTGATTTAATAGATACCATTACTAGGTCTCTATGCTAAAGAGATCATAAAAAGAGGAAAGAAACTACTTATACAAAAATATTTATACCAGAATCAACTAAAAAATTAGTGGAAATAATCAAAAACTTTAGCAAAGTTGTAGGATACTATTATCACCTCTATTATTTAACATTGTACTAGAAATACTAGCAGTAGCAATTAGAGAAGAAAAAGAAATTGAAGGTATCAAAATAGGCAATCAGGAGACTAAACTATCACTCTTTGCATATGATATGATGGTCTACTTAAAAAATCCTAGAGAATCAACTAAAAAGCTAGCAGAAATAATCAACAAATTTAGCAAAGTTGCAGAATACAAAATAAATACACATAAATCATCAGCATTTCTATATATTTCCAACACATCACAGCAGCAAGAGGTAGAAAGAGAAACACCATTTAAAATTACCCTAGACAATATAAAATACTTAGGAATCTATCTACCAAAACAAACTCAGGAATTATATGAATACAACTACAAAAGACTTTCCAAACAATTAAAACTAGATCTAAACAATTGGAAAAACATTGATTACTCATGGGTAGGATGAGCTAACATAATAAAAATGTCCATTCTACCCAAATTAATTTACTTATTTAGTGCCATACCTATCAAACTACCAAAAAACTTCTTTAATGAATTAGAAAAAAAACTATAACAAAGTTCATTTGGAATAACAAAAGATCAAGAATATCAAGGGAAATAATGAAAAAAAAACCTGAAGGAAGGGGGCCTAGAAGTACCAGATATTAAACTATACTGTAAAGCAGTGGTCATCAAAATAACATGGTACTGGCTAAAAGACAGAAGGGAGGATCAGTGGAATAGACTTGGGGAAAGTGACATCAGCAAGACAGTGTATGATAAATGCAAAGAGCCCAACTTTTGGGACAAAAATCCACTATTTGACAAAAAGTGCTTGGAAAATTGGAAAACAATATGGGAGAGATTAGGTTTAGATCAACATCTCACACCCTACACCAAGATAAATTCAGAATGGGTGAAAGATTTGAATATAAAGAAAGAAATTGTAAGTAAATTAAGTGAACACAGAATAGTATACTTGTCAGAACTCTGGGAAAGGAAAGATTTTAAAACCAAGCAAGAGTTAGAGAAAATTACAAAATGTAAAAAAAATAATTTTGATTGCATCAAATTAAAAAGTTTTTGTACAAACAAAAACAGTGCAACTAAAATCAGAAGGGAAACAACAAACTGGGAAAATATCTTTATAACAAGTGGAAATAACTCTGACAGAGTTCTAATTACTCAAATATACAAGGAGCTAAATCAGTTGTACAAAAAAACAAGCTATTCCCTAATCAATAATTGGGCAAGGGACAGGAATAGGCAATTTTCAGATAAAGAAATCAAAATTATCAATAAGCACATGAGAAAGTGTCTAAATTTCTAATAATTCAAGAAATGAAAATCAAAACAACTTTGAGGTATCACCTCACACCTAGCAGATTGGCTAAAATGACAGCAAGGGAGAGTAATGAATGTTGGAGGGGATGTGGCAAAATTGAGACATTAATGCATTGCTGGTGGAGGTGTGAACTGATCCAATCATCGTGGAAGACAATTTGGAACTATGCCCAAAGAGCTCTAAAAGACTACCTGCCTTTTGATCCAGCCATACCATTGCTGGGTTTGTACCCCAAAGAGATCATAGGGAAAGAGTCATGTACAAAAATATTTATAGTCACACTCTTTGTGGTGGCAAAAAAGTGAAAAACAAAGCTATACCCTTCAATTGGGGAATGGCTGAACAAATTGTGGTATCTGTTGGTGAAGGAATATTACTGTGCTCAAAGGAATAATAAACTGGAGGAATTCCATGTGGACTGGAATGACCTCCAGGAATTGATACTGAATGAAAGGAGCAGATACAGAAGAACATTGTACACAGAGACTGATACACTGCGGTAAAATCCAATGTAATGGACTTCTGAACTAGCAGCAATGAAATGACCCAGGACAGTTTTGAGGGACTTATGAGAAAGAATGCTACCCACATTCAGAGGAAGAACTACAGGATTGGAAATACAGAAGAAAAAAACTGCTTGAATGCATGGGTTGATGCGGACATGATTTGGGATGTAGACTCTTAACGACCACCCCAGTGCAGCTATCAATAATATAGGAAATAGGTCTTGATGGATGACACATGAAGAAACCAGTGGAAATGTGCCTTCTGCTTGGGTTGGAGGGGGAAGTGGGCAGGCAGGCTTGAGGGGTGGAGGGGAAAGTAAAACATGAATCATGTAACCATGGGAAAAATTTTTCTAAAAAATAAAATTTTTAAAATTTTTAAAATTTTTAAAAATTTTTTAAAAAAGCAAAATTGTATGATGATCAAATGATCTCAACAATACAATGATCCAGGACAATTCTGAGGACTTACAACAAAGAATGCTATTCACCTCTTAGAAAAAGTTTTGGAATCAGAATGAAGATCAAAGCACATCTTTTTCACATTAATTAATTCTTCAGTCTTATTTTGGAGTTTTGGTTTTATCTGAGTATTCTCTTATAACAATGACCAATATGGAAGTATGTTTTGCATGATAATGCATGAATAACGTAAATTAAATTGCTTCCTATCCCCAGGAAAGGGTAGGGAAGAGAGAAAGGGAGAGAATTTGGATCTTACAATTTTGGCAAATATATTTTGAAATTATTATAGGTAATTGGGAAAAATAACATTTTTAAAAACTAAAGAATACTTAGGACCAGATGGATTTACAAGTGACTTCTGCCAATAATATATGAATCAAGTAATTCTGATATTAAATTTACTATTTGGAAAAATAAGCAAAATAATCTTGCATATTCCTTTTATGACCCAAATATGGTGCTGATATCAAAACAAGGGAGAGTAAAAACAGAGAAAGAAAACTAGAGATCAATTTCCCTAATAGGTTTTGATGGGAATTTTTTTGATAAATTATTATCAAGGAAATTACAGTGATATATCACTAAAATGATATACTTTTAACAGGTGAGATTTATGTCAGAAATGCAGGTCTGATTCAACATTAGGAAACCAATCATCATAACTGATAATATCAATAACAAAACATACATAAATCATATGATTATCTCAATTGATTTAGAAAAAGCTTTTGACAAAATGCAATTCATTCCAAATAAAATCACTCAGGAACATATGAACAAATGAAGTTTCCTTAAAATGGTAAATAGCATGTATCTAAATCCATCAGCAAGCATCATCTGTAATAGAAATAAATTAGAAATCTTCCTTATAAGATGAGAAGCAAGGATGTTCATTACCCCATTATTATTCAGTACTGTACTATAAATGTACTATACTACAGCCATAGGGCAAAAAAAATTGAAATAAAAATAATCAAAGGAAAAAAACTATCCCCTTTTCCAGAGGACATGATGATATAATTGGAGAATCTTAAAAATCAATTAAATATAGTTGAAGTATTTTAAAAATTAACAAATTTTCAGGATACAAAATAAGCCCATATAAATCATCAATATTTCTATATATTACCAAATAAATTCCAGCAACAAGAGATAAAAAGAGAAATACCATTTATAACATGAAGACAATATAAAATACTTTTGAGTAATCTACCTACCAAGACAAATCCAGGGATTATATGAAGACAATTGCAAAACACTTCACACAAGTAAAGTCACATCTAAGTAATTAGAATAAAGTTTACTTGCTTGTGGTTAGCTCAAGCAAATATAATAAAAATGAGAATTCCACCTAAATTAATTTTATTAGTCAGTGCCATACTAATAAAACTGGTAAAAATATATTTTATAGAGATAGAAATGTCAATAATAAAATGCATCTGGAAGAACAAAAGCTAAAGAATATCAAGGGAATCAAAGTAAAAAATTGCTGGTGGGGGTGTGGAAAACAAGACACTGATACACTCTGGGGGATTTATTAAATAATCCAACCATTCTAGAGAGCAATTTGGAACAAATTGTGTATTTCTACCTTCAGAGAAAGAACTAATAAATAGAAATAAGCGAAACAGAGTTTTATATATACATCCATCTATATCATCTATCTTTATAGACATATATTTGTCCAATGATACCTTCTCTAGTGCATTGAGGAGAGGGGAGAGTTATTCTGAAATTTTCATGTAACTAATAACTTTATTAAAAATCTAAATATTTTTAAAATTATATTTATCTGGAAAAAACAAAATATCTGAATTCTAAAATAATCATTACATTTAATATTTTCAGGTGCTGCAGGATTTTTCTTATTCCCCAATATCTTACAATTTAAAAATTATTTTGTCTTTGTCAAATAGTTAATATATATTTATAAAGCACCTACTATATACAGACACCACATTAAGTGTGCTGCATTCCCAACACTATTTTTATAGGTCTGAACCAAGCATCTGAATTGTTCTTCAGCTTTCTCTTATCTCATTTTTTAAAATCTTTCCAAATCTAAGTTGAAAGTGAGAAAGTGAGCTCCCTGTGTATCCATAATGATTTCTTTAGACAACCCTCTCTTTTCCTCCCTACTAATATTGTTCTTTTCATCGTCAGAATCTAATTTTTTAAGTGTTTTCCATCAAATAGTACATGTTTGAGGGGTTGTGGTAAGATAGCTGGTTTACAAAGATAGCTAACATAATCTCTAGGCTAAAGGATATAAACATTTTAGTCTTTATTTGCATGATTAAAAATTGCTTTGCAAAATAGTTCTATTGATTCACAGTTCCACCAATAAGGAACCAGGTGATTTTACATTAGGGGAACAGAGGTAGACAGAGTTAAATAATTTGCCCAGGAACACAGAGCTACTAAGTATCTGCCTTCAGATTTGAACTTAGAAGATGAGTTTTCCATACTCCAGGATTTGTCTATTCCCTGTGCTACCTAGACAACCTACATACATATAATCACATAAATAATCATTGATGAAAGAATAAGGATGAATAGCAACTGAGGCATATATAGAATTTATATTGCCATTGGAGTACAATACAAATAGGCTAGAGAGGGGGAAGAAATAGAAGTTGTAATAGAAGGTAATAGAAGTTGGCCATAGAAATAAGATAATTAATAATTTTAATAATAATTAATTAATTAATAATTAATAATTTTAATTACTGAGACAATAATGCTCTCTCTCTCTCTTCTCTCTCTCTCTCTGGCTCTCTCTCTCTCTCTCTCTCTCTCTCTCTCTCTCTCTCTCTCTCTCTCTCTCTCTCTCTCTCTGTCTCTGAAAAGCAAATCAGCTAATGATTTCGTGATTTGTCTTAATGATAATTTCATCCTTCAAAAGATAAGAGAAATAAATACAATCAGGTATTCTTAATCCAATTCTCATCAACATTAAAGAGCTGGTTGCTGGAATGAAAATGATAGGGATTGAGATGAGAAATTGTCACTCTGTTTTAGAATATGTAATGGAGAAGAGAAAAGCTGAGAATTTTCCAACATTCTCCCTACATTTGGGAAGAATGGAACCAAAGATTTCAAAGTAACAATGATGAAAATTCTAGAGAAGAATTCAGTACAAGAAGGATGTAAAGCTTTCTTAAAAATAATTTTACTCCCGTATTTTGTTTTTACATCAACATTATTTCCTCCATATCACTCCCTCATTTTCCTAGAGAATTAGCACATATAACAAAGTCTATGTTTTTTTTTTACATTTTTTTAAACCCTTAACTTCTGTGTATTGGCTCCTAGCTAGAAGAGTGGTAAGGGTGGGCAAAGGGGGTCAAGTGACTTGCCCAGGGTCACACAGCTGGGAAGTGTCTGAGGCCGGATTTGAACCTAGGACCTCCCCTCTATAGGCCTGACTTTCAATCCACTGAGCTACCCAGCTGCCCCCCCAAAGTCTATATTTTAAAGGGGAGAAAAGCATACTGATTAATAAGTTAGAAAAGTCTAAAAATATGTGCAATATACAATCCTTGTGGCTCTCTCATTTCTGCAAACATATGGAGTGGAAGTGCTTCCTCATATCTTTTCTTTCCAGATAAACATTTTATTTGCAATTTTACAACATTATTTTTCCTGTGTGGTGGGGACAGGGGGAGGTTGTTCTTTCCATTCTCAAGACCCATAATAATTATATAGCCTTCATCATGCTCCTCTTCTTTTTAAAAGGTCCTCCCCTATCCCCTTTGCCAATTTAAACTTCATCCATCCATTATTCAAGGCCTTACTCAAGGTCCTTCTCTCCTGAGCCATCTCTGACTTTTTATTCCCATAGCTGACTTTGTCTCACTATGTATTGTACAGGTTGGACCATGCAACTTTTGCTCTCCATTATATATTTTGTACTGTTTTTCCTTTTACTTCATCTATTAGTATATCTTCTAGTATATTATAAGCTTTTTGAGGTCAGGGACTGTATCATCTGGTTGCTTTTAGCATATGATGAATTTATCATAAATATTTCTTGACTTAACTAGACATTCATAAGAACTGAAATGGATATTGTATGGGTAGAGAGAAAGCCAGTGACTTGATGAGGGAAAAATTATGAAAATAAAAGGCTATTACAATATATAGCACTAATTGTTGATTAATGGTAAAAAAATATGTAGCAATTTGTGTACAGATGGTCTTTAATAAAATTTGAAAAACATATTTCTCATATGGTTTTCAAAAATGAAATTATTAGCTACATATATGAATAGTTTTTACTGAAGCCTAAATCTACTCTTTGATTTATTAAAATTGAACATTTATTGCCCATAATTTCCATTTAAAGCATACTCTTGAAAAATAGATAATTGCAGTGAACTACAAGAAAACATTTAATTTTCTGTTTGAGTTTCTTCCTTTAAAGACTTACTTGACCCTATGATGGCAAGTCAGCAAATTAGATTTAGTCATTTGTGTGTTCAAAGTCTCAAATTATGTCTCATATGTATATCCTTTTGTTCATTAAAAAGGATGTTATTGAATATACTTATTTATATACACATACACATCAAAATGTGATATGAATAATCTTACTTTTATTTTTAACAGAATAGCTGTACTTTTTTTGAAGGGCTTAGAAGGTTCATAAATATTCATAACTAGTATTCAATGTTGACAAGATTTTCTTGAATAGTCTGGGAGAGAGTAATTTCCATTTATTTTAGCAATGGCTGGAACTGATAACTGGACTGGTCAAGAATATCTAGAAATATGAAATATGATCCATTTAAAACAACTGAGCCCCAGGTATGACATCTTTGGAGGACAAAAAGATTACAGCCTTGAGATGGTAATGAGAATGGTTTATATTTTGTAATTCTTCATTCATACTGCAAGCTTGTCATGAAAATGAATGGACTGCAGTTCTATGCCATTTTCCATTCCTGTCTCATCATGATAATAAGACATCAGAAGTTTAATGTCCAATATAATCTGAAACACAATTTCATGTGAAGATGTGGGGGGAGTACTAAAACACTTGATACTTCTGTTTACCTGTAGATCCCAGTTATATTCATTTCACTGTAGTTATTCCCTACCTTCATCCAGACAGTATTGATGCAAATTAAATTAGAACCCTGTAATATGCATATTTCTATTGTCAAAGGCAAACTACAAGTGTCTGTTACCTCAGCCCCCCAGAAGGTAGAACATTTGTATTCAAACACAGAGATGCTAAAAAAGGCAACATTTCACATTTCATGCATTGACCAAAAGAAAGCTTTGAAGTATGGGAGAAGACAATAGGATAACACTAGATTATTTTTCCAAATTAGTAGAAGTTACTTTTTAGTGGGCTGGAACTATATTAGCATGTTTATACACCAAGCACTTGGTTGTATTAGATTTTTTTTCTTGCTATGATGATGTTTTTAGTTATTACGGAATTTTCTGAATCAAATTAATGCTCAAGCTACCATTACATTTTTAAAAAGCAGATATAGAATTAAAATTGGAAAAACCAGAAGAATTTAAAAATGGGTAGAGATTTATCAATGGCAAACTTTCAGCAAATCTAAGAAGTATGAAAAATATCTGAAATATGGATTCACTGACAAGTTAGGGCTCTGATATCTATGAAATGGGAAGAAAAGTACAATTATAGGGAAAAAAGTAAAATTCAGAAGCATAGCAAAGGCAAAATAAAGTTTTAAAGCAAATAAGGGTAACATTTGAAATAACATAATTTTAGAAAATCTGGATAAGGACAGAAGTAGGAAATACCCACAAAGGATATTTAATTGGAAACTGAGCAAAATGTTGCCAGGCTTATATATATAGAGAAAAATGAGTTTCAATTTGACAAACTGGAGCTGGAACCTCTGGCTTCCTCTTTTACTTTTTATTTCTTTGATTATAAATGACTAAATAGCAATACAAAAATTCTCATTGCTTTATTCAGAGCTAGGTGGAAATGGGAATTTCTATATCAAGGAAGGCAGTCCCTAACTAGAGGATGAACCCAATCCTTGGTGCGACACCCCAGGATACATGTATATGGAAGGAACTATTTGGAGAGTACAGAACCAAGGTGAAGTGCAAAATATTTATTTAGCATCCCCACAAAATACTTTTTCTTATGACTTTTAAATCTCCACCTCTAGAAGGTATAACAATAATTTTAAATTACTGTATCTTTTACTTCTTTTGTTTAATATGAGCTTTGGGGTCTTGAGTATGTTACTTTTTGGTGCGTAAAGGAAATAACTATCATACTTAATTTACATTGTACATGAAATGCCATTCTCTTTTCCTCTTTTATAGACATGATAGACACATGCTAAACCTAACGTTTAATTTTATTTCCCTTTGGGTGTGTGAAGTGGAAGTTTAAGAGGATCTTGAAATAACAAGATGTACCCTTTTTAGTCACTGTTCAAAATGAGATGGGGGACACTGTCAATTCAAATGCAATGCTTTATTGAGAAAGAGAGAGAAATGTGGGACAATGCCTTAAGTCATTGGTCTAAAACAAATGCCCAAAGATTTGCAGAAAAATCCCTATTAATAAGAAAATATAATAGTTCAAATGACACCATCCTGACACATTCAAGCCTTCTTGAAGGGGAGCATCCTTCAAATGAACATTTTCAGAAAATGGGCCAGAGTCAGAGGCTTTAATCTGCATATGAACCCAGATACATTTTGGTGAGATTGCTGATGGCTACTTCTGACAAACTACTATTGTACTTTCCCAGAGTTTCTTGCACCTGGTCTCTCAGGCAAGCACCCTTTGAATGCAAACTGAACAAGCTGGGCTTGGAAAAGGGTGAATGGGGAAAGGTTTACAGTAAATTGGGGAAAGGCAGCACTTATTCCTAATTAACTAAACTATGATTTTAACCATTTTCAAAGTGCAAACTTTAAAGACATATCACCAAATCCCAAAAATACTTTGTAAAGACACTGGTTGCTTCTGTCTCCCTCAGAACAAAAGGGGATTCAGATAAACTTTTGGTTTAAGGATGAGTGTGGGGCAATCCTATATTAAAGGGGATAGAAGGGACTAACTTTACTAACTTCTACTGTGATCCGAGGGGTATTGAATTTTGGAGATACTAATATTGCTAGCTAACTATTACCTTGAGAATAAAACATTATTTCTTACTCCACACAGGGGGAACGAAAGTTATGATTTTTAAGCTAATCAGGGTGAGGAAAAAGTGCCTAATGCCTCTCATTAGAAAGTAGGATCCTCTAGGGTTAAACTCAATCTGATCACATGTGTGGGTACAGAGCAAAAGGATCCCTTAGCTGAGAGTGAAAAGGTACTGTGCCTCGTACTCTTGTGCCTGGGTTGCAATTTATAATTATTATATTTGCCTAATCTGCCACATAAGTGTCAGCTTGAGTTAGTAAATAGAGAACTTGTCTCATGATCAGAAATCCTGACTCAGATACCTTCTGACTATGTAACCACAGGCAAGTCACTTAACTCTTTATTGACTTGAGACAACATTCTAAGACTATAAATTACCAAAAAAAAAAGTCCAGATGTCCATTTGTAAAGGTGTCTCACCATGACCTCCCTAAACTCATGAAATTAGTTCTGGTAAAACAAACAAACTGCCAAATTTGCAAATATTTTCATGGTGGCCTTTTTGCAAATACTCATCTTGAGCACCACAATATGATTGGAACAAATGTCCTGTTTTTTGTTGCTCTTGGATCCACAATAAAATTAACTCTTCCAATTCTTCCATTTCTAACTCTAAGGAAAAACTGTGAGGTATCTTTCCATTTAACTTCAATGTTTTATTTTGTTCATCTAAATGGTAGTGAGAATGTCAAGGTTGACACGATTCAATTTTTTTGATAATACAGTCCAGCACTGGTGAACCTTTTAGAGATTGTGACCAAACTGCAACTTCAAGATCCTAACCCCCTTGCCAGCATGTGGGGGCATGCAAGTGCCACCTCTTTGCCAACACAAGATAGTCTCAACTACATAGCATGGACCTTTTAGGAAGAATTTGTTGAAATGCAGTACTATTTGTGATTGAACAAGAATCTTAAGCATAGAAAACTGACACAAACTTTAGGTCTGCATAAAGTCTAATAACCTCCTAATTCTTACCATGGTCTGGCTCCTTTTTATTGCCTCTCAGAGGAAATGGAAGAGTGATGCATAGGACTTTAGCTTTTAGTGTGTTTCTTAATTTCGTAAGTAACCATGGCAGAAAAGTGAATGCGCTTACCTATCGCCTAGCCTACTAATGATGAAGTTAGATTAGTCAGCACACAAAATCCTTAGAAAGCAGACTCTGAATTCCTAGGACTATATTTGTTGATTAGCAGGCAATATAGAATCATTTAGAGCTTGCACTCCAGTAGAATATGAAGCTATTACTATAACTATTAGTGATCATAATAGCTAATATTTACATAGTACCTACCATGTCCCAAGTACTATGCTAAGTGCTTTACAAATATTATCTCATTTGAGCCTCACAATAGCTCTGTGAATTAGGTGCTATTATTATCCCCATTTAGCACTTGAGGAAAGTGAGGCAGATGAAAGTTAGTGACGGCACACAAAAGTGATTTGTGTAAGGTCAAACAACTAACATTCTATTTTGGGTGAATCTCTGCTGAGATAATGATGTGGGGATAGAGGCTTCCCTTAGACACCCCCAAACCCCAGATTGTGGGCCAAATCAGAGAGTATATAAATGACTCATTTTTCTTTGCATTCCTATAGTACTAAGGAAGGTGACTTTGAGCCCCTCTGGCCTCTCCCTTCATTCTTGATGAGCACAGATAGGCACATCCCAGCTTGTTCCTGATAAATATCTATATTATGACCCAGATATCTAATTATCCTCTAAACTGGACAGTTCACCCCCTGTTGACTTTGAGGTATAGGACATAACCACATGACCCAGTGACGTACCACCATCATTGTTTCTCTAGACACATAGGCTCTGTGGTCAAGAGGGTATAAAATCCCCAAAACCCCACCTCCTCAAGAGGCAGTGTTCCACCTGTACACTGTCTCTCCCAGCTTCTCAATATGAATTCCAAACGAATAAATTTCTCTTTTTATTTTTAAGCTAAGTTTTGGAGCCTTGCATTCTTGCAAAGGGTAACCTGTCCAGATCTAAGGTTTTACCTAAAGATCTCTGACAACAGTAAAACAAGTCAACTAGCATTTCCCAAGCACTGTGCTGAAGACTCCCTTAGTAAAATGGGAGAGGGAGATTATCTCCATTCTGGGCCCCTACGTGATTTTAGTGTTATTTTTTAATGAGCTTATAATTTTTAATAGACAGGAAATAATTGGTTACCAGTGAGAGAATCATTGCTAAATCAACACTCTGTGTACAATAAAATCATTGACTTTTTACATCAGTGACAAAAATCAAATACCAAGTCAAAGTAAAAAAATTCTAAAATGATAGATGATATGACATGTAATTCAAACAATCTCAGTCTCAACTTTGGACTTATAAGCAATTCAGTCTTAGGAGAATCTAATGCATCCACTAATGCGAGGGGAATTATATTCATTTTGCTACCATCCTTACTTGTTAGATTACCCACCCCACTGTCCCAAGAGGAAAAACTTCTTAAGGATTGGCATCATATCCGTGGTCTCCCCAGAAAGGGACATTACAATTTTATCGATGTTCAATAAGTATCGGTTGTGGCAATGATATTCACTTTCTTGATATAAGAATAATGCTAAAAATAGAATGCTAATAAACACAAATTTCACAAATAAATGTGAACAGGAGAACTAAATACTGTTGTAGTCTATGAGAACATCAGTACCTAAAACTATATTTGAAGTAGTTTGCAGGATTGTTTATGAGCATTTTATACTTCACCTTGGCTCTTTACTTACTATTCCAGCAAATTCTAATGAATATCCAATTCAGGTTAAAATGTGGATTCATCCTCTTCCTGGTGATGATCATTTCTAGCAAGAAAATACTACTGACTTCAGTCAACTCTGACATAGAAGTCCCAAGACCTACAGAGTTCTTAAATTTACAGACATATCGAAGCCTAAACATATTCCCTTCATGACTAATGCTCAGTCATTTGCTTGAAAAAAGAAGCGTAAAGCAGAAAAGATATTGAGGATTCCATGTGATTGAGTGAAACTCTTTGTATACAACAGTATACAAATTATTTAGGACAAGAAATAACTTCGATATGGTTTTTATTGCTGCCTTTAATGCTCATGCATGTGTACTCTTACTGACACTGGATCAATGAAGGAATCCAACCAGATTAAATCAAATTGAATTGGTTTCCCAATGCGTATTTAATTCATCTCTCTAAGTTGAGTACTAGATTTTGTTATACATACACACACACACACACACACACTTCACTGTCATCTTTTGCTATGTTTTTTGATTCTGTGGTTTTTAAGAATGGATATTTATAACAAGAATTCAAGGTTGGTTTAGTATAAGGAAAGCTATCAGCATAATTGATTATCTTAATAACAAATGTAATTTTTAAAATCATATAATTATTTCAATAGATGCAGAAAAAGCTTTTGGTAAAATACAAACTTGTTTCTGTTAAAAATACTAGAAAGGGGGGGGGGCAGCTGTGTAGCTCAGTGGATTGAGAGCCAGGCCTAGAGACGGGAGGTCCTAGGTTCAAATCTGACCTCAGACACTTCCCAGCTGTGTGACCTTGGGCAAGTCACTTGACCCCCATTGCCTACCCTTACTACTCTTCCACCAAGGAACTAATACACAGAAGTTAAGGGTTTAAAAATATAAAAACAAAAAAAAATACTAGAAAGGGGGCAGCTGGGTAGCTCAGTAGAATGAGAGTCAGGCCTAGAGACAGGAGGTCCTAGGTTCAAACCCAGCCTCAACCACTTCCCAGCTGTGTGACCCTGGGCAAGTCACTTGACCCCCATTGCCCACCCTTACCAATCTTTCACCTATGAGACAATACACCGAAGTACAAGGGTTTAAAAAAAATACTAGAAAGGATGGGTATAAATGGAGTTTTTTCTTAAAATGATGCATAGATGCATAAAATGATGCACTTAAAACCATCAGCAAGTGTTATTTTTACTGAGAATAATTTAGAAGCCTTCCTAAAAAAGATCAAGAATTGAAACAAAGATGCTTATCATCATCAATATTATTTAATATAGTATTAGAAATTTTAACAATAGCAAGAAGAAAAGAAAAAGAAATTGAAGGACTCAAAATGGGCAAAGAGGAAATGAAATATCTTTTTTGCAGAGCTTATATATGTGAAAAATCCTTGAGATTCAATTTTAAAAATTAGTTGAAATTCTTGATAATTAAAAAAAGGTTTTGAACAATGATACATGTATAACCCAGTGGAATTGTTTGTCAGCTCTGGGAGGGGGAAGAAAAGAGGGAGAGGAGAAACTTGAATCATGTAACTATGGAAAAATATTCTAAATAAAAAAAGAAATTTTTGATAATTTTAATAAAGTAGGACATAAAATAAACCCATGTAAATCAACAACATTTTTATAATTATTAAGAAAATCCTGCAAAAGGAGACAGAAAGAGATATTCCATTTAAAAATTACCACAAATAAAATAAAATGTCTGGAAGTATATCTATTTGTCAAAACCTAGAAACTACATGATCATAATTTAAAACACTTTTTACACAGATAAATTCAGACCTAAATAATTGGAAAAATATTCATTGCTCATGGATTGGTAGAGCCAGTATCATTAAGATGGCAAATTCCACCTAAATAAATCTATTTATTCAACTCATTTGAATCAAATTACAAAAAAAAAGAAAGAAAAAAGAAAAAAACTTATTAAATTAAATATCACAGGTCTCATAATAAAAACAAAACAAAACAAACAAACAAATAAAAATTCTATTCATAGCCAAAGAAGGAACTGTTGGAATTTGATTACAGAGTAAGGTATACAAACCTTCACTTTATTTCCTTCATGAATTTTTGGTTGTTTATGTGATACGTGTCTTGAGTTGCCATATGAGGAATATGATACATAAAAGTACTGATAAAATCTATATCAAAAAATTCGCCTACTCATGGAGGGGAAAAGGAGAGAATCAGAATTACAAAATTAAAAAAAATGTTTCTACATGTAAAATTAAAAAAATAAAATTCCATAAATAAATAAATGCTTACACTTAAAATTTTTAAATTTATTCAACTGACATAATTTGAATTGGCTCCAATACTGGAAGGAGTGCTGCCCTGTGCTTGTACTGTGTCTGTGATCATCTCAGCTGTATAAATCTCAAACTGAGATCTCGGTAGAAGAAGCCTTGTTGTGTGGAGGTTTGTAACTGTTCAGTTCAGCTAGTTCCATTGTAACTTGTTTTGTATTGCATTTGTTTCTACTCTTATCTTCTCAGGCTGGAGTAAGCCAACTGTGTTCTTTCCCTTGGGCTGTATTGCATCTGTATCTTCTGAGGCTTGTTCAGTGCTCTCTCCTTATACCCCAGTGAGATGAGTCTTAATTGCTGTCTCTCCAAATTGTTCTCCACCAGAGCATTGCTTCTTTTCTTCTGTTTGCTTTGCTACTCCAGTATTTGTTTTGAAGTGTTTTTTTTCCTCCTGTGGTCATTTTGTTGATAGTTGGTGGGCTTCAAGTGTCTCTTACTTCACCATATTGGATCTCTTCAGTATTCCCCAATCCAGCTGCCAGACTCAATTAGCTCTGCAGCCCCTACCACTGCCACCACCACCAGCAGGACCTATAATATATCTCTTTAACATAACTTCCTTTTTTAAAAACAAATATGACCTAAGATACTTAATGGCCATATAGCTTTGGTCAAGTCCCTTAACCATATATGCCTAAATTTCCACATCTGTAAAATGGACTAAAGAAGAAAATGTCAAACCATTCCAGTATCTTTGCCAAGAAATTCTAAATAGGGGTCACAAAGAGCCTGACAGAACTGAAATGCCTGAACAGCAAACTTTGCTTAACAAGTAAAATTTTGAAGTAATGAAACTTACCCATTTAAATGACAAAGAAAGCATTTCTTTGGGTTTTATTTATCATAACTATTATAGAGAGGCATAATCTACCTAAGATCCAGAATGAGTTGATTTCAAGTCCTGATTCTGATTATGTGACCCTGGATGAATAATTTAATCTCTCAACACTCTCTCTAGACAACACTCTAAGATTCTGTGTTGCCCATAAGGTGCCAATAGGCATTTGTAGAGTTTCCTCAGCTGGAAGGAAGTTCCCTATAGAAATAAAATCACAGGTCCAGTACTTTTCTCTTTCTACTAGCTATTATAGATGGAACAATTTCCAAAATGTTTTATGTCATGGGGCTGGAGAGAGGGAATATACAAAATATACTGAAAATCATTTACCTTTTTTGAGGATGCTGGGTCAATGCTGAGAATATCATTTACTTCACTGTATCAGAATATCAAGGAGACCTTGCAAACATAGCACATACCCACAGACACACAATTTCTCCTTTTGCTGCCAATACTTAAACCTTCCATATTCTTTCTCTTGGACCAAGGAATATTGGCTGATATCATGACTGAGAAAAAATTGGTCCACTACAAATTAAGTTTGACTGAACTTGACTTGACCCTGTCTTTGAAGAGTAGAAGCTTTTATTCATCTCTTAATGCCTTCCTATTACCTTCTCCCCTGTGGCTGTTCCAAACCCACTCCTCTATTCTTTTCTTCACAATTTAATTGCCAACCTGTTTTTTTGATAGAGATATCACGATTAAGTTAAATGAATGCTAAACTTTTTAGTTATAGGCCCTGGGTTTGACTCCTTCTTTAAACATTTTCTAGCTATGTCATAATTGCAAAGTCACTAAACCTCTCAGATTCTCAATTCCCTTATCAATAAATTGGGAAGAATAATACTATCAGCCTTTCAGTATTATTGTGAGGATAATTCCTTGAAAACCATCATCATTGCTATTATTATAGAAGAAATCACCGTCTGTCATGAAATCCCTTCTACTGTCTGCCTCAACAATCTCTATACTTCCAGCCGTTCCCTCTACCTTTGTTACAGTCTCAGAGAATTAGGTTACTCTTCTCTATGTCATTGCTAACACTTCTACTTGTGTCCTTGATCCCATCTCATCCCATCTCCTTTGGGAGCCTGACCTGCTGAACCTTCCTTCTCTTTCCTTTTCAATCGCTCCTTTTCTGTGGCTTACAAACATACTCCAATTTCTGCATGCTTTAAAAATAAATGCTCTCTTGACCCTGCCCTTTTCCCCCTCACTTGCTAAACTGACGAAAAGAATCACCTGCATTCACTGCTTCTATTTCCTTCACTTCCTTACTATCAGAGTACTCTTCAACCCCTTGACAGCTGACATCTATCTATCTATCTATTCTACATAAGCTTGGGAATTCAGATGTATGTATACATGTGTCTATTCAGGCTCTTCATACCCTGTATACTCTAGTAAACTTTAAAGCTGCACTAAGACTTTTTGACCACACTTTATATCTCTATGTTTTTATCTAGAAACAGAAATTCAGATATATACATATACATATACATGTATGTAAGTGTACTTGTGTATAAATGCATAAGCATGCAGGAAAACTTCAGGTACATAGACATATGCACATAACACATACACCTATACATACTTACATATACACCTATATACATATACATGCATAATGGTCTCCCTATCTTACACAAATTGGAAGTGCAAAAGTTATTTATGGACCCCATTATTCTCCTAATTAACTTTTGAGCTTTGACTTTCTCTGTTTCCAAACTGAGCTGATTCATACCTCCTTTAGACATCTAGATGGATCTCTGTTTCCAGGGGATCATTATAGGGATGCCAGACTTAGTGGGGATACCCAAACAACCACATAGCTCGCTACAACTCAGAACTCCAAAGCTCAAGAGATCCCCTAAGTCTCCCTGGTAGCTAGGATCACAAGTATGTGCTACCATATCCAGAAAATAGATATTTTAACTTATTCAAATGATAGTTAATGGTTTTCTTGGTTCTCTCTCCTTTCCCTGTAATGTGTATAATACATACATACATACACACATACATCCATGTATACATTTATGTGTGTATGAAAGGCTTTGACTTGTAACTGAAGCTGTCTGAGCTAGTGAGTATGAGATATTTCCTTACCCGTCTTTGCACTGGTTTTACTTTAATCCATTCATGTAGTAGCAAAGGCATCAGGCTTATTTTTAGTACCCAGTTCACTGGATTGTTTTCAGGAAGTACCACATAAATACAAGGTGTTAGTAATAAAAATCGTCCGTCTTTTATTAAAATTGCTAGGCAAACCCTTCGATGATGGACAGTTATCCTTATTAAAAAGGTAAGACAGATAGATAATGAAAATTCTCTGCATGCTTTGTTATTGGAAATATGAATGCCCCCCACATATTCATGTATGCAGTGCTCACAATGTGATCAATCTAGGTGATAATGGAACCCAAAGAACATGTGGCACATCTTTTTCTTTTCCTTATCATGCAGGAAAGTATTCTATCAAAGATATGTCTGCTATAGTGGGTCTCATTGATTATTTGCAGCACCCAACAAACTTTTTAGAAGATTGTTGGTAGCTAATTCTGGTTTCCTTTAAGATTTCCTCAAACTCTTAAAATCTTATAATGAAATCATGCATTAAAAGACAATAAAATGTTACTGAGGTGTAAGAAGCGTGTGTCCATGCAAGAGGAATTTCCTTTGATTTGTTGGCAGCCACTACCTAAAGGACATGTGTGCTATACTAGGCTAAGGACTGTTGATTCTCTCATCTAAATCTATCTTATGAATAGTCTTTGGACATTTTACACCAGTACAATCTATTTGAAAAGCTTGTCTGAGGCCACATCTTATTGCATAAAAGTCCATATTATAAAAAACCCTCAAATTTTTAAGCTCATGTATTAGAAATTTTCAAAGTTGACAGTTCAAGACATAATACTTTGAGAATCATTAACTTCATGATAGAAATAATTTCTTTGCCAATGTAGATCCTAAATGCTTCCCAATTATTTAATAGGTTTTGAGAGTTCTATGTATAAAAAATTTGCCATCATTTAAACAGCCTAATGATAAGTTTTAAATCCAACAACAATAGTATTCATATTTAACGGCATCTTTTCTTTTTCACCTTTGAGAACCTCCCAGAAGTTGTGTTCCATTCAGATAACGTGAGAGGGGAATGTAGATATTTAAGGTATGGTCGCCAGGAAGCATATTATTGATGATGTACAGGAATGGATACTGACAGCACTGGATGAACAATGAGCTTAGGTAACTATTCCTATGAGGTATAAGTTAACCTTAGCTTAGAGACAATTTTGAAATGCCTACCCTCCCACTGTTCTCCAGACTGAGACCCTGAGAATAGGAATCAGCCTCAATTTATAGGGTGCTCTTAACAGACTTTTTGATCTCATGCCAGCTCATGCCACCCTCAAATTACATAATTCTCTCAAATTACATAAGAGGACATTAGGGTAGCTAACAATTATATAATACTCTAGATCAGGGGTCAGCAACGTATGGCTCTTGAGCCATATCTGGCTCCACCTCCTGACCTGCCAGTTGGGGCAGAGCCCCAGGATGTGCCCCAGGGGGCTCTTCAGCCACCTCCCCATATTCCAGCGCCTTCTGCCTCCATCCTCCTCCCTCCGCAGGCATTTATGGTTCTCACGGCCAAAAAGGTTGGATTGTTGCTCTAGAGTATATAATTTTTTTCCTACTGACTTGTTAGTAAATATATGGATTATTTTTTCCTTTTTATAGATAAGGAAGTTGAATCACAGAGAGATTATTTGTCCTTTGTCCTATAGCAAAATGCCATAGGTAGAACTTATATCTTCTGTCCCTATGCTCAATAATAGTTTTCCTTTATCTTGTTGGCTCCCCTTGATTTATGTTTAATTCATAATTAGCTCCTCAAAATTCTCCTAATATATTGGACCCAACCTTTTAATTTCTAATCTTTCACCTAGGATTATGTGCAGATATTTTTATCCCCTTCTTCCTTTTCACTCCTACCATTGGGGAGGCAGTATGTTGGAACTGAAAAAGAATTGGATTTCAAATCAGAAGATCCAAAGTCTTAAAACAACTCCATGGCTGACATGATCACGAACAAATCAGTTGGTCCCTAAGAGCCTCAGTTTCCTCATGTAAAATGCAAACTATAATTCCTGCACAATTTACTTTATTAGACTGTAAGGAAGCACAAGGTAAATATTAAAGTACTACATAAATGTGAGCTGTTTTTATTTTGTTAGAATGAAATCTCTTCAAAATCCAGTACAGTGCCTTATGCAAAGTAGGTATTCTATGAATGTTTGTTGAAGTGAATAGACAACTAAATGAACATTTATAATGCATTAGACAACTCCATCTATATATTAAACTATGGTGATAAGCTTATATTGCCAGTAGTTTCTTTTTGACCATGAACTATAATTACTGTGACTTTCCAGCTTTTACAAAACAAGTCAAAATTATATTTCAGGAGTGAGATGTTGCCTTAATGTTTCCTTAAATGAACTGTTGACAAGCCTTTGGAACCCTCTAATATTAAATTTGGCTCCTCTTGTGGTAAGGTTTCTTCCATACAAATTGTTAAAATATAGTCATTGCTTAAACCTCGATCCAAAATTTTCATTTCTGTTTTCAAAATGTCACTGAAAGGGTGTTTGTCACTACAGCCTGCATTAAATTTATACATGAATATTTGTAAAAGCTGATTGCTGAAATATATATCCTTTGATTCACCGGTAAAGAGAAAAGAAGGACGAGATGACTCTGCTTCTATTTATCCTGGCATCGGCTCAAAATAAGCCTTAAAATTACTTTTTTTGGTGAACAAATGGTGTGGTTTCTCCATCAAAAGGTTATTTGTTATAAAGGGGCTTTATTCTGTAAGACATCAGGAACATTCACTGTTTAATTGGAGCCACCAAGCTGTTGGCCAGTATGAGGTCAAAGTCATGGCACTTTATGAGGCTTCTTGTCCTGATTATAAAAGAAACAGCAAGTGGAACAGAACCAATTTCTTTCCCTGGAGATTCCACTGAGTTCAGTTACACTAAGAAAAAAATAAAATCTTAAACTAGAAGCCTGAGTGTGCCTTATTAATTTCTTAAGGACTAGCTAAAACACATCGGAGGAGGTTTGACCATTTCGGGGGAGAGCTTGCTGTTTTGTTTTGTTCTATTACTTCTTGTCCCTTCATGTTAGGTTGAGAAAAACATTTTAAAAATGCTACTGTAATTGCTTTTCTTAATAGTAACACAAAGCCAATTTTAAATTTCCTTTTTTTCTATTTGTTGAACGTAAAGAGGATCATAGATTTTAGATTAGAAAGGAACCATAAAAGTCATCTAGTCTGACCCTTGCATTTTATAAAGTGACTAGGCTCAATGTTATCCCAAGTAGTATAAGAGACAAAGATGAAATCCAAATCAAGGCTACAGAGTGTTACTGGATATCAAAGTGTTAAGATTTCTTAGATGCCATCAAATCTACCCCTCTTATATTACATTATAATATAATAATCTACCCTATTAAATTATAATAGAATTTATAGATAATAGGATATTATAATATAATTTATATATCTATAAATATGTATGTATACATACATATATTCTACTTTGTAGATGAAAAATGTCTTTCATGTTCATTAAATTCAGGAAAAAATATTTTAGTGGAATTTTTATCTTTCACACAATTCTCTAGATTTTTGGATCCACAAGATCCTAGAACAGTGATGGCAAACATTTTAGAGATCAAGTGCCCAAACTGCAACCCTCACATAGCATGTGTGCCCCCTCACTTTACCCCAGATAGAGGCAAGAGGAAGTACTCCCATGGGCTGCTGGGCAGAGGGGCAAGTGATGAGAGAAATGTCTTCAGGCATGTGCGAAGAGGAGGAGGGGAGCAGCTCCCTTTGGCATGCATGCCACAGGTTCTCCAATAAAGCCCTAGAATCATTCTTCCTGCTCAGCAAGAGCAAAGAGAAACATGAAAAATCATGACAGTTTACCTGACCATCTAGGTACAGAAAAGCTCATATCTTAAATATAGCCTTTATACAAAGGCATTGTTGCCATATCACTGTTGGAAGGTGTTGCTCACATTTGTCTGGAACAGCCAAGGTCCCACATCTCCAAAAGAAGATATTGGGTGTTATTAACAGTTAACATTTGTATACCCCTAAAGTGAGAAGAAGCATTTATTCCTTACTAGTAAAAGCCCAAAGCCTTACAAAGACCCTTGTCTAGTTGATGATCTTGATGATCCAAGGATCACTGGATAAAATATACATTGTTCCAATTTACTAATAATTTGAAAGTGGAATCTGAACCATCTCAGTGAATGCATACTCATGAAATTAAAAATAAAACTGAAAAATATGTATGTTGACTGAATGAATTCTTTTTTTAAATGAGTCAATTAAATTTTATTTTTATTTTATCAGGTAAGTAAAATGAACTAATTACATTATACATATATTTCTTGCAACAAGCACTAGTCTCAATTAACAATGCCCTTAATTTTGAAATAAAGCACATGAGTATGTGGAAGATGATGGAATACTCTTATAGTACATATTCCAAATACAATTGCATTCTCTTATTTTACTACACATATCATTTAATAATAAATCATTTTTAATAAAAATCAATGATTATTCTTCATAGAAAATTATATTCTATTGTAATACCTGCCAAAATGTTTAATCATTAAAATATCCCAAGTTTTCCTTTTATTTTTGCTTCTTTTCACTACAGATTTGTCAACGGAGAAAAAGACAAGTGGATGAAGTAGAAAATTAAGCAGTAAATGAATTTGATCAATGCAGATAGCCTAGTCATGATAATTCAGAACAAGGATTTCTCCTTTTTCTTTAATAACAGTCTTTTCCTCTCTCCCTCCTTGCCTTGTTGTTTCCCTTTGGCCCAACCACACCACAATTATCTCAATCACTTTCTAAACAATTCACTTTCTGCATAGAGATGCAACTTAAAATAAGAAATAGTTTTTGATGGGCCTCCATTTTCTCATTTGTAAAATTAAAAAATCTATTCTATTCCAGATGTTCTCCAGAATAATTATGTAAATTATCATACAAGACTTTTGGTATTTTGAGGATCGATAACTATTACACTTTTTTCATACAAAATTGGTCTTATGTTAAAATATATTTCATTTCCTCAGAGCATTTTCCAAAGGTGTGGCTGCATAAAATCTTTCAGAACCTCATACATACTGTTGGAGGAATTAAAATATGTCCTTTTAGTATATACTTCTAAAAGGAAAAAGGACACATATGGCCATCTGGTGGTTACTGGGGGAAATACTTCTGAGTCATATCTTCATTCTATTTAAACCTCCTGCTGGAAAGCTTTTTCAAATCTAATATGGAATTATAGCATTTTCTGACTAAAATGAAACATAATACAATCATTAATTTTACTTATAGAGAAACTGAAGCCAAGAGAGGTAAAATTTGCAATAGAATATTGTGAATTATTTCCTTGCTTGCTGATTTTTAAGACTAACTTAAAAATATGCCAATATAGAAATAAATATATTTCAACCTCTCCTTTAAAGACAGAATTTTAGAAAAGCATTTTAGTCAATTAGACATAATGATATTAGGTGAATTAGTACAGATGATTAAGACATGCTTTATTCTATTATCAGACATTATACTCTATACATGTAATTTAAAAAATAAAATTGCTTTAATTTAAGAATTGTCATAATACATAATATAATATGACCATAAAAAATTAGAGAAATTTTTGGAAATGTACTGAATAAGGTTGGAAAGCAAAAGAATGGAGGAATGAACTTTGGGGGGAAAAGTAAGCTGTGCAAATCTAGATAGGAAATGCATGGGTTGTGTATCAACATAGAGGGAAAGGGATTCAGGATTTATTGTCAATGATGGGCCAAATTTAAGTCATCAGCATGCTCTAGTTTCCTAAAAGGAAGTAATGATAGTAAGTATAAACACACAGGATGCTTTAAAAAAAAAGAGTAAAGTGTAATTACTATTGTCTAAGTCTTACTTCAAGGATCTCTGATTTCATTGCAGCAGATACTTGCTTCACACACACACACACACACATTTCATCACTTCTGCATCTTAAATCATTTCCATAAGTAACGTCCAAAAATCATAAAAAAGGAACATAAAACTTAGAGAAAGAGTGGAGGAGACAGACAGACAGAGACAGAGAGACAGAGAGGGGGCCAGAGAGTATGAGAGAGAGAGAGAGAGAGAGAGAGAGAGAGAGAGAGAGAGAGAGAGAGAGAGAGAAAGAGAGAGAGAGAGAGATTTGAACCCAGGTCCTCTGACTTCAAATCCAAAGCCCTTTCTACTGCACTACACAGTGCTTCCCCATAGTGGTACATTCTCTGGCCCTTCATTGAATTTAACCAGATTGAAGTTCAGATGAAGGTACACAGAAGTATCAATGCCCATATCTGAAGGCTTTACAGCTTTGTGGATCCTACTCAAGTTTATTTTCCATTGTCCTTTTAGCCTCTGAACCCAGGGACACCTCCACTCTGTAATGGAGAATTGTAATAGGACATGAGTGGATACAGGTGTTATATACCGAACAATCATTTTGTTAATACAATATTACATTGCAAAAATAACATCAGATGAATCTTCTATGAGTGTCCAGGACTTGCTATTAGTTAAAAATGTCTACTTTCCCAGAAACACGATCCTAGTCAAAGTGTACAATGATTTGCTATTCAAATTCAAAAATAAAACAGAAGTATGCCCTAGAGAATTTCGCTGCTAACTTATGACAGACAGGTAATGGAGAGTATATTTTTGACCAACTAAGTGGATATACCATTCTAATGGAGCTTTAGTTATATTGCCAGGATGAGAAAGATCAGCAAATGCAATAAGAATAATAATAAAAACTCTAAAAATCAAGAATGCTATTTTTCAGTTATCTGTTTGAATCTGCTAGATGATATAAAAAAGTAGTTTTGTACTATTTTTTAAAATACATTTAATAATCACTTCCCTTAGTAACTCTGCTTAGCAAAGGGTACTATATACCTCTTTAAGAGAGACTTAGGACAGTCTGAGTGCAATAAAATTATTTTATTTAAAATTACATATAAAAGGTGTGTGTAGTCTGGTGTTTAACAATTGAATCTCCGAGTAGGCACAATGTAGCAGGCAATTTAATCTACTTGTGAATATTTTCTCCATCACTTTCTTAAGTTATAATCAGCGAAACAAATAGTAAATTAAGCCCTGATTCATAGTTTATCAATTTCTAGCCGAAAATTTAAAAATCAGGCTTCACTTGACAGAACAGTGCAAGCTTACTTTTAAAATAACTATCATAGAAATAAATGCCTAAAAATCACTACTGTCAAGACTGATTAGGTGAGTTACATATTATCCACTATGATTTTGGAGACAACATACTGAGAAAAATATAGAAATCTTTTTGTCTGTGTATACACAATGGCAGTAGAAAGTGATTGCTTATGAGGGCAACAATATTCATCAATACATACTGAGAATTATTATATGAATGTTTAACAATTGACATTCTACAAGAAAAAACCTGTATATAGCGTACCCTTTTAAATTTAATCTACATTATTATTTTTTAGCTTTTCTATCAGTTTCTTAAGTCAATAGCCAACAAAACAATAAATCAAATTGTGATTGTAGTCTTTGCCTATTTCTGAGATGTTAAAGCTGAAATTAAAAATTTAGCAATTGATAGATTGTCTCAGATAACTCTACTGGGGAGTAGGATAAACAGACAGAAGCTCTAAGAAGGAAGGGAGGGATGGAGGAGGGAAGGAGAGAGGAAGGAAGGAAGGGAGGAATTTTACCATACATACATACAATGTCCAACCATAGATAACTACAATGTACTATGAAAATGAATGTAAAGGGGCAGCTGGGTAGCTCAGTGGATTGAGAGCCAGGTCTAGAGATGGGAGGTCCTAGGTTCAAATCCAGCCTCAGACACTTCCCAGCTGTGTGACCTTGGGCAAGTCACTTAACCCCCATTGCCCACCCTTACCACTCTTCCACCAAGGAGCCAATACACAGAAGTTAAGGGTTTAAAAAAAAAAGAAAAAGAAAACAGGGGCAGCTGGGTAGCTCAGTGGAGTGAGAGTCAGGCCTAGAGACAGGAGGTCCTAGGTTCAAACCCAGCCTCAGCCACTTCCCAGCTGTGTGACCCTGGGCAAGTCACTTGACCCCCATTGCCCACCCTTACCACTCTTCCACCTATGAGACAATACACCGAAGTACAAGGGTTTAAAAAAAAATGAATATAAAAAGAAAATGGTTCCAGGCTAAGGTAAAAGGAAAATGGTAGTGTTCCTGATTCCAAAAAGAATTTCATTCTAAAATTCAAAGAATTAGAAAAAGAAAACAAAATGAAAGCGATAAAGGCAACCTTCACTCTGACCTGAATGCTAATAGAGGGAATCAAGAGCTTGTTAAAATCAAGTCATAGCATGAAACACTCCTTGAATTTAGCCTGACTCTTGGTATTAAAACTGAGAGATATCCTGTCTTTGTACAAAGGAGAGCAATGGAATAATAATTTGATACGTCTTTTGACTTCATCTGATCATGTCCAATTTCATTTCGTATTAGTTTGTTCATAAGTAAAATTAGTATGATAATAATGACTGCCTTCATCTGGGGGTTATAATAAAAATAAATGAATATATGATTGAAATTAGGAGCTGTAGGGAGGTACGCTTTAAGCCATAAGTTTTTTACTATTTATCTCTATAGAAAATGACATCCAAGTGGCTTTTTGTCACATTTTAAAGAACTACAAGATGGAGCAGACTTGATATATTTTACAATCAGTCTTTGGCTCAGACTCACCTTGGAGATTCTAATTTCTCTTCAGCAATGAGTCTCTTTTCTCTTCTGCCTTAAGGCATCTGCTTCTGGATAGCCTAAGTACTGCAACTCTAATTCAAATGTACTCCTGATAATACAAATCTTATTCTGTAACAAAAAATAATCTACTTGGTTTCCATCATCTACTTTATATGCTACTTATTCCTGGAGAATACATGTCTTCTATTGTTTATCAGGGCCTTCAAAGGCCTATTTTTTTCTCAACTTAGGCTTCTTGGAAACATCCATAGCCATACCTAGAAACATTAGCACTTGAGACAAATTCATTTTCAAAATATGGGTGTGGCATAAGATTTATAGGGAATATCAAGATCATCTCCACAATACAATGAACCATCAAGGACTTAACTATGGTGCTCCACTAACAGATTTGTTACCTAAGAAGCACTTCTAATTAAGAAACTCATCACTAGTACCAATCAATCAAGAATCATTCATTAAATCTTCTATATGTAACATGCACTATGCTATGCATTCAGATAAAAGCAAACAGGACCTGTCCAAAAGGAGCTAAGATTTTAGCAGGGCAAATGATATATTTGCATATTGCCTCTAACAAAGATATGTGTTGTAGTTGGCGCTGTTGCCATTCGGTCATTTCAGTCATATCTGATTCTTTGTGATTTCATCTGGGATTTTCTTGGCAAAGATATTGGAATGGTTTGCCCCACCCCTTTTTTCTTATTCCCCTTCCCTTCCTACTTTCCTGAAGGTTAAAATATATTTCTATACCCTATTGATTGTGTATGTTCTTCCCTCATTGAGCCAATACATATGAGAGTAAGGTTTATGTATTCCCCCCTCTGCAACTCCCCCATCTTCCACTCAACAGTAAAAGTTCATTCATGTCTCTTTTAGGTGTAGTAATTTACCCCATTCTATTTTCCTTCCCCTCCTCCCTATTCATTCCTCTTTCTCATACCTTAATTTTATTTGTTTTATATCATCCCATAATATTCAACTCACTCCTTTCCCTCTGTCTTTTTATACTCTTTCCAACTGCCCTAATAATTGATAAAGTTCATAGAAATTATAAAAATCATCTTCCCATGTAGGTATGTAACTAATTTAACCTTACTGAATAGCTTTAGATTTCTTTTTCTTATTTACTATTCTATGCTTTTCTTAAATTTTGTGTTGGAGAATCAACTTTTCCATTCAGCTCTAGTCTTTTCATCAAGAATGTTTGAAAATTCTCTATTTTGTTGAACAATTATTTTTTTTCTCTGGAAGGATTATGTTCAGTTTTGCTGGGCAAGTGATTCTTGGTTGAATTCCTAGCTCCTTTGGACTCTGGAATATCATTTTCCAGGCCCTCTGATCCTTTATTATAGAAGCTACTAAATCTTGTATTATCCTGACTGTGGCTCCACAATATTCAAATCATTTCCTACTGACTTCTTGAAATATTTTCTCTTTGACCTAGGAGTTTTGAAATTTGGTTAAAATATTCCTGGGAGCAATCCTTTTGAGAACTCTTTCAGGATTTGACCAATAGGTTCTTTCAAGTTCTATCTTACCCTTTGATTCTAGAATCTCAGGGTAGTTTTCCTTGATAATTTCTTGAAAGTTGATATCCAAGGTCTTTTTTCAACCCTGGTTTCAGGTAGTCCAATAATTCTTAGATTATCTTTCCTGGATTTATTTTCAAGGTCAGTAATTTTCCGATGAGATATTTCATATTTTCTTCTATTTTTTTCTTTTGACTCTTTGGTTGTTTTTTGATGTCTCTCAGAACCATTAGCTTCTACTTGCCTAATTCTAATTTTTAAAACATTATTTTCTTGAGTGAGTTTTTGTTTCTCCTTTTCAATTTGGCCAGCTCTACTTTGAAAAGGCTTCTTTTTAAAAATTAATTTGTGTATCTATCTTTCCATAGGGCCAATTCTGCCTTTTAAGAAGTCCTTGTCAATGCATTTTTGTATATCTTTTTCCATCTGGTTAATCCTGCCTTTTAAAGAGTCCTCTTCATTGGGTTTTTGTGTCTCTTTTACCAATTGGCCTATTCTGTGTAGTAAGGTATTAATTTCTTGAGTATTTTTCTTACTTCCTTTACCAAGCTATTGAATCTTTTTTTCATGATGTTCCTGTATCACTCTCATTTCTTTCCCCAATTTTTCTTCTACCTTTCTTATTTGTTTTTTAAAATTTTTTTTGAGCTCCACCATTAATTCTTTTTGGGCTTGATAGCAATTCATATTTTTCTTAGAAGCTTTGGATGCAGCAATATTAATGTTATTGTCTTCTGAGTTTGTGTTTTGTTCTTCCATCACCAAAATAACTTCCTATGTTGAGTTTTCTTTTTTGTTGTTTCTTCATTTTCCAGCTCTTTTCTTTTAATAAAAAATGCCAGTTAAAGTTGGGTTCTATAACTGAGGTGAAGGGAGAACTTTTCCAAGCCTTAGGTTCTTTGAGTAGCTGCCTACAGAGTTGCCTCCGGCTATCTGATTTCTGGTCTTCCAAGGTGGTATGCTGTAAGGAAAGGTCTGTTTAATACTGTTCTGGCATGTGCTCTGGTCTGAGTAACCACAAGCACTCTATTCTGCCTTGAAACTGTGATCAGGGTCCTCTACTCCCCTGAAGCCACAAGCACCTTTGCATGCTAATCCTCCTACTTGCCCTGAAACTTTTTGCCCAGGACTGCTACCTGGATCTGCATATAGTCAAAGTAACAATTATCTCGTACTCAGAACCAGCAAAGGGACCTCTCTAATATCCTTCTGAGAAGTAGTCTAACCTCCCTTTACTATCTGTGGCTGAGATCTCTGGAAGCTTTTGCTGCTACTTCAGTTGTTCTTGGAGCTTGTTGCCTTGGTGGGGCCTGCCTTGGCATAGTGCTTTGCATTCCACCTCCACTCCTGTGCCCTAAATCCCTCATGCCAGCCTTCTAAGTTGTTTTGGGATAAAAAATATTTCACTCCATCTTTTTTTGTGGGTTCTTCTGCTCCATAATTTGATCCAAGGTGTTATTTTTTTAGAGAGTAATTTGGTAAAGATCATATTGGTCTATATATGTTCTCTGCCATCTTAGCTCCACCCCAAAGGCCACATTTCTTTAAAAAAAGCCAACAAATAAGAATTCCATTAAAACCAACAAATAGACTGCTTCTAAATCATCTTCCTCTTCATTGAAATTTGGAAGATGAATTTTCTTAATATTTCATTGAGTGCAAGTTTGACCATTATAATGATGGTGTTCATTTTCATTTTATTACTTTACATCTATATTGTGGTAGTTATATGTGTGTATGTGTACATATTCAATTTCTGATTCTCTATGTTCTATATCAGTTCACGTCTCCCCATTCTTCTCTGAATTCTTTATATTAGTTTATAATTTCTTATAACACCCCAATACTTCATTTCATTTTTGAACAGTTTTTTTATTCTACAGCTGATGAATGCTTATCTTGTTTCTAGTTCTTTGCTTAAAGAAAGTGCTCTTAAAGGTATTTTAGTAAAAATGCAGTCTTTCTCTCTTTGACTTGGGGCATAGGTCAAAGGCATTAGTATATGGTGGTTTTTTTTTAATATTTGCTTTGAGGTCATATCACCTAGGATCATAGAATCTTAAATTTAGAGCTATAAGGTATCTTGAGGATCATTAAAACCAAACCTCTCATTTTACACATGAGAAAATTGAGGCACATATAGGCTGTCTTTTGCTAAGTGTCAAAACAGCAGATAAGTGACTTAAAGCAGAAGATGAATTTCATCTTCCTGATTCTTATTACAATATTCTACTATAAGATTTAAATATCCAATACTCTAAGTATTATATTTTATAAAGTTTATTAATAATCACTTGAAGTAAAGTAATAAAATGGTAATTATCTATCAAAATATAAGGCCACATGAGTAGATTCTTCTGCCACTCACCTCACACCACCTCCACCAAATGGGATCACAGCAAGAGAGAGCTAAAGGTGGGGCTACACCAAATTTATATCCTCTCTATGTCAGCACATAACATGAGAAGGAACATGGGATGCTGGGAACTGGAGTTCTAGGGTACAGAAATTAATTACATACTGGGCAAGCTAATTGTCTGCAGTCAGTCATCCCTAATAGATCAATTAAGGACATTGAGTTATTTAAATAGGAACAATGAATGATTTG
The DNA here is from genome assembly GCF_016433145.1 of Gracilinanus agilis. Taxonomy (NCBI): domain Eukaryota; kingdom Metazoa; phylum Chordata; class Mammalia; order Didelphimorphia; family Didelphidae; genus Gracilinanus; species Gracilinanus agilis. The sequence goes on along the minus strand of NC_058130.1, from coordinate 491,321,164 downwards.
TAGAAAACAAATATTATGTTGTACAAATAAAGTTAAATTTCATGTATTATTTTAAACTTTAATGAATATGGTAATTTAATTTTTAATCTATGTTGTTAATTTTCCTGAAAAAAAATGGCATTGAAACCTCATAATTTGTAAATGAGTTGATGTTTAACTTCCAAAAAGAAGTACATTTTCTTATCTTTGTTGTGATTAAAACTAAACATGATTTTGAAATTTATTTAACTACAAATATAATTATTTCTGATTACTTTGGACCTCATTGACTGGCTCTTTGGAAATATTTTAGGATAAATATCTAGGTATATTAAAGAAAATAGTATATTTTTCCTTCATTGCTTTAAATTTTTTTAATCTCTTTTGGAATTTGTTTTGGCCTGTTACTTTGATTTACCAGTTATATATGCAAATAAATAGATAATGAAATATCATTTCCAATTAAAAAATAGACAAAACTAATAGGGAACTAGACTCTACTTAGTATCAAGAATTTCTTTGCAATTAAAGAATAATTAAATTGAAGTGAAATTCAAGGAAACCTTAATTTATAAATTCTGTGAACCTTAATAGTTACTTTACTGGGAGATTCTTTGCCTATTGATATTGGGAAAATCAACATCCATCCAATTTAACAAGTACTTTGGAAATAATTACCATGTGTTAGGTGTGGGGGGATACAAAAATAAGAAGGAATTAGCCCCTTCCATAGTTGAAGAAATATATATTAATTATCCATTATGTGCAAAGGACTGTGCTTGATACAGAGATTATTTTTTTATTAAAAAAAAGACATTTAGTTTTCATATTATATGCCAGTTCATTTTCCAACTGAAACTGTCCTTTCAAAAAGCTATATTTCTTTATATGTGTGTATGTCTGCATATATAGATTTATATATATATATATATATATGTATATGTTAGCAGTTATATTAAGACAATTACTTTTTTACTCCTATTAGAGATCAAAATGTCCACATTTAACATGGGTGATTTCTTACATCCTTTGACAATATTACATGTATTTTCTATTACCCCAAGATACACTTTTATGATCTTTCCATTGCCAAACCATACTATAAGAAACAGGTCTTGAACATGACAAACAGGGAAATATGTGTCATGAAAATGAATGTACAATCTATATCATACTACCAACTTTCTTGAGAGGGGGATGGTCTGGGAGGGAGGAGGGATAAGAATGAGACATAGATTTTTGTACATAACCAATGTGAGGATTTGTTTCTCTTGGATAAGCATATTTATTATAATACATTACATATTTATAACAAATCATGTGTATTATACCATTGTTATGTTATATATTATATAATGTTATATTTTAAAAAGAAATAATAAAAAGAAGAAAAATTAAAAAGCTCTTTTCTCTTTTCACAGACCTTAAATACAATACCTAAGTAAAAATTATATACATAAAATAGGCAGAATGCAGAATAGGTAGAGAAAAGAATAAGATAGAAGAACGGTTGTACTGGTGAATATTTAACAACTGGTTTTTTGGGGAAATTTATGCACAATGTTATTTTATGTTTAATCTGCCTTATTAACATTTCCTCCATTGCTTTCTTAAATTAAACCAAACTCTAATTTGTAACATTTGCTGATTGTTGAGATATAAATACTCACAACAAAAATTTAATAATCAGCCATGTGAGCAGTACAAGCTGGCTTCAGTACACCCCAAGAAGATATGTAACAGCACTTTCCTTGATATGCATAGATCATCTAAGTCGGAGGGACCCATGTGGGAGACAACAGGGACCTTCTGTGAGAAGATATTATGTTCTCCTACCACAAAGAAGGGAGCAGCCTCTTTCATTGGTGGCATACCAGGAAAAAGCTACCAGTCTCTCTGTCTGTGTTTGTGTATCCCTGTCTCTTTCTCTCTGTCTGTCTGTCTGTCTCTTCCTCCTTCCCCTCTTACAGCTTTGTATAGCTAATCCCTGTTACAGATACTTTTAAAGAAATTCTTTGGGTTCAACTCTATAAGCTGGGCCTAACTAGCTGGCCCTAGGTCCTCAGGTTGGTAGGAGATTCTAAGGCTGAGTGATGGATAAGACTGTCTGTGTGATCACCAAGATGTGCTGGTAACCACCATGGCTTATGGATGTTTAGCTTAGCCAAGCCATTGCCTCTTTAACAGTGCCCAAGCCAAGTATTCGGTGAGAGGCTCCATGTATATTCAACAGCTCCTCTAGCCCCTTGGCTTAGGGTTTGGTTTGATGATAAAGTTGGTTATGGGCTGGTTGTTGGTGTGCTGAATGGATAATGCTCTTCTGACTGTGGTTTGATAAATCCCTTCCCTATGGCTGTAGATATTTACTAGCCTGGGTGAGAATACCAATCTTCACTTGAATTAAGCTGTAACGGAGTTTATTGCTTTAACTCAAAAGGGTAAGAACAGGATAAGGAAAGAAGTGTTGGGAAAATCCTATGCTAAGTCTATGGAGCTAAAGTAATCTATATCTAAGAGCAGTAGGTTGATATTGGCTGGAGACTCTTCCCCTCTCACTGTCCCTGGTCCAGCCCGATGGTGGACTGAACCAAAGAAAGGGAAGCATAGATGTTCTTCTTAGCAGCTGTGCTGGTGTTGTCTCTCAGCTCGAAAGTAACGAGTGAATGAAACTTCTTGTGATAATGAGATATGGATGCTGTGTCATTTAAAATTATTGTAAGCCCTGGAAGACTGCAACTTCCAGGACTCCCTTCTACAACTTCCCCCACACACACCTCCCACTTCCTTTGTGGGAGGTGTAGGAGAAAGTATAAAAGAGAAAGTTTGGTACCTTTTCCCTCTCTCCATCCATGAGTCTCTCAGATCCTGAGTTCTCTCTTGGCCCCTTTTTCCCTTTCTATCTACCTCTTAGTTTTTCCTAGACCTTCCCTTTTCTAATTAAAATAAAATACAGCTATACTAACCCTAAAGTTGCTCTCTGATCTTTAATTTGAGCCCTGAAGGGCTCTGATCGATTTCCCCCTGCTGGGGCTGGGGACCACTACCTTCCTTTTCCCTTCCTCTACCTTTCTCTCTCCTTTCTCCCATTCCATCCGACCTTCCTACCTTCCTCCCTTCACCCGCCTTGCATGCTGGATTAGCAAGTCTATGGCCTACCCTCCCTTCACCACCCACTTCCAAGGTTCCCTCCTCAAAACGGAGACCCTGAGTGGCTTAGTCCATGGCCTTTTATAGAGGTGGTCCCAACTGTCTTCTGCTCTTGGCTCATGCCACCCTGGGTGAATTCCAAGTTCTGTAACCAATGATCCTGTTACTCAAGCTGTTCTCCACCTTTTCCAGAAGTTCCTTGTTACAATACACAAGTAATTTCATAGGATTCAGAACTAGATTATCTGGGGGCAGTTTGGTAGCACCGTGAATAGATGCCAGGCCTGGAATTGGGAGGACTTGGTTTCAAACCTGGTCTTCTACACTTCCTATCTGTGTGACCCTTAGTAAATCACTTAATCCCATTTGCCTGACCCTTACCCTTCTTTTGTAGAGTTGTTATTAAGACATAAAATAAGGATTTAAAGAAAAAAAATCAAATAAAGATTATCTGGTTTAATTACTTATTTTACATAAGAGAATTTTCTGTGGTCACACAAGCTGTCTTCTCATTTATCATCCAGGGGTTTTTCACCTATACTCTGCTGTCTCATGTGGAGGGACAGGCCACTTTCAGCTGAAAGAATCAGAAATAACATCATGTTGGCAACAGAGAGGAGGCCTTTTAAAGGAAAAGAGATGTTTCAAAAATTACAGAGTACTTTCTGGCCCCCTGGGGATCTTGTATAAAATAAAAATAATCACTTAATATGGCTAAGTTTTGCAAATCATTTTATATGCATTACCTCATTTGTACATGACCTCATTTGTTTATCACTACGAAGCCTCCATTTAAAGAGGCCTCACAGACAAATTTGCTCTTCATTTCTCACCATCTTCTTGGACTCCTTGGACTGGACAAAACACACCATTATGATCCATCACCACTATACCCCTTATATGGTATCTTCTCTCATTTTTTTTGGTGTGTCTTCTTCCCAATAGACTATACATTTTTGATGGCAAGAACTGTTTTTCCTTTTCTTTTTTGTATCCCCCATAACTTAATAGTGTTTGGCACACAATATATGTTTAATAAATATTTGACTGAATGAATGAATGAGGAAACTGAAAGTTCATAGTTTACTTGATTACCCAAGTCACCTAGCTAGTATGAGCCAAAGGCAAAATTTGAACTTAATATATTCTTGACTCCAAATCTGTCCACATGTTGCCTTTATGATTTTATAGAGGAAGAAAAAGAAGTATGGAATCACAGAAGAGAGCATATAAATTCACTACTATAAAATAAAACTGGACCCAATTTGTGAAAGGTCTTGCAAAGAATTTTGCACTTAAACTGGCAGAAAATATCTAAAAATTGATGGCTTTTGAACTTCAGCATGTTCAGTCATATAATTAGGAAGCTCAATTTGGCAGTGAGGTGGAAGATGAAAAAAGAGGGGAAAGGTAGAAGTTAGAGAGACTATTTAGGAGGGCATCATCCTAAGAATGAGATAGCAAGACCTAAAATAGGGTGGCCACTGTTTGAATAGGGAGGAGGGAAGGTTGTAAAATTTCCATGGAAGATTCCTGCTGGTAGGAACCCTGCATAAAACCTCCAGAAAAATAAAGTGATTTTTCTCTTCCTCATATTCCTAGCTCACTTCTCTTAACACTTAGGTCTAAATGTTAGCATCTATCTTTCTTCTCAAATTGAATTAATGAGAAGAATGAGATAAGGATATCTAGCATGTCTGGGATACTGAAAAGATGGGGCTTGGATTCTAGAAAGTGCTACGAAACCACACAACTATTAATCTTTGGTGAATCACAAACATCCAGTAGGCATTTGAACAGTTTGGACATGTCATTTTATATGCTGTATTTTTGTTTCAGCATTAAGGGAAAACTCTTGTGTCCATCTATTTGAGTAGTTGCCTTTATGAAACATTAAGACATGCATTTCCAAATTTTGTCTAGGAGGTGCTAATAGCTCTGGCAAAAATAAATAAATTTAAAACTTCAGTCCTACTAGGCAGATTAGAAGGAGGATATCAGGTAGTCCTTTTCCCAGGTGGACTTATGTCAAAATTAATTTCCCAGCATCAAGAACTCCAATGCCGATCTTTCCTGCTTTCTCCAAATCAAATCAACATGAATTATGCATTATTCCACTTAAGTAGATTTGGATTGTTTTAAGAGGTATCTCAGGAGTGATGTGAAAAGTCACTGTAAGCTGTGTTGATACCGGGAATGTTGTGTTGACTGAAAATGTGAGTGGGCAGGGGTAATGTGGTAGGTGGTCTGTGTGCCTGTCCAAATGGCAGTGTACATGTTCATATGTGTCTGTACATGCCTGAGAGAGGATCTCATAAGGATCTGCTTCTGAAGATGTAAATATGGATGCTATTTTAACAAAACATGTACAAAACAAAATATATGTTTGGTCATAACTTGGGAAATTTTAAAATATTATTTGTTCATATTTTCTTTCAAGTTTTCTATTAGGAAATGGGTCTTTGTTTAGCTACCAATTTAAAGAGTGTGTATATAGTGTTATATACTACATGTATATGTATGTGTGAATATGTATATATGCATATATAAAATTACCTAACTTGAATACCAAATTCCTATCAGATATAGTTGCAGTAAATTCTGTCATTAACATCTTTCCTTATTATCATTGTTGAGTTAATTTTATTCTTGAAAAAGGAAAGAACATTTTCTCTGATGTCAGAGGTCAGGAGTTCAAATCTCATTTTGAAGTTTACTATTTATTTGACATAGAACAAGTCACATATCCTCAAATGTTTCATCTGTGAAATGAGGGTATATAACTAGACAGCTTCTAACTCTATATCTCTTATTCTATAATGGTTTCTGGATAGACATATTTTGCACTTATCAAATCCATGGATTCTACAAAAGTTGAAGAAGCAGTTAAGATGTTGATTGCAGAGCTTGGAACCAAAATATCTTGACAGATTAAAACTGATAAATAACTGTAATAAGATGAAATTAAATAGCATGAAATGCAAACTCTTACATTCATAGAGCCAAAAAATCAGCTTTTGAAATATAAGATTGGCAAAACATGAGTAAATAGTAGTTAGAAAAAAAATTCTGCCAGTTTTATTTAACTACACGCTCAATACGGATCGCCTTTTTTAATAAGATAGTGACTGAATTTCTGATTTGACTTGAATAGGAACTCCCAGAGAAGGAAACTCCCCTTACTAATTCAAGTTGACACCATTTCTGTAACTTAGAGTTGTCTCTAGCACAGGAAGGTTAAATGATTTGTCTAGGATCACACTGTCAGCATGTGTCTGAGATGAAACTATAACATGTCTTCCAGATTTCTAAGCTAGATCTCTTGCCTCTCCTCCAGCTCTGCAATATGATAGCCAAATAACTTGATCTTAGCATTAAAAGAGGCACTTACTGAGACCATGTATACAACAATCCTAACATACTCTCCCCTTGCCATAAAATCAAAGTCATAGCTTTTAAAATGAAATCAACCACAGAAGGATCTGTTGCTTGATTACAATAAATAGAATGTTTTCATTTTTGTATTTGTGCAATGTTTTGCACAAAGTAAGGAAATATTATTAAACAAATTTATTATTGTTGCCTAGTGGACTAAGGGATTAAATGATTTGTCTAAAGCCAGTATGTTTAAGGTGAGGAATTCACTTCCTTCTCAATGGTTTCCCACATAGTTGTCTCACTATGTCTTTTATTCTCACTTTCATGGGATGGTGTCCTGGTTCACTCTATGTCTCTGTCTCTGTCTCTGTCTCTCTCTGTCTCTCTGTCTCTCTATCTCTCTCTCTCACACACACACACACACACACACACACACATGCACACACTGTCTCTACCCTCTTTCTGTCTGTCTCTCTGTCTGTCTGTCTGTCTGTCTCTCTCCCTGCCATCATTCAATTAAATGTATCTTAAAATTCAAGTGCAGGTTTTGTGCTATATGCCCTCTGGTACCAAAATCAATAATTATGGCTTTGGACATGTCTTACTGGAAAACATCCAGAGAATAGTGGTCAGAATGGTGAAAATCCTCAATAGTATGCAGTATAAAGACAGATATAGGGAATTAAGTATCTTTAACTATAGATGACTTAGTGGGGAAATGATAATCTTCAATTATTTGAAAGGCCAATATGTGAAAGAGAGCATAAATTTGTTCTGTTTGGCTCAGAATAAATAAGTATATTTTTCAGAGGTAAATTTATGCTTGATGTAAAGAAAAACTTCTTCATAATTAGTTACTCTAAAATGGAAGGAATTTTCTCTAGAATGTTGATGTTCTCTTCTCTGGAGGTAATCAAATGCTTTTTTTTTTTACTTTTTTGACATCTTGGAATGGGGTATTTAAATTTGAATTGGCTTGGATCACCCCTAAGGTCCCTCCTGACTCAGATGCAGATCCTTTGTAACATTGCTCTGATCATTTTTTCTGGACCTCAATCTCCTTATTGTAAAATAAAATGATTTAACCAGATGATTCTTAAAATGCATTCTATTCTTAAATCCTCTGAATTGAAATGGGCTTCCAACAAAAAAATGTTTTAAGTTGGATAGTGTTATGAGGAAAATTAAGATTTAAGTATGTTAGCAGCCAAGTCTGTCAGGTAAGTGATGAAGAGTTCCAAGAACGGCACAGTGAAGTGAAGAGATCTTTTCTGAGGAACTCTCTGTTTGTAGCTGATGACAGTTGGATGTAAACTTAGCTGCTTGAAGTGAAGAGCCCAGAAAAGTGATTATCTCCTGCTGAAACCATCTGTCCATGGAAAGATCAGGTGGAGCAGTGAATCCATTTCTGGTTGGTGGACATACCAGACTGGTTCAGCTCCCTGACTTTACCCTTTTGTGGATTATTTGCTGTGGATCCTGGAAAGCTGTGATCATCCCTGGAGCTGAAGAGGACCCTGCAGTGAGACACCTCAATCTCCTTCTGACCTAGCAGGCTTGACCTGACAACCTGTGATAGAGACAGAGTAGTTTTTTGTCCCACCTTCTAGCCCTGAACTTACCCATTAGACAAGTAGTTTTAGATTGACCTTTCCCTCAATACCTAACCCTTAAACTCTTAATAAACTTTTACTTTACTTCCTGTGACTTTCTCAAACCCCAAGAAAGGACCCACAGAAGAATATCCTTCAAGTCTTGTTTTTTCCCAGCTTGGAGTGGTGGTGACCAGTAACTGTTAACTGACATTCATCAACCAGTGTGTTTTTACCCACTTCCCACATCCCTTGTGGAGGTTCCCAGTTATCCTGTGTATCCTGTCACTTGTAGGTGTGTGGGTGTGTCCTGGCTGTGTGTGTCACCCTTGTGTTACACTGTGAAGGCAGATACATTTTTCATTTCATTACATTTGCTTTAAGGTTTGCAAAGCATTTTCTTCATGGTAAGCTTGAAAGGTAGATAATGTAAGTTTTCTAATTGCCTTTTTAAAAATGAGGAAACTGAGCCTAAGAGATAGCAGTGGTCACAAACCTAATAAACATCTGAGATGATATTCAAACTCAACTCTTTCCACTAGGAGAAGGAGAAGGGAATAAGCATCTATATGGCCCCCACTATATGTCAGCCTTGGTGTCAAGTCCTTTTTACAAATTTGTATTTTTCTCTTGTATGGATTTTATAGTTGAGGAGATTGAGGTAAGTGAATTGCATGGCTGATAAGTGTCCCAAGACAGATTTGAACTCAGTCAAGGTAGGCTAAGTTGATAGCACATCTCAACTAAGTTAGACATTGATTTCATGAGTCTTGGGGGTGTTGAGGGGGGCAGGAAGGAGGCACCAGATTTACTAAATAAGGGTGAACATTGGAAAATGGAGTGGGTGAAATCTCCCAGGTTGATGAGAGGGGAAGGGAAAGTAAGGGATAAGGGAAGGAAGAAGAGAAGGGGAGGGAAGGATCTCTTCCCCTTCCTCTTGTAGAAACAATTAGGAAGTACTAAAGATTCTATGAGAAGAGCCTTGCTTTCTTACTACTTCTGATGTATTGGAGAAAAGGGGTCTTTTTGTTTCCAGGGCTGTCACTCCATCCCTTTTACAATATTAAATTCCCCCTTTTTTTCCTTCACTTTAACAAGGAAGGATGTTATCACTTTCACTGAGGTCACTAAGAGGGTAATACCACTCTTGGTGATGCTAATGAAAAGGTACAGTAGTGACATGAGTTAATTATATAGTTACCACACAATTACCAATTTATGCTCTGCTGACGTTTAGTGAGAGGAGAATCAAGCTCCCATGATGTGCACTGAATGCTGTATGACAAAACATAAAATGTGAAAAGTGCTATACAGAATGTGTCATCTATATTAATAGATTTGCTTATATGAATAGATTATAAAAGTGTAAACTTTCTCTTATTCATTGTCCCACTGATAGACCTACACATTTCTTGACTTTTCTTTGATAATTCACTCTTAATCATACAAATGTATTCTGAGAAGTTAAATTTTCTGGAGGAGAAAATGCAGAACCTCAAGTGAGGAAAGATCTGAGTTCCCAATCTACCACTTAAATCTGGTAATTGTATGACCACCAATGTTTTGTAATTGTATGGTTATATTGTACTATAATATAACTGTGTGATCATCTAATCATTCTGTCTCATTATTTAACTCCTTTATTAAATGGGTATGGCAATGCCAATATTGCAGGGTTCTTGGATTTGTTTAAGATAAAGAAATCTATCAAGACTCAACTATTATTCATAATTCAGATACCTAGTGCCAAGTATATAGAAAATGTTTATCTTTCATCACTCTACAGAAAGTTTTAATTTGCCTTTATATTTAAGGCATGTGAATAAATTTTTTCTATGTGAACAACACATTTTGGCAAGCATTGTAGTGTGAATAGAATATAAATCACGAACTGTGCCCTCATGTAGCTTATAAACTAAGGACCATGAAGCAACAGTAAATAATAGAAGATGTTACATATGCTAACTTAATTCCTGTTAAAGCCAATGACACTGGCCTGCTTGCTATTCCTTGATCATCATTTTCCATCTTCCTACTCAAAAAGTGTTTCAAATGGCTGTCACCTGTTTCTGGAACTTTTCCCCTCCTCATTTCTCTCTCCTGGACTTCCTCTGAGTCTCAGGAAAGTAGGGCTTTCTATAAGCAACCTTTCCCAGTCTTCCCTTATCTTAGTGTCTTTCCTCTGATATTACCCCTAATTTTATCCTGTTACACTGGTATATACTTAGTTATTTGTATTTGTCTCTCCCATTATGAATGTGATCTCCTTAAGAGCAAGGACTTTTCCCCTTTCTTCCCATCCCCAGCACTTAGCACAATACCTAATATGAAGATGCTAAATAAATGCTTGGTGACTTCACTTAACCAGGTTTGATGCCAGGTATCAATGGCAAAGGAACACTCACCATCATTATGCCCCACCTACTACTGCTTCTCAACTCTCAAGGGAGGGAACTGTGTGTCACATCACTTCCTTGTTCCTCCTAGAACTAAACACACACACCTGCAAAGGGGAAGCATTCAATAAAGTTGTGTTTATGATTATCACAGGAATTGAAATGTTTTCTGTCAAAGAAATAACCCCCACACTTTCATCACCCTCTTTTAACTCACAGAGCAATGAAGGCTGGAGTCAATGACCAGAAGGGGTGTTTACTTATTCTTTTAACTAGGACTTTAGAATTTTTTTAGTTTCTTTCTGCTTGATACTTCCTATGTACTATGGCTAGCCAGTTCCCCACCTCTTGCTTCTCTGATATTTATGGCTTAGAATTTCCTTCTGCCTAGGTGAAAATGTCTTTTCCCTTCTCTCTCTCTCTCTCTCTCTCTCTCTCTCTCTCTCTCTCTCTCTCTCTCTCTCTGCTCTCTCTCTGTCTCTCTCTCTCTTCTCTCTCTCCCCCTCTGTCTCTCTCTCCCCCTCTGTCTGTCTGTCTGTCTTGTTTCTCCTTTGCCCAACTCCTATCCATGAACATCTTAAACCTTGGATTCCCTAGTTTCCACCTTCTTCTGCTCTCCATTTATACTGTACCCCCTTGAAACCCTATTTTATTGTTAACACACTCCCCATCATCCTATATCCCTTCTTCTTACAGTCTTTTTTCTAGTAGAAGAGCTAAATTATAAACTGGGTTGTCATGGAATTTCTAGACTAGGAACCATAATAGCCACAATACAAAATAGAAAATAAGTACATTAAGAAGAGTGGCAAGGGATATTGGCCTCCTTGCTGTTCCTTAAACACTGCATTTCATTTTCCCTTCTCATTGAAATTATTTCCCTCTGAAGACACCATAGCACTTGATATCCTCTCCAATACTGACTTCCCTATTTTTTTTTACCCCCTCTCAAACTGCCCTGACATCTGCAGTGAATAGAAGGCATACAGTCCTTCTCATTTCCTCTTTCTACTTTCAGAAACTGCCACCATCATTCAGACTTGTCTTTTCTCATTTAAAGTTGGTTCTAGCCTATCCAGTTCTAAGTAGTTATCATCTATAAGCCCTTAGGTATTCTTCCAACTTCCCTAATATTTGATTCTTGACTCACAATTTTTACCACTATGATTCCCGCTTCCTTTAGAAACCTTGGCTTCAAACAACATCATCCTCTTCAAATTCAAACAGCTGAATTTGCCCTAGGTACTATCATTCCAAGTTAAAGAAGAAAGATAAGGAGGGGTGGGGTGAGGGTGGAAAGCATTATGTTTACAAAACAAACAACTTTATAGTGAAATTATTAATTGACAGTTGATCTTAAGCCTTTTTTTTTTTTTGTACTGTAAACAACCACCACTTTTGATTTGTGGAAACACACATGTGTATATATAGAAAAACTGGCCCTCTTTGGCCCAGAGCAAGATCCTCTACATCTTTGGACCTCTGTTGTTTCACTGCAAAATGATTGGAGCTGGTCCAGACAATATTTAAGATGAACTCAAAATTTTGTGGCTTTATACCTCTATGACTCCATTGAAGGACAAACTCTTTTTCTAAAACAATGACAAAACTCAGGATATGCTTATGTTTTGGGGGGGAAATTTGGTTGAATTTTTGAGAATAAAAATGTCAGTGTGTGTGTGCATGCATGTGTGTTTGTATGTGAGAGAGAGAGAGAGAGAGAGAGAGAGAGAGAGAGAGAGAGAGAGAGAGAGAGAGAGAGAAACACTAATTCTGGTTTTGAGTCCCTCCTCTAAAATGTCATAGATGTAAGACTCCATTGCTAAGCAGATCTTCAAATTAAATCATTCAGATTACATAGAAAGAAATCAGGACTATAAATGCTATGTAGAAAGGAATGAATTAGTATCACAGAACAACTACCAAAGATTTATTTTTGTCACCGAAGGTTTGTCAACATCAGAAATAAATGTAATTTCATGTATGGAAATAACATTAAATAAGATACATTTATCTTATTTATGGGTATGGGAACAGAATATGATTATTAATCATCATTCAAGGAATTGAGAAGGATTGAAAATTTGATGAACTACCCTTCTCATTGGCTATTCACTAATTAGAGATGCCTTAGAGGAGAAGGCTGAATAATGAGCTCCAAAATTGTACTTATGGATCCCTGCAACAGGATTTTGGAGTCTTTGATAACCAAGAGGGATCACTAACTAATTAATTTATTGGTTATTGCTAGCCTGATCAATAAGTTGATTTTCTTACCTAGAAGCCAATCTCTCTGAATTTTTAATCATTACAAGCTTTTTCATTTGGCTTGCAGCTTGAAAGCTCCTGCATGGACATATATTTCTCCATTAGAATGTGAGTTCCTAGAAAGCAAGGAATGCCTGACTTCTCTAATTCGAATCCCAGTTTAGCAATGCTTTTCACATAGTCAGTCAATAAGAGTTTATTAAGCCACTACTATTGTGTGTTAGGATATAAAATAAATTCTGAGAATAGAAAGAAAGGCAAAAACATTCCCTGATCTTTTGAAACTTAGTTGCTAATAGGGGAGAAGACATTGAAACAAGTATGTACAAACAAAATGTATAGAGAATAAATGTAGTTTTTTTTGTTTTATTTTGTTTTTCCTTTCCTTCATTCAACTTGGTAGAGCTTTTAGATTGCTGAAAAAGAACTCACAAATTCAGAAATGAATAGCCCCCAGGCATGTGGTCTGGGTGAGCATTAACCCCAGGTATATAGCTTGGGAGAGAAGAATTTAAAAGAGCACTTGCCTGAAGCATGAAAAGTAAAATGAAGATTCTCCAGCCTGCTTCAAAAGAAGCCTGAGGGAAATGGAAGAAGTGGCTTTAGGACTGAGTCATGGCTGCAGGGCCTAGCTAGACTGTGATTAATATTGTCACCAGCAAATTTGAAGTGACTGAAAGCTAGAAGGTAGAGCACAATGATCAGTGGTCACATAGCCTTGCCCAGAGACAGTGACAACCGAGAAGCCAAAGAGATATCCAGAGAGTAATGCCTCTAGAAACTATATGAGTTTCTGAGAGCTATAACATCATAGATTTAGACCTAGAATTGACTTCAAAGGCCATTGAGTCCCATGCCTCCCACTGGACTATCTGCTTGTCTATGGGAGTCACTAACCTGACTCCCCTCTTCTCCCTTATTCCTGGGATATGGAACTTTTTCACCAATAGGGCAGGATACTATAAGGGTAATTCTTTTTCACATGGTTGGGGGTAGAGGGGAAGGGTTTGTTTTCTTGTTTGCATTTTTCTTCTTAGTTACTTTATTTTAGGATACTATTAAATCCTTTACTATCTTATTTCTGGTGATTGATCTACTTTTCAATTAGACTGCATGGAATGAGACCTTCAAATGAAAATGGATTCACTTTTCCAGTGAATACAGGCCCAAGGTGTGTTTGCCAGTGGAGAATGGGACACTCCTATTAGACATATAATTTTTGTGTTCCTACCTCAACAAAAGAAAACATTTTGAAAAGGATCACAGATTTGAACCAGAAGTAACTTTATATGACATGTACTCCAAATTGTTCACTTCACAGATAAATAAACTGATGCTCATATAGATTAAGTGATTTGCCCAGGAACAAACAAGTGCAAAGTATAAGTCAAAATTTAACTTGTCATTTTCTGAAATATGGATTCAGGAGAGATTACGAAGAGGTTGCTGCTATTGTGTCATAAACCTACTACTACTACTACTACTGCTACTACTACTACTACTACTACTACTACTACTACTACTACTACTACTACTACTACTACTACTACTACTAGGGAGAAATTCATAGATTGTCTTTAAGAAGAAAGGAAGAGAATTTAGATACAAACCCTGGGAGAATATTCTGGAAAGAGAGGAGGATCTTGGGAGTTGACTGTTTGTAACTGTCACTCCTGATCTAGCTTTCCACTGAGCTGAAAGGAGGATCTTTGCTCTGGCATCCCCTTGGAAGAACTAATCTTGTGGAAAGATTAGGGATTCCTGGGTTGGAGAATTGCCTTGGAGTAGACTGCCTTTTACCTGGAATACAGAGATCAACCCATCAGAGATCATCTTGGCTAAGGTAATCCCAAGGGTTTTGTCCTCTTAAACTCTGGGTTACCTAGGAAGCCAAACCCAGGCTTGAGAGGGGATTCAGGCTAACAGTGAGTCCTGTCTCCTCTTCCTTCTTAAAGACAATCTGGGTAGTTAGATTAGCAGATAGTCTGATAGCATTTTGGGTTTTAGGTAAGAGCAGGGAGTAGATAGGCAGAGTCTACAAAAGAAGGGAAGGGTGACCTCTCCTGAGGTGCATAGAAGTTGGGTTGAGTCTAGATTTGTAGTGTTAGGACACTATCTATCTTTTCCCCTTACTTGGATTATCAAAACAAACTTGGTTTCTAAAGCCCAAGTGTTTTGTGCTTTACTGGTCCTGGGGAGGTCCCTAGGTAGGCGTTTCTCATCTCCCATCCCTCTAGGACTTTCCCAAACAATCTCTTTCCATTTGGAGGCAGCCATCTCTTTCACTACTACTACTACTACTACTACTACTACTACTACTACTACTACTACTACTACTACTACTACTACTACTACTACTACTACTCCTACTACTACTACTACTCCTACTACTACTCCTACTCCTACTCCTACTCCTACTCCTACTCCTACTCCTCCTACTCCTACTCCTACTCCTCCTACTCCTACTCCTACTCCTACTCCTACTCCTACTACTACTACTACTACTACTAGCTAATGTTCATATAGTACTCACTATGTACAAGTCACTGTGATAAGCACTTTACAGTTATTATCTCATTTACTCTGACTATATATCTGGCTTCTTTTGTTTCCTCCTCTACCATTTATCCCATAGAGAATTTTCTTTCCTATGAAGGAAACTACTAGGGTCCAATAACTATGTTATACAGATACTATATGTCAGGACTTTGTCATATCTGTCTCCATGACATGGACATATCTCACTAGAGAGGGCCCTAGGGCCTATTGTATATTTAATTTTTATTAGATGGATGTGCAGAGCCAGGCTTAAATCTTCCAATCTATTCCAGAGCAAAACTCCAAACTTTTTAGGACTGGGACTTAGAAACAAGCACAAAATTGCCAAAGAATCATATCTAGACACATTAAAAAAACAACAACTATAGACTTCTGGGACATATCATTGGTCACATCCACAAATCACTACTTTGCAACATAGTATGTTCTATCTGACCTCTCTAATTCAGAATACTATTCCATAAAGACAATCCCTCACACTGAAACCCTATCAGCCTATGTATTCTCTGTTCTTTGTACATGGAACCTATATTCTCAACACACAGAACTATACATAAACACCCAGATATCATATTCTTAATCTGACCTAATTTACATATATACACAGAGGAAATTATAAATATAAATATTTATCTCTATCTGTGAGAGATCTTTAATGGCTGAATGAAAGATAGACTGGAAGGGATGGAGACTTGAAACAGATTCACTAACAGGCTACTGAAATAATCCAGGTGTAAATTGACAGAGGCTTGACCAACCTGGTGGAATTATCAGAGAAGCGAATGAGGAATATGGGAGGTAGATTTCAAAGGTGTAATCAATAGGCTTTGGCAACATACTAGATATTGGGGGAGAGGAGGAGAAGAGAGTGAGGAGTCCAGATTCACACCTAAACTGTGATCCTGAGGGACCGAGAGAATGGTGTTGCTTTCTAAAGTTAGTCTTCTTACACTTTACCCATTCCTTACCCCAAACTCCATACATTCCATGATCCTGTAACATTGGACTATTGTTTTTCTGCAAATAAAATATCCATGTCTTACTCTGGACATTTTTGCTGGTTGTTTCTCATGCCTGAAATCTTCTCCCTCATCATGTTTACTTCCTGTGTTCCCTGACCCCCTTCAAGACCTATTTGAAATCCCATCTTCTACAAGAAATCTATTCCTGGACAATCAATCCATAAACAGTTACTATGTGACTACATTGTGCCAGACACTGTGCTAAATTCTGGATATCACTGCCTTCCCTCTATTATTCTCTCAATTTATCCTAGATATAGTTTGTATATAGTTGTTTGCATGTTGTTTTCTCCTTATTAGCCAGTGAGCTCCTTGAAAGCAGTGACTGTCTTTTGACTTTCTGCCTTCAGCACTTAGCACAGTGCCTGAGAGGTGCTTAATAATTAAATGCTTATTGATTGATTGCCTATTACTCCTTCCATACCACCAGCCTATTCAGGAACTATTACTTCCCTGTGCTGACAGTATTCAGGCCTCAGAACTGTTCTATCCATCAATAAAGTCTGTCAGGGCTCTGCACATTCAGTCTCACTGAAGGGATAAAAATATTACTCACCTACCCCAAAATGAGTCAAACTGGAGGATGCAGTTACATAGGAGCAGAGGAATTTATAGAAACAAAAGAAGCAACAAAACCCTCATTGGCCACGTTATAGAGGTATATTCAAGATACAAATGAGTATAAAACAATACTCAAAGTCCATCTGCATAAAGATCTCTTCCAGGATAGAGGTTGATTACTCATTGCTATAAGTTTTTCAGAGGTCAGGAACTGAGGAAGGCTTGGTTGAAAAGAATTCCTCATCTTTTGGCTTTCAGCTTTAAAAGAGAAGATAGCAGGTACTGCCTACAAAGTACTTATGAGAAAACTTTACTGGGGAAGTGTTGACTAATAATATTCATATTCCTATAAAAATCTTAAGCCTACACAGAATACCACAGAAAATCTGAACATTTATTTAAGATAGAGCATAGTGAGAAATTAAATGGTAAAGGCAAGACTTCTTTAGGAATAAGACCTCCTTTTAAGGTGAGACTCTTCTAAAGAAACAAGTCCTTGATTCTCTATTATAAGGCACTTCATTATATACAGGGCCAGTTGGATGGTCAGCAGAATTTAGCCTGGACATAAAACCCAGATCTTGTTTGCTAAATCTTCAATGGAGAAGGTGTAGAGTTTAGAGTTTATCAGAACAGAAATTGGGGTTCAGGGGTTATGAGCCAAATATGAGCTTGTCTAGATGATCTGGAAAGATCAGAAATTATCTTCTCAGGCTAGTTCTTATCAGAGCTGTTAGTTTCTTAACAGAAACCATAGCCTCTGTTCCTGGAATTTTTCATTCTATTTCATTATACAGTGGTTTTATGAATTTTGTATATTTTTTAATATCTAAAGTCTCCAAATCTTACAGCTTTCTATAGAAGTCACTAGTAGCTGATGGAGGGATGGGGTGGAGGATTCAGGGAAGACCTCTTTTAAAGGGGACATGAGAAAAATTTTAAGGGAAATCAGAGATTCTAAGTAATAGAGATGAGGAGAGAAAGCATTTCATGCCTGGAGATTAGTCAATGCAAAGGCAAAGACTCAACTAGGAGAATTCAAATACCATTTCTAGATGAAACTGGAAAACAACAAAGAGAACAAACCTAAAGCAGATATATGAATGTCTCATTGTCCTCTATTATCATTATAAATTATCTTGAATCTACTACAATCATACTCTAAAATTTCAAAACTACATATGCAATATGAAAAGGAAATTGTAGTCAAGAAGATAAAGTTGGAATTAGTGGTAGGAAAAGATAGTACCCACAGACAAAATCTGTACAGTGGGGCAAGTGAATTTTCAAAGCCCTGAAACATCCATTTTCATGGTATCTTTGAGGAAGATACCAAGCCCACATTATAGATGTTTTATTCCTACAATTTCAATTTTGTTTAATAAATATTTTAGAGAATCAAATTATAAGTAAAGAATTATATAATAATGGAGTAATTTGGTTTAATTTCATTTTCTCCCCATGGATAAACATAATTCCATTAACTCACTTATAATTCTTATCATTTTACTTTTTAAAATCTTACAGTTCTTCAAGGTTGCATTGATTATGTAATCCATGTTACTCAAGGCACAATGAGTTAAGACACTAAACAGTCTTAAAAAATTAGACATCAAGATATATATCTCTGAAAATAGGAGATATTAATGCTCTCTTTGTACCACAGAATAAGATTATAGTGCTTAGAACTGGCACTGAGAGAATTTAAACCTTTTATTTTATATACAAAAAAAATAGGCTCAGAGAAACTAAATAAATTGTCCAAGTTCACAAGATAGTAAGGAAAAGAGACAGGATTTAAACCTGGCTTCTGAGTACTCAATGCTTGTTCTCAAGTTAAGTTTCTGATTTATAAGAATACATATGAAGTTACTCATGATTTTTATATATTTGGTTTCACTGAAATGATAGGAAAAGGTCAAACTTAAGACCTTTAGAGAGTTAATGACTAGTGAGAAAACTAAAACAACACATTCCTTGTTCAAGAAGTTAGGCAATAAAATGAAGAAAAGAAATAAGATTGAAGGCACCTAGTATCAGGGTCATAGTAAAGTTTTTGTTGTTGTTGTTTTCTCCAAAATATTACCTCCTATGTTTATATTTGTGGCAATAGTGAGAAAGCCCTGTGGAGAGGAGGATATTTAATATGTGTTCCAAGGAAAGTGATTACTGAGGGAACCAATTCCCACATGAATCAAAAGAACATGGAATAGAAAACAAAAGTGAAGGTATTCCTTTTGAAAAGAAGTGTTTTTCCTTTGAGAGTGGAAGAAAAATGAAACGATTGGTAGAGTTTAGTTCTATAAAACTCCTCAATATTTTCCCCTAAAGTACATGCTCACTGGGAATCTAATGAACATAAAATAAAAAAGAAGAAAAACTGAAAACAAATTAGGACTTTTGAAATTGTTGAAATAATTTAATTTACCTTAGAAACAAAGGGCTATCACAAGGTTTATATTACTTTATAGCTCATAGTGCTTAGATATGTAAAAAACGAGGAAAAAATACAAGGGATTTTAAATTTCACAAGCAGAATCTTTTACGAATTTTATGTCACTGATCTAAATATATGTCAGATTTAAACCTCTCTATTGTTTTTCTTTCTTTTTTTTTAAATGTGAAACAATCAGCAAGTACTATTTGTAATGAGGGATAAGTTCTTTCCAATAAGGTCAGGAATGAAACAAGGATAACCATTACCATCAATATTATCTAACATAGTATTAGAAATGCTTGGTCCTGGCATTGTGGGAAAATAGCAGGGTAGATTGTAAACCCCTCCTAAAACTCTCTCCACCCCACAAACAGAAAAACAAAATAAGTATAAAATCAACACTAAAAATAATTAAAGCAGATAGGAGTCAGGACTGAGACTGAACTGCTAAGGACAACTAGGGAAGATGGTTTCTTAATTCCCTGACCTCAGTCCCACCTCCATAGACCCTGGGGACAGGAACAAATCAAACAGAAGGAATCCTCAAAGAAGACCCAAAGGGCAGGATTTAGCAACCTCACCTTATTTGCTGAGCCAGGGAAGCGGGTATCCCTGGAGATAGCACTGAAATCTGAATCTATAGGTAGAGGGCTCTAGGAACACCTATGTCTGCTATGGTCTCAGTTCTGGAGATCCTGACTGACCTATGGCTGGGGATTGAAGGAGTAGACACTTCCATAGGGCACTCTAGGCCCTGAGGGCAGGAAGTCAAGCTTCATTGCTAAGAAATGGGAGATTTTGAAGGGCTAAGAAATACAGACTGGATATTTGCTTTGTCAGAGTCTGCTGGTGGTAGGAGAGGAAATGTGAGGAGGGAGCACACACAAGTAAGTGTGGTTGCTGAGAAACTAGGGGTTCCATCAATTGTGGCTACTCCCAGGATAGTGGAGGTCCTAGTTGCTGGCAAAGCTGGAGGTGGATTGACTACCTGCAATTTACAGAACTGCATGTAAATTGCAAGTTGGAGCACCTGAGGTCTATCATAGATTGCAGCTTGAGCAGGGGATTGAGAGTACATATGACTCTGGACTAATTAAAATTGAAATAACTAAATAGGACCTAAGAAAAAACAAATACCAGAAAAAATCCTGATCCCTGAGATAATATACATCATCAGCATGGTAGGAACCCTGGGGACTCCAAAAAAAGCTAATAATTAAGTCAACTGACTTGACACTAAAATTTAAATAAATAAATAAATATGAATAACGAAAGGAGAAAGAACCCAAATATTGATAGCTATTATAGGGAAAGAGAAGATCTCAGCTCAAACTGAGAGGAAAGTGAAGTAAGAACACCAAAGAAAACAAAGCAAAAACAGCAAAGAAATAAAATCAGTGGACACAAGCTTAAAAAGAGCTTTTGGAGGAACTTAAAAGAAGACCTCAAAAAACAAATAAGAGAGGTAGATGAAAAAAATAGAAAAAAATTAGAGTGATATAAGAAAATCAAGGAAATTATGGAAGAAATATCACTTAAATGGAAAAAGAGATCCAAAAACCTACAGAAGAAAGTAAAGTATTAAGAACTAGAATTGGACAAGGGAAAACTAATGATTTCCTAAGACAATAAGAAATAATAAAACAAAATTAAA
Organism: Gracilinanus agilis; assembly: GCF_016433145.1. Classification (NCBI taxonomy): domain Eukaryota; kingdom Metazoa; phylum Chordata; class Mammalia; order Didelphimorphia; family Didelphidae; genus Gracilinanus; species Gracilinanus agilis. The sequence continues at coordinate 491,300,171 of NC_058130.1, read as the reverse complement.
AGAATGAAATAATAGAAGAGAATATGAAACATTTTATCACAAAAACAAGTGATATAGAAAATGATCAAGGAGAGACAATGTAAGAATAGCTGAACTTCCAGAAAGTTATGGTCAAAAAATAATTTAGACATCATACTCTAAGAAATCATCAAGGAAACTGCCCAGAAATTCTAGAAATAGAGGATAAAATAGAAAGTGAAAGAATACATTAATCACTATCTCAAAGAAGCCCAAAGATGAAAATACACAGGAACAACATTGTTAATTTCCATAGTTACCAGGTAAAGGAGAAAATACTACAAGAAACAAGTAAAAAAATTAAATACTGAGGAGCTATAATCAGAATAACACAAGACTTAGCAGTTATAACATTAAAGTAATAACAGGACATGGAACATAGCATTTCAGAGAACAAAAGAACTGTACTTACAACCAAGAATAACATATCCAACAAAAGATGAGCATAATTATTAAAGGGTAAAAATGCATATTTGACAAACTAAAACTATTCTTAGAGAAAAACTCAGAATTCACAGAAAATTTAATCTATAAGAAACATACAAATGTAATAAATGACTCATCATAAGCACCAAAAAAGGTCTAATTGTTTGATTATAATACAGGAAATTGACATTTTTTTGCCCTTGGGAATAGCATTGATTGTTTTGAAGGGAAGGGTATATATGAAAGATTCAAGGTCAAGGGAATGTAAGAGAATGAGCCTAAATGGTAGTTGAATAGACCAGGAGGAGGCAGGGTAGATTGGCTATCTCATATGGAGGAAGAATGAGTGGAGGAACTGCCATTGAGAAAGGGTTGAGGTGATGGAGGACTAAGAATACTAGAACCCAATTTATATCAGAACTGGGAAAAAAGAGAAAACAACACGCACAGTTAGAAGGATAAACATTTTCTTAATGTACAGAGAAATAGGAAGGAAAGGGAAGGGATAAGTGAGGGACTAAGGAAATAAAAGGAGGAAAGGTGAGTTAAGAGAAAAGAGAACAAGGGGATAAGAATAGAGAGGGAAGAGAGGAATACCTATCAAGAGGTATGAGGTTTTGGTGAGGGGATAAGGGAATCAAAAATTAGGAGGGCACTATTGGGGAATAATGAAAGGATTTTGGGAGGAGTGAATAGAATAAGAATTAAAAGATAAGGGAGAAAATGTGGCCAATTAGGAACTAGTAAGTCAAGGGGAGAAGAAAAGGGTGGATTTTTAGGAAGGGATGTGAATAAAAGAGCTATTAGTCAAAGGAAATTGGACATCTGAGGAGGGATAGAGCAGAAAGAAAGAAAGAAGACAAAGAGTGAGGAGGAATAGAGTAGATGGAAATGCACAACTAATAACTATTATATTGAGTGTAATGGTATGAATTCACATATATAGGAAGAATAGATAGCAGAAAGGATAAAAAACACAGGACCTGACAATGTGCTGCTTACAGTAAACTCACTGAAAATGATAGACAAAAAAAGTGAAAGTGAGGGGCTGAAGCAGAATATATTATGCTTCAGCTAAACCAGAGAAAGCAAGGGTAGAAGTCATGATCTCCAACAGAGCTGGGGCTAAAATGGTTATAATTGGAAGGGATGAATAGGGTAACTATATTATGTTGGAGGGATTTTTTTTAGGATATTGAAGCATTATCAATATTGGCTATGTATGGACCAAGTGTTCTAGCATCCAGATATTTAAAGGAAAAATTAAATGAGATACATATGAAAATAAATAACCCAATAATAATAATAGAGGCCTTTAATTTTCTCCCCTCTGAACTAGATGAATATGACAAAAAATAAGTAAAAAAAAATTAAGGAGATGAACAGAACCTTAGATAAGTTAAATAGGATAGATATCGGATAGTACCTACACACCTGCATGAGATTTGTAGATCTAAGCCTGAGTATACACATAATCCAACACAATTTCTGGTGGAACAACAGTGGCTTAAAGAGTATAAATATTCTGCAAAAGTCTTACTTTAATATTCATCTTATTATGGAAGTAATCCTGCAATCCTGAGAGTTGTGGCAGTAGAACCAAATTTCCACTGGGTATGACCAAGGTGGAAAGAATTGCTTTGGAAAGAGCATGGTCCTGGCAACAAATTGCATCAGCTGCCAAGGACAAATCTAGCAAAATATGATCCTGGTGGGGGCAGCTGGGTAGCTCAGTGGAGTGAGAGTCAGGCCTAGAGACAGGAGGCCCTAGGTTCAAACCCTGCCTTAGCCACTTCCCAGCTGTGTGACCCTGGGCAAGTCACTTGACCCCCACCTTACCACTCTTCCACCTATGAGACAATACACCGAAGTTAAGGGTTTAAAAAAAAAATGATCCTGATAATAAATGTTAACTGAGAACTAGATGGGTTAATGTGATCAAATTAAGAAGGCCTAATATTACTTTGTTAGAACCTATTATTTTTTTTCTTTTTAAATGGAAATAAATATTAAGAGTTATAAAGCTGTTCATGCTCCTTAACCTAGAGATTTTATTTCTAGGGTTAGGCCTTAAGGACATTATTAAGAGGATAAAAAGCTATGTATGTATGAAAATATTCATAGAATCTTTGTTATGGTAAAATAACTAGAAATAACAGAAATGCAATGGCTGAATAAACTGTGATCTTTGAATGTAATAGATTGTTTTATGTTATTGAAATACAAAATACTGAAAATAGAAAGAAAATGAAGAAAATATATAAAGAGATGAAAAAATTAGAAAGGAAAATAATAATTGTATATGTGTTATATGTATATATATGTATATATCATGATTTAATTACAAAAATAGAGATAAAATCAAGAGAAAAAATTATCTAAGCAAACAAATCCAAAGAAAATTCAAAAGCGGATGCTTATATGAGGATTTATATATAACTTATGTATTTTATAAATTGTAAATAATATAGTTTAGGGTTTTGCATATAATCTTTTTTATGAATTTGTCTAGCTAAATTATTTTTCTTTGTAATGGTTACTAAGTATATAATAAATAGATGAATAAATGATAACAATTGCAATAAAAGAAGAAAAATAAAATGAAGGAATCAGAATTGGCAAAAAGGTAATAAAAATCATTTTTCCACAGATGATATGATGGCATATATGAAAAGTCTAGAGATTCAATTAAAAAAATTATCTGAAATCATCAATAATTTTAGTAAAGTAGCATAATATAAAAGAAACCCACGTAAATTATCAGCATTTTCATATATTACTAACAAAGTCTTATAAGAAGAGATAGTTACTCCAATTAAAATTACCATAGACACAATAAACTACCTGGGAGTAAACCTGCTAAAACATATCCAGAAACTATATGAACATAATCATAAAAAAAACCTATCTACACAAATGAAGTCAAATTTAAGTAACTGGAGAAATATTACTTTTTCATAAATCACTATTTGGTAAATATTTACAGGACAATTGGAAAGTAGTTTGGTAGAAACTAAGTATAGATCAATATCTTACACTATTCACTAAGACAAGATCAAAATGGATAAAAGATTTAGACATAAAGTGAAATCTCAGATCAGGGAACATAATACCTATCAGATTTATGGGTAGGAGAAGAATTTATAAGTAAATGGAGAACATCAAGAGATATAAAAAGGATAATTTTGAGTACGTTAAATTGAAAAGTTTTGGACAAATAAATCAAATGTCAAGAATAGGAGGAAAGCAGAAAATTTGGAAAAAATTTTCATAGACAATCTCTTAGATAGAGTCCTCATACCTAATATATGTATGTATGTATGTGTATATATATATATAATAAATTCTATAAGTAAATGTAAGCATAAATTAAGCTTTTTTAGTTGATATCTTTTTTTAAACTTTTTATCTTCCTCTTCTCTTCTCTAGAGATCAGTTTCTTATAAGAAAGATTTTTTGAAGAAAAAGAAAAAAGATCTATATATCACCAAGCTGATCAATACACCGAAAGAGATCTCATGTTAGCATTGATATTCCATGTTCATGTAGCCAGCAGTCTACAAAGAAGCAAGGGGAGGTATTTCTGCCTACCTCTTATTTGGGCCCCAAGCTTGTTCTTTATATCCGAAAAAAATGTTTTTGTTGTTTGTGGTTCTTGTTCTTTCCATTTACATTATTTTGTTCCCTGTAAATTGCTTATTTACATCACTTTTTAGTAGTTCATGCAATTCTTTCCATGCATCTCTATTTTAGCATGTTAGTAATTTCTTAATTCCTACTGCTCACCAGGACTCTAAATCCCAGCATTTCACTTTTGTTCTCATGTTACCTTATTAAGTTTTGGAGAAAGTTTGTGTGTCACCCCAACTCGCTCTCTTTTCTGGAGTCCACGGTTGGGAAAAATTTTCTTTACTCAGGCTTTTACTTTTGTCCTTTTATTTCTTCTGCTTCAAGTGATTATTAATAAATATTATAAAATATAATACTTGGAGTTATTGGATATTAACTTTAAATCATACAATACCACTTTTCCGTGACATTAATGCATCGCAATTTTGTTTGTCAACCCCCAAACAGTTGAAATAGCCACTGTTTCCAGTTGTTTTCTATTGCAAAAAGTGCTACTATAAATATTTGGAGATATACGGAGTCCCAGTTTTTTGTTTTGTTTTGTTTTGTTTTTGTTAATGGCCTCCTTCAACTAAATTTATAGTAGCCTTTTCTAATTTTGTTTTGTTTTAGCCTCAGGATAGACACATACATAACAGGTTATAAGATGGATAAAGGGTTTATAAGAGATCTGAACTGAATAGGCAGCCAAGTATCATGGGCTTTGTTTGAGGGATGATTGTAGGTCCTTCAGCCTCAGTTTGCCTCTTGACTCATTGCTATATATTTACTTTTATCATTCCAACTTCTATAGAATTCTGGTAGTATGTTTATCCTGTGTGTAGTCTCATATGAATCCCAGATTTTAAGTAATTCAATGTCAATGGGTACAGAGGAAAGAAAATATACCATGAATTGATTTCCTCTTTGGACTTCCTGGGGGAAGTAATCAGAAGAAGGATAAGAGACAGATGCTCAATGATGAAATTCTAAAGATGCAATGTGAGTAATTCCAATGAGATGGAAAACCTAGGATTTTTCTAAAGAAATGAATGTGGATGCACTGGGAACTCACTTACTGGTTACATATTTTTAAAAAATGCTCAAAATAAGGAAACAAGACTAGGTAATAAAGAATAAATATGGGACTGTGACATGTACTTGCCAAAATGTCACAAATGCTAATACTAAGAATGAACTGTGGATAATGAAGGAAGCTAAGAACAAAGAGAAGACATATATGTTTGTGTGTGTATGTATTTGTGTGTGTGTGTGTTTGTGTAATCTTATTGGGAGAAAAGGGAATATCAAAGAAGGAAGAGTAGCTTACCTTGCATAGATAAGACAATGATATTGACAAAAAAGAGAATGAACTCCTGCCTGGTTAATTCCTATTCTGATTCTGTATTCTCTGCAAAGAATGGCCTTTACATTGGAAATGACAGAAGAAAAATGACTAAATAACAGGGATTTGATATCTAAAATAAGTAAGTAGATAGTAAGAGTGCTTAGCTGTCTTTGATAAATTCATCACCTGGCCCAGATGAAGTAAATTCTTTGGTCCCCCAAGTGCTAGCAGACAAGATAGTTGAATTGCTCACAGTAATATTGAAAATATCATGGGAAATGGAAGTTGTATCAAAAAAATCAGAGATGGGCAAATGTTCCAATTTTGAAAAAGGAGAAAATACTAGAATCTGTAGACTAAAGGCCACTTATTTAAATTTTGATTGCTGGGAAACTTTTATAGAGTATCATTAAAGGGGTCATTGTTCAAATTCTAGAAAGCAAATCTATGATTACAAAGATATCTTGGCTTCATCTAGCCTATTTTGGACCATATAACTTCATTTCCTTTTTTGATGGGATTGAAACCTTGTAGGTATATAGAATATTGCAAGTTTTCTGAAAAGGATTCGTGGGTATAAGAGTACTGCAAGCTCAATATGAATCAGCAAAATAACATGGGGGCTAAAATAAATAATGAAAATATTAAGTTGTTATTAGGAGAGGCATAACTTTCAGAAATAGGGAAATGCAGTGGGTGAAGTGACAGACTTGGAGTTATTAAGACTCACCTTCCTAAGTTCAAATTTGGCCTCAAAAAATCAAAACACTTAGTAGTGGTATGATCTCAAGCAAGTCACTTAAGTCTGTTTGCTTCATTTTCCTCAACTGTATAATGAGTAGCAGAAGTAAATGGCAAACCACTCCAAGATCTTTGAGAAGAAAACCCAAATAGTCACAAAGAGTCAGATATAATTGAAACAACTCAGCAACAAGAACAACAAAGGCCATTTTCATAACTTATCTGGAGTGCTGTTCAGTTTGGGATTTCATAGTTTAAGAAAATTATTGATAAGTGGTATATACAAATATTCAAATAATATAAAGACAACTAGGATATTTAAGAGCCTTGAGTTCATGACATATGATGGTCAATTGAAGGAACAGAAGCAGCAGACTTCTTAATAAGAAACAGCTCAATCATTTTATATATGACAACTAAAACTCTATCTTCTAAGAAACCTCTTGCAATTGACATGAAGCTGTCTATCTACGTTCAAGATTCCAGTTTTAATTGCTATTTAGAAAGAGATTACTTTTAACTGTTATTCCCAAAGAGAAAAAGTTTTCACTCTCTGAGATGGAACGATACTGATAAAGGATGAGAAAGAACAAAAATTCCCTAGAGGACTGAGATTAAACTTCATATTATGAATAAATGCTGAATAGATTCTTAAGGAACTTTGGTTCCTAGCTTCATTCAAAGGTTACATAAATATTATAAAAGTTAGAAAGAGTTGTGAAGCTTAGAGATGGCTCTGTCTTTTGATCTTTCTCACACTGAGCATTGCAAATAATTAATAATTCTTTTGTTTTGTCAATTAATATAAACATTTTATTTTATAACTTAGCCAGAATGAAAATGGACGTATATAGACCAATATATACAAGTCTATGAACAGGGCACCTAACCCTGGCCTAAGTAAGAGCAATTAAAAAAGACCAAAAAACCAAAAAACTAAAACCAAGCTATGATAGCAAGCTTCCTGAGAACTGTGAAGTTTGTTATAAATCACCCCCCCCAAAAAAACTAGTCATTTGAAACTTAGAATCTCCTCCAAATGAGATGAGAAATATAAGTGTCAACTAATACTATAAGGAAACGTGACAAAGATGATTGCTAGTCTGAGAACAAGAATTTTCATTTTCTAAATCTTGTGCAGCAAGGCTGGGGGAGACACATACCTATAGGCTTCAATGTAAAAGATCAGGGCAAAATATACTATTCCCTGAGGAAGAAATAGCTGAGAATTTTAGCTAAGCCAAAATCTGGAGTGTATAGGAAACTTAAGTATCTTACATGAGCTATTAGACTAATGTTCTGAAGAGCTAGAAACCATATGAGCAGCACTATGTTCCAGCAGGTTTCCTTCCATTTATATATCCTGACTACTCTTATTTCCTATGTACATACTTTTTCATTTTGTCTTCCTTATGTGTCTACTCATTGCACCAGTCCATATATATTTGTGAGATCATTTGTTCCAGATGACTCTTGTTATTTTTTTCCCATTTACAATGAAAGGCAAATACATTACAGAGAGTTTAGGAGAGACAGACAGAGACAGAGAGAGAGAGATATGTATGTAGTGTTAGGAGAGGTAGGCCCACTGAGTATCTTTAATATTTGGTAACCCTTTCCTAGTGAAACTTAGCAAATCTCACAGAAACCACATTGATAAAATTAGACAATTTTTTGCTGAAAGTGAAGGTCTATTTTATGTTAAAGTAAGATTAATTCATGGTGTGCTAAATCAGATTCCCTGTGATTTTCTCTAGGCCTAAGATGTGGGGGAAATGGAGGGAGAAAGAAAATAGATGATGAAGATGATGCAGGGTTAGAAAAAGTTAAAAGGGAAGATGGAATCTAGGAATATTTGTGTAACAATGAGGAAATTGATCATGAAATGAAGTAAAGTTGGTTATAAACTCCTGTGACCAGAAAAATACTAATGGTCAAATTAAATATGAATAGTCATATAATTTTAAGTCACAGTAAAGGAGAACAGAATCAATCAGACCATTACTAAGTGGTGGGGATGTACCATGAAGATTGGAAGTGCAATGTAACCAATGTGTTCCATAGGATAACTTTCAAACACTCTGTTCTCAGCAAACAAATGTATTATGTTGGTAAGTCAATGATTCAATTAAACAAACACTTAAGCATTTACTGTGTGGCAAATACTAAGTATGCAAAGAAAACAATGAAACAGTTTTACCTTGAAGTACTTTATTTTTTAAGGAAAGAGAACTAGCATTCATAAAGTGTGTTATATGCTAGACATTGTGTTAAATGCTTTACAAATATTATTTCATCTGATCCTCACAACAGCCTTGAGAGGTGAGTTATATCATTATCCTCATTTTACAATTGAGAGAATTGAGGCAGATAAAAGCTTAAGTGAATCTCATAGGTAATAGGTGCCTGAGGCTAAATTTGAACTCAGATCTTCTTGAATTCAGGACCAGTGCTCTATCCATAATGCCATCCAGCTGACTTAAGTAACTTGGGGGCGGATCAATTTGTACAAAGATAAATAAATATGAAACAAACCCAGTCATTTCAGGTTGATGGACCAATTGTAGAGACACACAGAGAGAGACATAAAAGAACTGACAAAAGAAAAAAAAATCTTGATTTGGACCTGAAAAGGGACCATTTGATTCCAAGATGTAACAATAAGGAGGAAGAGAATTCCTTGCATTAGCTACAACTTTTTTACAGGGGAGACAGTAGAGACTAGGACATAGAATGTCATTAGAGAATAGACAATAGCCCAGTAGGCAGGAATATAAAGTGGGAATAATGTGAAAGCTAGAAAGATGAGTTGGCACTAGATCCTGAAGGTCTCTAATTGTCAGAGTATTTTGTATTTTATTCCTGAGGTCATTGATAGCTTTAGAATATTTTTGTGACAGTGAGTGAGAGAATCAGAATTGTGTTTTAGAATATTAATGTGACATTTGTGAGGGAGGATGGAATAGAAAGAGGAAAGATGGGAGGAGAACAAACCAAAAAACAACAAACAATTAAAAGAATGCTGCAAAAAGTAGTAGTGTAATGGCTTTATGGGTGAGAGGAATATTCTCATTACGAAGAAGGAATCTGTATAACCTCCTTAAATGAACAGAAGTGTTTAAATAAAATAAAGTAGTAGATCAAAACAAGAGCCACAGTAATAGCTATGGAAGGGAGTTTGACACTGTTGACATGGAATCTAGAGACCCCAAACTTGTGGCCTAGGGAGATCTGATGAAGCCCAAATTTTAGGAATGGCTTGTAGGTTGGAGACCCCCAAAGCTTGTGCTTGTTCCCACTTCCCTGTTCCCCAGAGAATCCACCCTGAAGGGAATCTCAGACTGAATAATGGACCCTGGGGTAAATGCTAAATATCCTTTTGTTTTAGGTAGTCTTCCAAATGTATCAGAGACCCTTTCTCAGGAAGGCATACCAGGGCAGGAACCATCCTTTAGTATCCATTGTAAGTAACCCCTTCACTTACACCCTGGCCTCTGGCTATGATTCCTTTCCCAGGCTTGACTATGATTCCTTTCCCAAGCTGGATTGTATCCTGTCAGTATGATAATGTCAATCATCTTTCCCAGCCCCAGGATCTTCCCAAATGGTATATAAGTTCCCCAATTTCTTTTGTTCCTTGGAGTCCTCTTCTAGCTCGGTAGCACTTCCAGGGGGGTCAGGGACCAGAGCAAACAGAGTTCAATCCTCAACTCTGCATAAGGCACGTGGTGCACAGTTCTGAGTGGAGGCCTAATCAGCACTGTTCCCCCTTTCCTTTAAAGAGTGGCTTTTATGACTATTTAATAGTTCTGTGTTTTTTCTAAGTTAACAACACCATACTGTGCCTCTCGGCAAATCACTAGGAACTTCTAAACTACCTACATCTCCAGAAATAATTCTTGCATATATGACAAAAATAGCTTGTATTCAAGGAACATCATGATTTAAGACATTTAATATTTTTCATCCCCCCAAAATTGGATTGCATTAAAAATTGGATACAGTTTAGCTAAATTTGTAGCTAGTAGAGAAAATTTTGTTATCATACAATGACACAATTTTATCATGAAATTTTGGAAAAACTATTTTTATTTAAGATCTATACTATTTGTAGAACAATTGTCCTTTAAAGAGATAGGTAATATTGTATGTCTTCTTCAATGAACATCAATTTTATTATATGGTACTGTTTTGCTTAAATAAAAAAAGTCATACTACCAATAATTAGTAGAAAACCTGGAAACAACTAATGAAAAGATCTAGACTCTTTAAAGTGAAGATCCATTTTGGAAGATATAGAGACAAGATGGGAGAATATGTGTAAGAAATTAAGAAAACATTCCTGGCCTAAGGCAATTTTATGCAAACAAGGAATGTTTCTGGATAATCACTAAATTGAGAGCCTTTTACTGAAGTAAATCATCAGATTAGAACCAACAAATAGTTAATTATTTATAGCGAAATTATTTTTAGGCATAAGTTGTAAGTCAGATATGGACAAAGAGAATTATATAAGCTTTTAAAAATGCTGACAAAAATGTAGAGCAAATAGGTGAATGTAACAATGCTATTCTAACTATATCTTTGTTCTAATTGAGTAAATAATTTACTTTTATTTTTATTAATTTATTTTTTAAACCCTTATTTCTTGTCTTAAAATCAGGCAGAAGAACAGTAAGAGCTAGGCAATGAAAGTTAAGTGATTTGCCCAGGGTCACAAAAGTAGGAAGAAAAAACAATTTACTTTTCAAAAGAATATTAGGAATTTTATTTTGCTTGTGATTTTAAAATCAGGATATTTCATACCTGATTTTCTCCTTGATTAGGGTGCTCTTTTTTAAAAATCTATATTTTTATATACATTTTTAGTTTATTTCTTTATTTCTTTTTATTTTTTTTTCCATGATTCATGATTTTTTTACCTCCCATCTTCCAATGCCTACAAGCAATTCCATTGGGTTATATGCATATTTCCAACAGATTGATGGAACCACGTGATGGATCATATGTTTTCCTTCTGTGTTTCTACTCTCACAGTTCTTTCTCTGAATGTGGATAGCGTTCTTTCTCATAAGTTCATCAGTATTGTCCTGGATCATTGCATTGCTGCTAGTAGAAATGTCTGTTACATTTGATTGTTCCACAGTGTATGTCTCTGTGTACAATGTTCTCCTGGCCCTACTCATTTCATTCTGCATCAGTTCCTGGAGGTCTCTCCAGTTCACATAAAAATTCTCCAGTTCATCATTCCTTTCAGCACAATAGTATTCCATCACCATCATAAACCACAATTTGTTAAGCCATTCCCCCCAAATCCATGGACATCCCTTCATTTTCCAATTTTTTGCCTCCACAAAGAGCATGACTATGAATATTTTTAACAAATATTTTTCCTTATTATCTCTTTGGGGTACAAACCCAGCAGTGGTATGGCTGGATCAAAGGGCAGGCATTCTTTTAAAGCCTTTTGGGCATAATTCTATATTGCCTTCCAGAATGATTGGATCAATTCACAACTCCACCAGCAATGCATTAAGGCCCTGATTTTGCCACATCCCCTCCAACATTCATAATTTTCCTTTGCTGCCATATTGGCCAATCTGCTAGGTGTGAATTGGTACCTCAGAGTTGTTTTTATTTGTATTTCTCTAATCAGGAGGGATTTAGAGCCCTTTTTCATGTGCTTATTGATAGTTTTTATTTCTTCTTAGGAAAACTTCCTGTTCATATCCCTTGAACATTTGCCAATTGGGGAAGATTAGGGTGCTCTTGGATGAGAGACTATCTTTACAAATGCAAATGAAGATTCTTTCAAATTTAGAATCTTATAAATTGTCTGGGGTTTGAGAGAAGTTAGATGATTTGTTCACATTCACAAAGTCAGTAGGTGTCAACAGCAAGCCTTGAATCCATTTCTTTCTGCCACCAGTGCTATCTCACTTTCTTACTAATACACTAGATCTCACAGGACATTGATATTTAAATATACAACCATTTGAATAGCTATTCAATTACTGAATACCTTTTACAAAGGGATATCTACTAGTTCATACAGTATAAAACACTGCTTCTGGAGTTAAGAACTTATCTTCAAGAGTTCAAATCTGGCATCAGATCTTATTAGCTGTGTGATCCTGGGCAAGTCATTTAACCCTGTCTGCTTCAGTTTTCTCACCTGTAAAATGACCTGGAGAAGGAAGTAGCAAACCACATTAGTATCTTTACCAAGAAAACCCCAAATGTTGCTCCCAGCACTGTTAGGAAACTGAAAGGACTGAAATCACTACATACAACAAACAAACATCCTTCTCACACACACCTTGGGAAAATATTCTCTCTTTTGCTGTCTTAGGCACTGGGGATCCTGAGCTCAGACAAGAGAGTTTCTATATAGCATTGTTTCTGCCAAATTCATATCTTAAACAAAAGTTACTGTTTCATCCCTCTTTGCCTGAGCTAACCTGACTCATATATGAAAGGGCACTCTTTGCCCCTTGTGGCATTGGTTCTTGAGATGACTCAAACTATAGCAAGGTCTAGACTCTCAGATACCCACACTATTGGAGTTCCACAAGACATTTTTTGACCTTTTGAAATTCACAAGGTTATAGCTTTCAACTTCCTTCACCAAAAATGTAAGATCCAAGCCCAAGGTAGGCTAAGACCAGAAAGTCATAAGCATGGTGTCTTATGTTGACAAATAGGGAGAAGGATTGTTTCTCATTATAAATCATTGTTAAGAAAGAAATCATAGGCCAAACTAAGGAAGGAAATATAACCAAGAGAGAAGGAGTCATAGCTTTTTTCATCTAGACTTTTTGAAAATACTCCTCTAGACAATTAAAAATTATTTTACCAATCACTTGATTATTAGAATGGAACAATTTGCAGTATATCTACAAATGCACATTAAGTGGTCTTTATGTGCGCACACACATTTTACATAGCTAATGAATGAAATGGCTACTTCATATGATAAATTTACTACATTATGTTGGATGCCCTGGAGTATAAACTTTCTAGAAATGGAGCTTTCAATTCTGATGAAAATTTTCCCCAATATTGTTTCAAGATCTGTTAAAGAAGTAAATTGTTATCTGTAGCCAGACCTTTGAAAACAAGTTAAGTTGCTTTAAATTTTGTAAAGGAAGTACTTAGTTTTATTACAAACATTTATATGTTATTAGGTCAATTCATTGGCCCCATGCCAATTTGCTATTTGAGAGAATGTGGATTTTATTTCATCTAGGCTCGTTTTTAAGCTGAATTTCAGCCTAGTATAGAACTCCTATGGAAGATGAGCACTGAGAAGAAGTCATTAAGATATTCATCAATGTAAAGAAAGGAGATATATCTACCCATGAAGAAGAAAAAAATCCCCTTTGACTTATTTTCTGAGCATCTTCTATCTGCTTTACAATAGGTGGTTAATAAATGCTTCTTAAATTGAATGAACTGTTCAGTTATCCCTGTAATTACAAAGAGCCCAAGAGAAAGAAAATAAAGGATCTAAAAACGTCTGCAATGAAAGGGGAATAGACCTGTATTCTAACACACTTATTTAATTTCTTTTCTTTAAGCTTCAGGGACATTTTTTCCCTTGTCCTTTCCCAGACTTGTTTTTATTTGTGCATGGGAAAGCAAGGAAAGGATAATGAGTAACTTGAGAAGGCTGGCATTAGTGTTTTACCTTATGCCCACTAGATGGCATGTATAGGTTTCCAAATGCCTTTACAAGTGTGTATGTGTCACCTTTGCTTTGCCAGAACTATAAATGAAAACTGATTTGGTTAAATTGAATCATAAAAATTATAGCTTTCAAAGTTGATAACTTTAGAAATCATCATCCCGTTCTTCTATTTCTCTACGTTTTTTTTTAAGAGAAAAAAATCTTATAGAATATAGGGTTTCTAATGAAGCTTTTAAGTTCTGACTACATCTATATATCTGTGGGTAAGGGAAGAGTAACAGCTCCTGGGAGTACTTGTCTCCATCAATAAATTTGTAGCTTGAAATCCTGTAATGAATCCATGCTTAAGTGTGCACGTAATTTCCCCAGGAGACTCGATGACTTTTTTTTTCTTAAGGAAGATAGCTCCAAATTTGTGTGTATTATTCATCTAATCTCTTTCTCTTTATCTTTGCACAGTGTAATGTCCTGCAGATCCCTGTTAAACAAGTGGAGGTTGGAGATTACATTGTAATGTGATAATCTGATTCACATTTGTGTGAGTGTGTTTGTGTGAAAATTGAACAAAAATGAACGAAAGAGCCAAAGTAATGTTTTTTCCTTCCCCTTCCATTCTTCTGGTATATCTATTTTGATTTTTAATTTTATCTGTTGGGTTTTTTTTTTTAAATCTGAAATTTAGTTTTAAATGACTGGAGTCTCCTCTCGGGCTGTTTGAGTTTCTTTTGGGGGGCCAGAAAACTGGAAATGAAAAGTCTCAATTCCTATTGCCGAGGTGTTCATTTCAGAAAAGGGTGTGTTCGCAAATACAAACAGCAAGCAAAGATAGTTGCCTAGGGCACAGAATACATCTTTGCATTACACCTTGAGCCAGCGTATTCATATCTCCTGGTTTTTTTATTGCATGTATCATAAATGACTGTAAAAGTCTGCAAATCTTTTGAAAAGACCTTGGCAATTAATTCTTAAGCAAGAAACCTACTAGGAAAAAAAAAATCCCACCAGCATTTCCAATTGTAGTTTTAAAAATGCTTGTGTGAGGTTTTAGAAGCTCGCACTGATATTGGTAGTTATTTTCCTGACGGTTGATGTAGAAAAGCCGCAAAAGAGTTTCTTTTCAAAGTGTTTCCGGGAATGATTTCCAGTATTGGTTATGAATTCATATTCACGGATACTATATAAAGAATATTTGTGTGACCTTAGGCACTCTTTATCGTGATGACTCGTGCTCTATGATTTGTATGCTCGGTAAGGCTGAGTATTTAGCAGGTGTGGAGTATGGCTAAGCCCCTAAATGAAGAATCCTCGTCTTGGAGGCCATGACCACTCCTGTTTACACGTCTTGTTAAGGCCTCACCAGGTCAGGGCACAGCTCTGTAAGCGATCCGTGCAGAACAATGGGAAGGAGCCCTCTTCTGCCACATTATACACTTTAATGAGAGAAAAGTGACCAAGCTCGGAAAGGCTCTCCAGATCAATGATTGACGAGAGGCAGGGAAAGGGAAATCCAGAGGACCTGGGCACAAGTCACAGATTTCGGCCTCAGGCTCATGCTACCTAGCTATAAAGAGCTCGCTGGAGGCAATTGATCAGAGAGCCCCTGCACTACAGCGGATTCGGATCCTAGGAAATGGCCCCAAGGCCCTCGTCACCAAGGTGCAGGAGAGACGTGGAAGGCGCCAGACAGCTTTATAGTGCGAGGAGTAGAGCTTTATAGAGGCTTCGAGTTGGGCAGTGCTCTCAAGTTAAAGTCCCAATCACATTTTCTGAAAAGCGGGTGTATACATAGTATGTATGTATAAATCTGTTTGTTTGCGTGTGTGCCTGGGTGCACGTACGCTGTGATTGAGTACTTCTGGGCAGGGGAAAGAGGAGACACAACAAAGTTGTTCACAGCAATGAAGAAAAGGGCGACCGGCCCAGATTCGAGGTAATCAGGTTTTAACGTGACTGCAAGTGGTCTTTGACTATTCCCCCATCCCCCACTGCCTCACTCGGGAAACAAAAGCACACCCCCCTAGTGGCTTGATATCTCTGACTTTCCTCTGATGAATAAAACATCCAGAGGCCTCTAGAGGGTTTTCGAAATTCACGCGGAAGCTGGTTCACCAGGCGCTTTGCCCCCAGGGTCAAAACACGACCCCATTCGTTACATTACGGAACCGCCTGATGCTAGACCTCTTACGACTTGGTTAATTTCAATCTGGTCCCCACAGCGGCTTTCCCCTCTCACAGTCTATTAAACCGAAGTCCCTTTGAAGTGGTCCAGAGAAAACCTCTTTAGTAGCCAGCCCGCCCGCGGGAAGGGACAGTGTCTGTACCAAGCAAACGTTCTTGGTAATTCTTATAATCTGAGCTTGAGCAAGTCAGTCAGTGAATGACCCTTCCGTTAGTCAGATATCAAATCTTAAGACGTACTTTCAGAACAAGGTCAGGCAAGGTATAATCGTCCCTTGCAGTGTTTTCTTTTATTTATCTTTTTTTTTTTTTTTTATGGGGGGTGGGTATCAATGTTGAGGTCATCGGAAGATAGCGGTGTTTCGATCTCATAAAGCGTCCATAGCCCTAGATATCTTAAATACATTGAAAATTAAATTTCAAATCAGTGTGTGTGTGTGTGTGTGTGTGTGTGTGTGTGTGTGTGTGTGTGTGTGTGTGTGTGTGGCGCGGGGGTTGGGGGTGGCGTATATCTTGCCTTTTCTGCTCTTCTTCCCACGCGTGGAGTCTCATTACCTGAGCTCACTCATCTTCACTTTTCCTCCTCATATTTTAATTATTATCTAAACTGTTCTTAGAAGAACGAAGAGCACTCATCAAAACAATCAAATGACCGATGAACCACTTCCGTAGGAAGCCTAACTGCAGTAGAAAAGAATGTAATAGGCTAAAAAGGTGTTTAGCTGAAACAAAAAGTCTAGTTGCAAGAGCTTAAAACATTTTTTTAATACCAGAAAATTTTGATTCCATGAATGTTGACACTAAAAGAGCTGAGAAGATAGTTACGCTTTGTGTTTTGTTACCCTTTATAACTACCAGCACTAATCTGAAACTATTTTTTTTTTCTTGGAAATCTCCCCCATGAATAATCACTTTCTTTCCCCCTCCCTTAATAAAATGATGAATCAAGGTGCAGGTCTCTCTAGGGAGCAAGATTTTTCATCTGCAGCAGTTTAAACCCATGCCCACCGAGAGTGGTAATAAATTATTGTAAGGTTGGAAATAAGTGATGATCGGCAGCGGGTGAGTTGGTCTTAGTTTATTTACTGGAAATTGCCAAATCCAGCAAACAACAGCTGCTTCTCTGATCAGCCTACAGCTCCTCCAATTGCCACAGTTTCCATAGTGTCATTCTCTGATCCCCTTACTTCCTCACTCACCTTTTTTTTTTTTAACGTTAGCCAAATAATGGATTGGCTCTAGTTCCTAACCTCTTTTAGTTGATTTTCCTTAACTAGGTTCTTAAGGAAATTTAAATGATTTAAATATTACCCATTATCGTTATGCAAATTCCATCTTAAAATTTAATTGATAATTATGATTCTAGTGGTAAATTTATTGGGCTAAGTTTTTACTTTTTTCAAAGTAATTTTGAACAAGCAAAATATCTCTCTTTTCGTGGAGGACCAACCCATCCATTCAAAAACAACCAAATTATTAAGCGGTTCATGAGAAAAAAAAATACTGTGCTAGGAGTTGAGGGAGACTGGAGCATAATTCAAATAAGTTAAAAGCCTTTAAAAAATTTTAATTTCCCCGCTGTATTTAAACGGCACAGTTCCCTCCCTCAAGGAGTTTATATTCTAAGAGGGTTGATCCGATTTACATACAAATAATTATGACATCTGACTGCATTTGACATGATATGGATGCAGACCTCGAGGAGATAACAAGACTATACTAAAACACATTTTAAAATTAGTATTCCAAACCTCAGCTAAATGCTAATATGGAAACAATCCGACTCTATTACATTTAAAAACTATTTCATTGCTGGATAAACCAGACTTCTTATGACACTGAAGTATGTAAGAATGAAACCGGGAAAAGGGATTTTTGACTTGTACTTTATAGGAAACTTTATCCTTTGCATTTTGGGATTCATCCAGTCAGAAATCTTTATTATCAAATAGACAAGGAATAATAAATTAAATAACATCATAAACCCCCTACAATTTCTATCTATCTGAGATATTTTAAAATATCTTTCACAAAAATAGATGCTTGAAGATTTACATAATTAAATACAATTCGCTAATTTTCGCTTAAACGCTGCGACTTCATGCCGACTATTAGGTGATTCGGGATGCAAAAACGGCCCCTATTGCATCACAGTTCACACACATGGAGGTGTTAGCTATGAAGAACCCAAGAATGTGTTTTGTTTAAGGAGTTCAGATGTTCTTAATACGATCTCTCCCCTTTGTTCTGATTTCAAAAACAGCCAACAACTTATTTTTTAAGAGAGTCTTTCAGCATGAGATTCAGTGGAGGAAACTGAGAAAGTTTAGTTAACCTGATCTAAATAGAAAAGAAAAAAAAACAAAAAACACACCCCTCTAATCCTTTGATCTATGTGGCATTGTTATTACAGTCGACTTAAAATAACATTCGACTCCAAAGTCTGAGGGGGAAAAAAAAAAACCTGGAAAGTATTATGTAACTATTTATCTCGTGAAGATAATTAGGTGTTTGACCTAAAGTCACTAATTCTTGCAAACACGCAATTAAATTGTGAAGTTTTTCCAATGTTCTTGGCATTTTCTGCAGTATGATAACCGTCTACATGTATCTCTTTTATTGGTGCTGAGAAACCATTCTGGATTTCTTTAGTTCCTTGAGTCTAGGGTAAAGCGGTGTGGTGGAAAGAGAGAACAGGCATGTAATTAGCCAAACAGGCAAAAAGAACTGCACAATAGTCCAAGACATAGGAGACTGAGTGGGCCTAGAAAAATCTCCACCTACCTCTGTCAGAGAAAAGTGACTGCTTGCACGTTTGTTGAATAGAAACTCCTCAGCGGGCACGGGCCCAGTATAGACTTGGAGCATCTTGCTCCATCTTCAAGAGGAGTTCAAATCATAGTTCAGTCTCTTAGGGGCCCACTTGATTCTCTTTACTGACAATTCCAGTTTTATGAAAGTGGACTTTATTGGAATTAAGTAGGTGGCTGGGGGTCAGACAACCCCCTCCCCTGCCATTACCAGCCCTAGGAGAAAGGATGAGAGACTCTTCCCACCCCTAAGAGGTTCAAGAAAATTTCGAATGCATCACTGAATTCACATGGTCCTCAAGGGGCTGGACCGCGACAAGGGTATTAAGCACCTAGGCCCTTGACTTGAGGGCAGTAATTGGAGGCGTGCCTGATATGGTTGCCCTCAGGGCGTGAGTGTTTTACCGAGGTGGGTTAGATTGGAATCTTGGAGAAAAGCAGCTCTAGAATGTTCAAGCAGACAAGCATATTGAGGTTCTCTTGGGAATTCAGGAGTGACCCACCACGTCTGGTGGCAGGTGCAGCAGGGAGGGACAGTGCCAGGGCAAGCTCATTCCGTGCACTTGGCAAAGGGAAACTAGCAGCACTCGGAGACCAAGGGAACTGTAACCTTCCAAGAAGGCAGGAGTTGGAACTGGCCAGCCTGCCCGCTATATGCCCAGGGGCCTTGGGAACAGGGAAATGAGCCCACGGTGGCCACTGCGGCAGCTTTCAGTTTTCATTGAGGCTGCTAGTTACTGTTTAACATCCCCACCCACGTTTCAGTTTGTTTAGTAAATCGATCGGTCCGTAGGACTCTGGCTGCTGCCCTGTCGCCATTGAACAAAGCTAAAACTCTCTAGAGCATATGGTAAAGTCTTTGCTAGCGACTTTAAAAAAGAGATAGAGAGAAAGAGAAAGAAAGAAAGAAAGAATAGAGAAAGAACGAAACAACTTAACCTTCCCTCAAAGCTCTTCACCTCACCGCACCTCCACCCCCAACCCCGGGTTTTAGCAAACTGCCTCTTCCCTGAAAAGTGCCGATCAGGACACAGTTGGCGCGGGGGTGGGTGGGGGAATCTGCTCCTGGGAGATGCCGCTGCTGTTGCCCAGCTGATTGCAACGCCAGAGCCCCAGGGAGCCAGAAACTCCGCTGTCCAGGTGAGTTTCCCCCAGTCTTCCCGCTGCTGCTCCTGCAGCAGCTGAGTGAGGAGCCAGTTCGCAGCCTCCGGCTGGTTTTGGGGGCTGGGCTCATGTGCCCTGGAGCTCCTAGCCTGCCTCCCCAGTATCTGGTAAGAAGAAGGCTACCGGGAGGCGAGTGAATGCTAACACCCCCTTTAGGTAGGTTCTCAGATGAGAGGGTAGTAATGAGATCCCACGCCAGCTCCCTCCCATGGCTGTCCCAGAGGAGGAAAAAGATTTGGGGAAGGGAGTGGGGAGCTAAAGTTGGGTTTGTTTGGGTGGAGGCAAGAACAATGGTAGCAGGTGAGTCACGTGCCATTCTGATATGGGGGAGTTCTTTGGACCAGGGGAGAAGCAGGGGCACAAGAGTATCTGGGCAGTAGTGGTGCTACAGTGCAATTAGTGTGAGCTTTGGGGCCCTAAAATACTAACCAGAGAGGCTCTTGTTTCAAATCAAAATTTCCTTTCCTTTCTCTAAGCACTTAATCATCTCACAAGTATCTACTAGTGATGCTCTTGGAAGAACTTTTGGGAAAAGGCCCATTATTTGGAAAGAATTGCATTATACATTATATAAACTCACAAACACATAATAATATATATGCATATGCAAATTAAAACAGAAATTTCCAAAAACCATAGAATATAGATCTTTCAGAGACAAAAGAGGTTATCTAGAGGAAAGGAACAAGTATTTATTAGGGACAAATGGCTTTACAAAAACCTTGGTTGATCCTCACCAAAAACACTGTGAGGCTGGTATTGTTATTATCCTCATTTTACAGTTGAGGAAACTGAGGCAGGCAGAGGCTAAATGATTCTTTCAAGACTAGTAAGTGTCTGAGGCCAAATTTAAGCTCTTCTTGAGTTCAGGGCCACTTTATCACCTAGCTACTTAGGTGCCATCATCTAGTGTAATCCCCTCCTTTTACATATCAGGAAACAAAGTCTTTTGTGAGAAGTCACATGGTTAATCAAATAGAGGTTAAAAACTGTCTCTGTATATAATCTAATTTTCTTTCTAACAGATCATGTCACAGCTATATGTGACCTTTTAATATGTATATACATCAGCATGTTGCATGTGTAAATACTTTAGTTTATATTCTTTAGAAACACAGAAAAAATTTAATTACAAACTTAAGCACATGGGTAGAGAGTGATCACACTACTCTGTCATCTTAGGTATAAGCCAACATGTGACCAAATAGTAGGGTTGATTTCATGAGGGTTGTGTGTGTGTGTGTGTGTGTGTGTGTGTGTGTGTGTGTGTGTGTTTCGACACATTGACCTTTTAAGGCACAGCTCCAAGGAACTGATTGTCCATTGGCAGGAAGGTTCATGACCGCTTTCCTTTAAAAAGTAAAACTCACTTGGAAGCCTGATTTTATGGATCAAGACTAGAAGTCAGAAAATCACAGAAACTTTAAAATATTAAAGGTTATCGTACAAATTATGTATTCTTACCTGTTCTCTTTTGTCATTTTCCCTCTAAATTACAATTTTTATTATCTACTTCTTACTTGATTTTTTCTACCCTTACTAAATATTCTATTACTTGTTCCTATGCATATGTTCTATGTCCATTCTTCCTCAACCTTCTCTCAGACATGGATGATGGCATGTTTTCATTCTCATTGGCAGTAGTGTAATAATGATAATAAATGATAAGAGAAAGATAACAGTATTAATAATAATTACAGTCTGCCTTTATGCACTAGCTTACATGCAGTATTTCATTTAAGTCTCAAAACTAGTTCTGAGGTAAGTTCTGTGCAGATCTGTATTTAACAGATGAGGAATAGTTTAAATGATTTTCCCATACCATATAAATGGCAAGAACCAGAGACAGGAATTGAACTTATATAATCAGTAATCATCCCTAATCAATGCAAATATTTATCTTTCGTCCTTTCCAATCAGCCCTTGGATTCAGTTAACTATGGTTGGATTACTCATAGAGAGATTTACCTGGTGTACATATACCAACACACACATACAGCATAGAAATTGGAGGTGTACTTTTAGACATAGGAAACAGGTATCTGTTATCCTAAAAAACTGCTTAGTGGCCTGGAAATTTAGGAATTGATACAATGTGCTTTGCGGTACCTACCTTTGACCCTAAATGATGAATTTAATTACTTGTAGACATACTAATTCCTTATTGCAGTTAGTGGTACCTATTCCAACAATTGGATACTGCATTAAAATTTTGAGAGGCAGCTTGGCAGAGGTTAGAGTACTGGGTTTAGAGTAGGAAAGAACTGAGTTGAACAGTGACCTCTTAACACTTATTGGCTGTGTGACTTCAAGAAAGTCTGGCTCAGACTCAGCTGTAAAACGAAATACTAATATTATCTACATTACATGATTGTTGTGAGAGTAAAATGAAAGGATATTTGTAAAAGTGCAGGACCTGGCACAGAATAGGTGCTAATGCATGTTAATTCTCTTATTCTTTTCCTTTTGATGGATAGATCGATTTATATAGCTCTTATAGTTACAGCAGAAAATATATGCCCAATAGGAAGAAAATATGAAATAAAGTTTTATTGTACATATTTTAATATGATGTCCCATAAATATGATCTTTTATATTTGAATAATATATTTGTTAGGATCCATCTGGATCATCATCAATGCTTTACTAGAGATCCTTTACATTTGTCTGGTGATCTCTCATTGATTTGTAGTTGTAGCCATTTGCTGCTTCTGTTACTAACCTATGTCTCTGTGACTTCCTTCTGAAACTTTTTGACATCTTTGATTAAAATGACTCACTTCACTGCCATTTGAAAAAGAGATTCAAATAAGATGATGCACAGCGGTGGGATGCTGGAACACTAACAACAAAGAGATCAATCTTAAGGTTTTTCAGACAGTATTGGTTGTTCACTTTGGTAAGATGTTTCTAAGTGGATTCTAGGAATTTTTAACTGCCTTCATGTTCTGAGATTCTGTGGATTTGTTAGGTAGGAAGCAACAGTGAGTCCTTTTAGAATTTTTTTCCATTCAGTCTCTTTATAGGAGTTAGTTAGTTGACTAGTTAATAATAATAATAATAATAATAATAATAATAATAATAATAGCTAGTATTAATGTTGCATTTTAAGTTTGCAAAGGGCTTGGAAATATGACCTCTTTTTATCCTCAAAACAACCCTGAGAAATAAGTGTCATTATTGACACTATTTTAAATATGAAGAAACTGAGGCAAATAGAAATTAGGTGATGTGTCCAAGGCTACAGTGCTAATAAGTTTCTGAGGCCAGATTTGAAATTATGTCTTCATGACTCCAAGTTCAGTGCTCTGTGTACTTATCCCTGCTTCCCCCCACCAAAAAAAAAAACAACTTGGCTTCAATATGGTTATATGATTAAACTGTTCAAGAAGCTGGAAGTTCTATTTGTAAGAGAGTCAAGGATCATAATTTTATATAAAATTGAGCATGTGATCACTTTCATTTTGATCCAGAACTTTATTTTTTATTTATCTATTCATTTATCTATTTGTTTTTTGTTTGTTTGTTTGTTTATTTATTTATTGAGACTAGATTTCCTAGGGTAGAAGTGCAGTGGCTGCTTTTGAGTCTGATACCACTGCTAAGCAGCACAGAACTTAGACCTGAGTCTTTTTTTTTTCCATCTAAGGCAGTTCATCCCTTCTTAGTAAGGTTGGGGCTTCTCATATTAATTCTGGAATTAGCATATAGGTATGACTGACTTTAATCTCAAGGAAGCCCTGAACTCCCAAACTCATGTAATCTACTAGTTCCAGTCTCCTCAATAGTCAAACATTCAGTCAATAAACCTTTATTACATGCTTATTATATATACCAGCTATCTATCATTGCACGTGGCTGATAAACTTTAAAATGAATTTTTCCAGGCTGAGGGAATACTGGCTCCTTTTATTGATTTGAGTTTCCATTTTTGTTTGCTGTTGCTTTTGGGGATTTGCAAAATATTCGTTTTTTGAATAATTTTGGAAGATGTCATTTCAGTTCAACAAATCATATCATGTAAAAGAATTTCTTAACCTTTTTGTTCTAAGGATCTCTAGACAATCTCAAAAATTATTAAGAACCCCCCCCAAGAACATTTGTTTATGTGGGTTTTATCTATAGCTATTTACCAAACCAGAAATTAAAATATCTTAGTTTTGTAATGAAAAGTTTTGACCTAGTAGATCCTTTGAAAGCGTTCCTGGGCCATTCTTGGAGAACCACTGCTATGGAAGAATTCACAGAATCACAGGTTCCTAGAGTTAGAAGAGACTAAATAACTATCTAGTCTCATCTGGTCCCCCTCTGACAGCCCCTCCGAAAGGAACACAGCTAAAACACATTCAACAAATGGTCATCTAGATGCTTTGTAACTATATCCTACAAGGAATCACCCAATATGCCCATATATGTTTAACTTATACTTTTTGACTGATCTAATGGTTGGGAAGTTTCTTCTGACAACTTCTTTACAACTTTCTTGTGGGATAAAAAAGAAAAAGTCTAATCATTTTTCCATATGATATTCCTTTATGTTTTTATTATAATGATTTTTTTCTAGATTACATGTCAAGACAATTACTAATATTAATTTTCTCATATTTTGCTGTTTTCTCTCTCCTTCCTCCTCTCCCTTCCTCCTCCAAGAGGCAGATAATAGGATATAGATTGTACCATATTATCATGTAATATATATTTCCATATTCATTATGTTCTGAAAGAAGATACACATTGCTTCATAGAGGAAATAAAGTAAAGAATGGTATGTTTTATTGTCATGAGTCTCTTGAAGTTTTCCTGAATATTTGCCTTGTTGAGAATAATTGTCATTCTCAGTTGATGATAATACATTATTGTTGCTACTGTGTATAACATTCTCTTGGTTCTGCTCACTTCACTTTAAATCACTTCATATATCTTTCCAGTTAGGGGTTGTTGTTTTTTTGGTGTTCATATTGTTTGTCATTTTTTCACAAAAGTATTACATTACAAGCATATACCACAGCTTGTTCAGCCATTCTTTTTGGGATATAAATGTATGAGTGGTATTGCTGGGTCAAAGGGTATGCAGTTTTTTGGTCCCTTGGTCATGCTTCCAAATTACTCTCCTGAATGGTTGCATCAGTTTGTAGCTCTACCAGCAGTGTCTTAGTGTCTTGATTTTTCCACAACCCCCACGACTTTTAGCATTTTCCTTTTTAATCATGTTAGCCAGTCTGATGGATGTGAGGTGATATCTCAGTTTTTTTTTGTGTGTATAATACATATGGATTCAGAGCATTTTTCCTTATGACTAAAGATAATTATAATTTCTTCACCTAAGATTTGCATGTTTGTATCCTTTGACCATATGTTAATTGGGAAAAATTCTTTGCTTTTTTATAAATTTATTCTGTTTTCTGTATATTTGAGAAATGCAGCCTTTGTCAGAGATTTACTAAAAAGATTTTTTCACAGTTTGTTGTGTCCGTTTTGACTTTACATTGTATATGGCATGAAGTATTGGTCATTGTCTGATTTCTACCACCCTGTTTTCCAATTTTCCCAGCAGTTTTGTCAAATAATGAGTTCTAGAAACATGGATCTTTGGATTTATTAAAGAATAGATTACTATGGTTATTAATCTTGTATATTGAGTGCCTAATCCATTCCATTGGTCCTCCCTTTTTTTGTTGTTGTTGTTAGCACACAATTATTTTGATAGTTTTCACTTTATAGTATAGTTTGAAATCAAGTACAGTTAAGCCACCTTCCTTCATATTTTTTCATGAATTCCTTTGACATTCTAGGTCTTTTGATTTTAAAGATACCTGTTGTTATTAATTTTTCTAGATTTTCAAGTTGATTTTTGGGTAGTTTTATTGGTACAGCACTGAATAAGTGAATTAAATGAGGAAGAATTGTTATTTTCATTATATTGGCTTAACCTATCTATGAGGAATTAATGTTTTTAAAATTGTTTAGATCTAACTTAATTTGTGTGAAAAATGTTTTAGAGTTATGATCATATAGTTCCTGGGTTTGTCCTGGAAGTTAGATTACCAAGTATTTTACATTACTAGAGTTATTTTAAATATTTCCTTTCTATCACTTGCAGTTGGGCTTCATTAATAATATCAAGAAATTCTGATGATTTTTGTGGGTTTATTCTATGTCTTGCAACATTGTTAAAGTTGTTCATTGTGTGCTTTCCTGATTGATTTTCTAGGGTATTTAGGTAAACCATCAGGTCATCTGCAAAGAAAGATAGGTTTATTTCCTCCTTGCTTATTCTAATTGCTTAAATTCTTTTATCACTCTTTTAATTATTAATTCTCATGTTCTTCTTTTGTTTCTATACTTAGCATTTCTCATACAATATTGAACTGGGAAGGCTTTTAGTTTATGTCTCTTATAGGTAATGTTTACTTATGGTTTTATTTTTTTTTTATTTATCATTTTGAGGAATATTCCATTTATTCCAATAGTTTTATGTTTTTAATAGGAAAAGGTGTTGTATTTTGCCAGATGCTTTTTTTCACCTACTGAAATAAACATGTAGTCTGTTATTGATCAATATTGTTAATTATGTTGATAGTTTTCCTAATATTGAACTGTTACCGCATTCCTGGTATAAAACCTACCTGACCATATATACCTGGTATAAAACCATACCTACCTGATCCTTGTGATATATTGCTATATCTTGCTAGTACTTTGATTAAAATTTTTGCTTAAACATTCGATATAGAGAATGGTTTTCCTTTAAATAATTAAATATAATTATTATATTCCCCATGAATATTCTCTTCCAATTGAAGATATCTATTTACTTAAGTTAATCCTTCTCTGATATGAGTAGCATGGCCTTTTACCATCTTGGATTATCTCTTCTGAAGAGTTTCCAGTTTATCAAAAACTTTCCTAAATTGTAGTGTCTAGAAATAGACAACATTCCAGATATAGTCTAACCAAAATGAAATATAGTGACAATTATCACCTTCTTATTCTTGGGAATGACATCTCTTGCATTAGGTTTCTAGGTGTCTGCTATGCTACTAATTCATTGAGCTTTCAGTCTATTAACCCTAGAAATTTCTCTTGACAAACTCTTATTTAAGCACAGCTCCCTCATCATGAAGAAGGAATGGATTGACCTACTTCGTGGGGCAGATGGTTCATTGTTAATGAATAATAGAATAAAAAAATGAGACTATAAAAATACTACTTTGCATAGATCTTCTTGGTTACTCAGAAAGTATATTCAATCTAAAAGACTGAAAGTGAAAATGTTTAAAAAATAATTTAAGCACAAGACAGCTAAAAAGAGGATGTGAAGAATTTACTATACTAAATGGGTTCATGCTACTTGAAAAAAATAAATTACACCTCAAAATGAAGAAATAATGTGCACACATAGTTGTTGAACTACTTTAAGTGATGACTAAAGAAAAATGGAGCAAGGGAGAGTGCTATTGGACCAGAGAAAGGCAAATGTTTTCCTAATTTTCTTCCAAAGAGAAAGAAATATTTTACAACTTGCTTGATTTCCTTTTCTATTAAAATTTTATAATGCATTATTCTATTTTTTTGGTCTTGTTAGAAAGGGAAGGAACAGTCAACATAGATTAACTTAAAATCTAGTTGTGACATTCTAATCTAATTTTTTTTACTTGCTTACAAGATTGGCAAATCAGAGAATCACTATACATATAATATAGCTGGATTTTAGTGAAGGAGTTGACAGAAGTCATTCACAATGTATTTAAGGGGAGGGCTAGAGAAATGTTGCTATATGATAAAGTAAGGGAGATCCATAGTCAGTTCAAAGACAGGATACAGTAGCGATTAATGGGGTGATGCCAACCTAGAGGACAGTAGAAATACTGTCCAGTGTTATGGTTCAGAGCTTTGTCTGTTCCACGCTGATGCTGATGAGGATATAGATGTCATACTTATAAAATCTATAAATTATACAAATCTAGGGTACATAGTTAATTTGTTGTTGTTCAGTCATTTTAGTCATATTTGTCTCTTTTGTAACTCCTTTTAGAGTTTTCTTGACAGCAATATTGAAGTGGTTTTCTATTTTCTTTTCTTACCCATTTTACAGATAAGAAACCTGGGACAAATGAATGAGTTAAAAGACTTGCCTAGTGTCACAAAGCTGTGTCTGAGGTCAGATTTGAACTCGGGCCTTCACATGGAGCTCTATCCACTGTGGTACTTAGCTGCCCCAGATAGTTAATAACTTGAATGAATCAAGATCAATTAAGATTTCAGCAGGCTGGAATAAGGGGACAGAATCTAATATGAAAAAAGT
Source organism: Gracilinanus agilis (assembly GCF_016433145.1). Classification (NCBI taxonomy): domain Eukaryota; kingdom Metazoa; phylum Chordata; class Mammalia; order Didelphimorphia; family Didelphidae; genus Gracilinanus; species Gracilinanus agilis. The sequence continues at coordinate 491,271,881 of NC_058130.1, read as the reverse complement.
TAATAAAGATAAACATTAAGGCTTGTAATAAAGTTAATAATTGCATGAATGCATAATGGAAGAGATATAGCCAGATAGTTGATGGTGGTATTTGAAGGGGGCAGGAGAAAGGGCAGGCCATACTTTATGCTCACTTTGAAAAAATAGTGTAATAAAACAGTTTTTAAAGAATGTGATTTTTTAATTACATTAATTGAAATAAAAGTAGAGACAAGATAAATTGCAGTTCCTTTGTGCTTTGCCCTCATTAGACCATATATGTAATATAGTGTTCACTTTTGTGGGCAACATTTTTTCAGGAAAAGCAGGATGAAGAAAGAACTTAAAATATTGCCAGGGGAACATTTAAGGATATGGATATGGTTAGCATGGAAAGAAGACCCATGAGTTACAAGTAGCTACCAACTGTTTCAAGGCTTATCATGTAGAAAAAGTTACATTTATTTTGCATCTGCTAGAGCACAGAACTAAGACCAAGAAGTAGGTGTGATAGGATAACAATCTGTTCAATATTTGGAAAATCTTTTTTTTTAAAAAAAAGGATTTTTCAAGATAAAACAGAATGCCTAATGAATTAGTGAATTCCCCATCATTGGTTAATGTTAATGAGGATCCATTATTGAGGATATTTTAATTGGAATTCATGTGGTGGCTGAGGAGAAATATGTGACCTTAAACTTCTCTTACAATTTAAAGATTCAAATTATGTCATGTGTAGAAGTTGATATGTGATTTTTTTACTAAGCTTCAACACTTTATTACAGTACATTTTGAAATCTGAAAGGGCCCAATGTGATCATTTAATCCCACTCTTGATTGAAAAAGAATTCATACTACAACATGCCTAAAAAAGTCATTGGTTAGAGACTTAAACTGAGATGCAACCTATTACCTGTTCAATTGTTTATAATCTTAAGCAAGTGCTCTTCTAGAACAGAATTATCAGTACAATTATCACATAATTATCTTCCTTGATGACTTTTAGTAAGACTCATAACACTCAAATCAAGTTTCTCACAGGTCCAGAAGCTGCCCTGTCCTATCTTATAGCACTATAGTATTCAGTTACAATTATATACCACAACTTCTTCAGCTATTCCCTAATGGAGGAATGACCATCAATTTCTAATTCTTGGTCATCACAAAAGGAACTGCTTTAAGTATTTTTGTTTGAATAGACCCTTTCACTTTGCTTTGATCTTTTTGGGATAGAGTTCTGGTGGTCATATTGATGGGTCAAAAGGTATGGGTAGTTTTATATCTCTTTATATATAATTCCATATTGTTTTGTAGAACGGTTGGGCTAGTTCACAACTCTACCAACACTGCATTAGTCTTCCAATTTTTCCATATCACCTGCCATTTTCCTTTTCTGTCATTTTAGACAATCTGATAAATGTGAGGAGGCACCTCAGGTTTGTTTTAATTTTCATTTCTCTAATCAACAATGATTTAGAGCATTGTTTCTCATGTTGCTCTTGATATTTTTGATTTCTTATTCTGAAAATAACCTATTTGAAACTATTATTTGAATATTTATTAACTGGGAAATGGCTCTCATTTTTATGTCTGGCTCCATTCCCTATATATTTGAGAAACATTGCCTTTGTCAGAAAGAGAACTTACTGAATAATCTCTCTCCCTAGTATCAAGTTTTCTTTTTAATTTTGGTTACATCAGTTTTGCTTTTGCAAAATAGTTTTAATTTCATGTAATCAGAATTAACTGTTTCATGTCCGAAGATCCTCTCTATCTCTTGCTTGGTCATGAACTCTTCTTCCCTTATCCATAAATCTGATAGGCAATTTTTTCCCTTGCTCTCCTCATTAAATTATACTTTTACTCTCCATGTCTTAATAACTTATCCAGTGAGATGTTGATCTATGACAAATTTCTGCCAAATGGCTTTCCAGTTTTCCCAGCAATTTTTGGTCAAATGAAGTGGTGAGTTCTCATTCCAAAAGTTTCTATCTTTTTATTTGCCAAATATGAGATTACTATGGTCATTTATTAAGAAGATCTTTTATATAAACTTGAATTTATAAAATTATAGTAAAATTACTTTAATCAGCATTTAATTAGTGAGACATAGGAATTTCAGATGGGATGCCATAAAATCTATCTTGAATAATACCAAGGATAAGCATTCAAATTGTCATGATCTCTATGTAAAGAAGTCAATAATTGTAAGAACCTACTGATATTATCCAACACTTTTCTTAGGTTAACATACAGATATTTTAAGAATGTTCTATGCATCTTATTTCTATTATCTATACCACTTTGATACATGATATTGTATTACTGCTGTAAACTGTTAATTGATGATGCAAATCATTTGAAATCAGACTGACGGTCAGTAGATATAATGGCAATCTTTCTGTTTTGGAAATGTTTGAATATTAATTTTTCTACTTTCTATCTACAATCTTTCAAAAGTCCTTTCATTTGTATTTCCCTTAGTTTGGGATTATCTATTTGTATGGTTCCCTTCAGCTTCCTAAGATTCTCTATTCACTGTGTAACTTTCAGATTCCATACAAATTCATCTCTTTGGTATTATTTAGTAAAGAAGTTATTTTATAGATGCATTTGAAAATATCCTCATGTACCTAAAAGTACATACCACTCAACCAGTGGAGGAATCACATTCATATCTAGGGTGAAAATAAAAGCCTATGGAGTCATCTAGATAGTCCTTTTTATTTATAAGTCCTATCTTATTTATAAATCTTGGCAGATATGTCATCAAATCATGGGCTTATTTTTAATGGCATTTTTCTTTTGATTTGAAGAATAAAAGTATAATATACTATTAAATGAAAGTATCTATTTTGTTGTACTTTACCTGTGCTCTTGGGTTTTTATATTAGAAAGAGATCATTAAAGTGTTCTTGTTACTTATCTCACAGGGTGAAAACACTGTAAATTTTAAATTCTATATATACATGTGAGCTTTTATTATTGCTTTAATAATTTTCTGAACTCTTATTTAAGTAGTCATGGGTATATTAATCTCTGAAATAATGAATAGTATTTTTCTTTAATTTGAAAGTGGTCTTTAATGTAGTCCTACATTCCCATAGCTTTTACATTTAGCAGCCACATATATTTCTTACCTATGAGTATCAAAATTCAAACTTCTTTGGTGGAGTATTTTATATCTAAATCTAAAGTTATTGTATTACACTGACAATGTAGTATTTTCTTAGGTATGCATAGACACATGATCTCTTGCACATTTTCATTAAATGGAATTGGTGGCATTAATTTAATGCATTTTTGTGACACAAAGGACTATGTTATAAACAACTTTTGTCTTGCATTTCCTTATTACTCTTTTCAAGTGAGTGGAGGATTTAGATAGAATTAAGTATATTGGAGATAAGAGGGTACACTGATAGGTTATATATGGCTACATTTAATATTCTTGAAAATGGATACTGAAATTGGAGGAATTGTGCTTTTTTGTGGGAAATTTATGGATATTGGAAAATATTGGCTTATGATCCTCCTAGTGGTTATGAGTGCCTGGAAAATGACAGGGAATTTGTCCCCTAGTTGGGAAAATGTACTTGGAATTCAATTAATCCAGAGCATTGCCTAGATTTTCTGAAGAAAGTTATAAATATATTCATTTTCCCCTGTCTTCACTGACATCTCAATCTATATTTAAAATTAATTTAAAATTGGTAAACAGGGTCTAGTAGTTCTTTTATTTAAAAATAAAATAACCTATTATCATTACCAGAATTTTTTTAAATTCATGATCATCATCCCATGCCCTTTTTTGCTTTTTTTTTTTGTCCTTGTGCGAGGTAGAAAGCACTTAAATTCTCTGTTCAGATAGAGTTCATGTTTCCATGTCCTTTGCCCTCACTGGAGTGTTCAAGGAAAAAGAAGAAGAAAAAAGATTTAAAAGTGTTTTTTTTTTGTCTGGTCTTCAATACTCTGACTTTTTCCTCTTCCTGTTTCACTGATGCACACCAATCCTGCCTCAGGCTGACTTCAGTAACATGAAAAAAAAAATCATGGGCAGAACAAGATCATCCTTCAGTGATCTCTTGAATGTGCTCCTTTTTGTGGCTATGCTGGAAGATTTGAAAATCCATCACTCCTTTTCACCATTTCTAAACATTTTTGTCATATAAAAAATTGTATGCGTTGGTAAAACAAATCTCATTCCAGAATGTCTGAAATGGTGGCATATTAAAATCCATGATTTAAAACAAAATGATAATCACCTTAAAAGCAAGCAAAGGATGCACAATGGATAAAGTGCAAGGCTTGGAGTCAGAAAGACTCATCTTCTTGATTTCAGATCAAACCTCAGACACTCATTAGCGGTGTGATCCTGGCCAGATCATTTAAACCCCTTTGACTTAGTTTCCTCATCTGTAAAATGATCTGGAGAAGGAAGTGGCAAACTACACAAAATGAAATCTTAAAGAGGAAGACAACTGAAAAATGACTGAATAATTGAAAATTATTAGATATTATCAGTCAAGTAACACAATTTATCCATGTGAATACCATCATCTTATATTGCTATCTTTCATATGCACCCTATATGGCAACAACATTTTAGAATGGAAATATGCTGGAAATAGATGTTAGTCATATGAATGAAGAAAAAGGGATATTGGGAGAAATATTTTTGGAGAAATTAATGACAGAACTTGTGTTTGAGGGGGTGGTGGAAAGGGAAGAGTTAAGGATGATACTGAAGTTACAACTCTCAGTGACTTAAGAGGATAATAGTCCTCTTAAGAGAAAGAAGGCATTTTGGAGGAGGGTAGGCAGAGGGAGAAAGATCATAGCTTCATAGATTTAGATTCAGGTCCAGAAGGAACTTTAGAAGACATCTAGTTTAATCCCTTGCTTTACATCAGAGGAAACTTACTTTCAGATAAATTAAATGTCTTTGTTTAAATTAAACAAGTAGGAAATGGCAAAGCCAAAATTTGAACCCTGATCTTCTAATTCAGAATCCTGAGCTATTTCCTCAACACCGTGATGCTTCATTTTCTTCCGAGTTCAGTTTATCAAGGTTATCTATACTTTAAATAGAAATATTGAACTAATAATGCTAATGCTTCTCATCAGTATGAGTGCTAATGTCAAACATATTATTCGTTGTAATTTTGAAATAATGTACATGCAAATAGCATGAGAAATATTTCCTCAATTTAAATTTATCATAATATAGAAGTTTAATTTTGACCAGCTTCTTGTATAAACTTAAAGAAAGGCTACAATAATTTCATTTGGGTCTGTCTTTGGGTATCATCTCTTCTTTTGTGAATCATCATAGAATTTAACTAAACTCAGACTATATTTTTCAATGTTAGAAAATCAGTGTATATAAATTTCCTATGTAACACTAGTTAAAAAAAGAAGACTGTGATCCTTAAGATATAGTGATGTACTTAGTAAAAAAATATAAAAAGTAATTGAAAAGTTCATGTACAAATCACATCTAAGAATCATACATAAGAAAAATTTTGATATGGATATGATTTATATCAAGCTTTCTCAGCAAGTCTAGTTTTCAGTGTTCTATTAAACAGTTTTGTGGAATGACAGCTATAGTTTAATAATTTCTACACACACAAATATAGACACAAACACATACAGACTGTTTTCTTTTTCCAGTTCTTAAACCACACATACTTATTTCATGGAACCTTGAGTTTGGAAGAGATTTTGGTGGTCAGCTAATTGAATGAACTCTCTTAATGCATCTCTCCCTTCTAAAATATTCCTACTAAGTGAATTGAATGCTTTCTTTGATTCATTTCTCCCCTCTAAAATATTAGTCACCCACCCTCTCAGAAAGGTCTTATTTTTTTCCTTAACTGTCTAATGTTTTGTATTTAGGAATAATATAATAATTAGAATTTTATATGGACAAATTTATAACTTAAAAGGACTGAAATGTATTGAGGATTATTTTCATTTCTTAGCTTAACTGAACAACTCAACTCATTGAGCAACTAATATTTAAATTTTATAGTTTAAGCAAATTAAATTATCCTTATAGTGATATTGATCATACACTGTACATGGAGTTTTATCATGTATATGCATTTACAGGGTCCTTTCCCATACATGGCCTAAAAATATTAATAGCTACATTGCTCCTCAGTTCATGCCTGGATTATCAGAATAGAATAATATAATCTTTAAAGTAATGTTTACCTAAATATGCTTGTTTGATACTCAAATTACACATAAGAATGGTATTTACATTACTAGAACGAAGGGTATGCATAGTTTTATAGCCTTTTGGCCATAATTTCCAAATTGCCCTCCAGAATGGTTGGATTAGTTCACAACTTCACCAACAATGCATTAGTGTCCCAATTTTGCCACATTCCCTCCAACATATACCGGTTTTGTTTAATGCCATATTGGCTGATCTGATAGATATGAAGTAGTACCTCAGCATTGTTTTAATTGGCATTTCTCTAATTGAATGATTTAGAACATTTTTATATGATTTTGATGGCTTTGATTTCTTCATCTGAAAATTGACTGTTCTTATCCTTGGACCATTTGTCATTTGAGGAATGGCTTGTATTCTTATAAATTTGATTTACTTATTTATAAATTTGAGAAATTAGACCTTTATCAGAGACATTTGTTATAAAATTTTTCCGGTTTGTTTCCCTTCTAATCTTGGTTAGATTAGTTTTGTTCATACAAAATCTTTTAAAATAAATATAATCAAAATTATGAATTTTATATTTCTTCTCTTGTTTGGTCATAAATTTTACCCTTCTCCAGAGATCTGCCAGGTAAACTATTCTGTGTTCCCCTAATTTGGTTTTGGTATCATCCTTTATATCTAAATCATATGTCCATTTTGATTTATCTTGGTATAGGGTATGAGCTATTGCTCTTTGCTTGCCTAGTTTCTACCAAACTGTTTTCCAATTTTCCCAGCAGTTCTTTATTAAAGTATGAGTCCTTATTCTAAAATCTGGGATCACTATGTTCACAAAACACTAGGTTTCTCACATGCTTTACCCTGTATAATGAGAATCAAATCTGCTCCATTGATCAACCGCCCTATCCCTTAGCTAGCACCAGATTTTTTTTGGTGATTGTTGCTTTATAGTAAGGTTTGAGCTCTAGTACTCCTATGCCTCCTTCCTTCACATTTTTTTTATTAGTTCCCTTGATATTCTTGACCTTTTGTTCTTCCAGATGAATTTTGTTATTACTTTTTCTAGTTGTATAAAATAATTATTCGGTAGTTTGATTGGTATGGCACTGAATAAATAAATCAATTTAGGTAGAAATGTCATTTTTCTTATACTACCTCGGCCTTGTCCATTTGCAATTAATATTTCTCCAATTGTTTAGGTCTGACTTTATTTGTGTGAAAAATGTTTTGTAATTGTGTTTTTATAATTCCTTTGTTTGCCTTGGCAAGTTAGATTCCCAGGTATTTTACATTGTTTAGAGTTATTTTAAATGAAATTTCTCTTTCTAACTCTTGCTGCTAGGACTTTGTTGAAAATATTTAGAAATGCCAATGATTTGTATGGATTTATTTTTATATCTTGAAACTTTACAAAAGTTATTAATAACTTCAATTAGGTTTTTAGTTGATTCTCTAGGATTGTCCAAGTGTGCCATCTTTTCATCTGCAAAGAATGCTAGCTTAGTTTACTCATTTCTTACTTTAATTCCTCCAATTTCTTTGTATTTCCTTATAGCTAAAACTAATATTTTTAATCCAGTATTAAAAATAGTGGTGATAATGGGCATTCTTGCTTCACCCCTGATCTTATTGGGAAGACTTCTAACTTATTCCCATTGCAGAAGATACTTGCTAAAAGTTTAAGGTATATACTACTTATCATTTTAAGGAATGACCCGTTTATTCCTATGCTTTCTGGTGTTTTAAATAGGAATGAGTATTGCATTTTGTATTAGTCTTTTTCTGCATCTATTGAAATAATCATATGATTTCTGTAAGTCTCATTATTGGTATCGTCAATTATGATGATAGTAGATTAAAATATAATTTTAAACCAGCCCTGCATTCTTGGGATAATTCCCACCAGGTCATAGTGAATGATCCTTGTGGTATATTGCTGCATTCTTCTTGATAGTATCTTCTTTAAAAATTTTGCATCTATGTTCATTAATGAAATTAATTTATAATTATCTTTCTCTGTTTTTGTACTTCCTGGCTTAGGTAACAGTACTATATTCATTTCATAAAAAGAATTTGATAGTATTCCTTCTCTGTCTATATTCCCAAGTAGTTTATGTATTATTTTATTGGGATTAATTTTTTAAAAATGTTTGAGAGAATTCACTTGTGAATCCATCTGGCACCAGAGATTTTTTTATTAGGGAGTTCATTGATGGTTTGTTCAATTTTTTTATGATATGGAGTTATGTAAGGATTCTATTCCTTCTTTTGCTAATCAGGACAATTTGTATTTTTATAAATATCTAACCATTTCACTTAGGTTGTCAGATTTATTGGCATATCATTGGACAAAATAACTTCCAATGACTACTTTAATTTCCTTTTCACTGTTGTGAGTTCACCCTTTCCATTTTTGATACTGATTATATGATTTTCTTCTTTCCTTTATAAAAATCAAATTAAGCAACATTGTCTTTTTCATTTTTTTATAAAACCAAATCCTAGTTTTATTTGTTTGTTCAATGGAATTCATACTTTTAATTTTATTAATTTCTCCTTTGATTTCCTGGATTTCCAAATTAGTCTTTAAGTGAGCATCTTTAATTTGTTCTTTTTCTAGGTTTTTAAAAATTAGCATGCCCCATTCATGAAGAATTGGATACAAGTTATTTAAATAATAAAATACTGAAAATTTAATATTTTACTTCAGTAGCTTTGACATGGCACTAAGATTTAATTTAAAGATTCAATTTAAAATATTCTAGTTAATATAATGATCCAAGCACAGCATGCAATAATAATAATATTTCTACACCATTTATGGCTAATATTATAATATTTTATAACAATTGCATCTTGGGAAAGATTTTGAGAATTAAAATGAGATAATATTTGTTATTATTTGTCAACCTAAAAGAGCTATAGCAATGTTATCTATCTTGATTAATTATCTTCATTATTAGTATGAAAGTATAATAATAGTATAAAATATATGTTCTCCTTCTTGGATAAGTAATATTCAAAGAAGGGCTTTATAAGGAACATTATGTGAACCAAAACAACTAAAGAGCCCTCATGATGAAAAATGCTATCCACTACCATCAGAAGAACTGATGGAATTTCAGTAGAGATCACAGCGTACCATTTTTCACTCTATTTTCTTTGTCTTTTTTTTTTACATTTTTTTTAGTGATAGTAGTCTTCTACAATGTGATGAATATGTAAATATGTATTAAAGACAGCACATGTATAGCCTATATCCAATTGCTTGTTGTCTTGGGGAGAATGGAAAGGATAGATGGAAAGAACTTGGGAAACATGTTAAAAATTTCTTCCCCATGTAATTGGGGACCATACTGGAAAATATTACAATATCATAGTTTTTCTTTATTTTAAAAAGGAGTACAAAAAGTGCATCTTTTTTTTTCATTTTTCCACTATCATAAAGGTCTAGCCTAAATTCAAACTTTTGTTTTAACTCGGTATCTTGATTCTGCAGGGCACTGTTCCTCAGAAATATTCTACCTTGTCAGACAAATCTATAATAGATAGAAGTGATTATTGTAGCTTAGGTAAGATGAATTAAATCATGTCATGAGGTGTAGTTCTTTTCTTATATTTCAAAAACAGAATTTATTGTCCCACAAAACGTTTAAATATGAGATAAAATGTTAGCAGACAAAAAGAAGGAACACCACTTTTTAAAGAACATCTTATTACTTGGGTGATAATTACTCTAATTTGTTCTGTCTTATTAAAAGGAATTAGAAAATTTAAAATAAATTTTTATTTTTATTTTTCTTTAAAATCATTTTGATTGATACCTTTCATTTCATATCAAATTCATTTCTAAGTATAGCATCCTGTTATTTAAGTAGATTTTACAAGTAAAGAAGAAAAAGCAGTTTGACAATATTAAACAGGGGTATTAATTTTATCTAGCATATTCATACTCAAGATGTTATATATAAATTTTATAAATATTTTAAAATATAAAAGATTTTGTAGGAAAATAGCTTTGAACAATAGTATAATGGAAATTAAACAAAGCAATTTAAATCAGTCAATAAACAAACATTTATACTAGGGGCAGCTACCTTTTGACTCAGTTTTGTCTTCTATAAAATGAGTTGGAGAAGGAAATGGTAAATCACTCAGATATCTTTGCCAAGAAGACCCCAAGTAAGGTCATGAAGTGTCAGATATGACTGAAAGAACTGAAGAACAACAACTAGCAGGCACTATTTAGACCATTAACTTTGTTACTCAAACACAATATGGTCAAAGTATCAAGCAGATTACTGAAAGGATCATAGGATCTCATTGTTAGAAGCAACTTGACAGATTACCTAGATAGACTATTGTGAATGACAGGGAATCTACTAAACCAGTGGTTCCCAAACTTTTTTGGCCTACTGCCCCCTTTTCAGAAAAAAATATTACTTAGCCCCCTGGAAATTAATTTAAAAAAATTTTAATAGTAATTAATAGGAAAGATAAATGCACCTGTGGCCATCACTGCTCTCCTGGATTGCTGCAGCACCCACCAAGGGGCGGTAGCTCCCACTTTGGGTATCACTGTACTAAACCATATGTAAGAAAGTGGTCAGATATCTACTACCTAAGGACTTCTAGAAATGGTCTATGAACTGCTCCAAATAACGAAATGATAAATATTTGAAGAGAACTAAGGTAAAAGGACTAGGGTAAATAGGAAATCTTTAGAGAAAAGGAAGCATCTTAAAGGTAATAAAATATTAGTTTAGTAGACATGGAGGTTTAGTATAGTTTTTATTATCACCTAAAATAGAAAATGGAATCTTTTACTAAAGTCCTATTCTGGAATATTCTTGTGAGCTAGAGGTGACCCTAGGTTCTGGAAATGTATTCTAGTGATGAACATTTTCAGTTGGATGCTGCCAAATTGGAAAAAGCTTTTAATTTATAGACTTGACAATGAAGTAGCTCTGTTTTTTGAGGACTACCCTACCGAGGTATAGAGTATCATTTCCAAAGAGTTTGTTACTATGCAATAATTTTTTGGGGGGTGAGATATGTCAATTTATTTAAAAAGGAAGGTATAGAAAAGCCATGAGGATGTGCAAAGTACTGTAGCAATGAAAAAATGGAGAATGAAACCAAGTACATTAATTCTGGGGAAGATAATACATTTCCTTCAAAAATTTTATCTCCCTTTCTTATATATGTATTTTAATACATTTATATATCAATTTATGTTATGTATGTATGATATATGTATAGATAAATATACACACATATATACATTTTTGCATTGTGGTTTAATATATGTATAAACACATAGTCAATTCTTGTCATTTGCAGTAGTTATATTCTGTAAAGTACTGTGAACAATAAATTACCACACACTGAATCATTATTCCTAGGGGGAATAAACTGTTAAGTTCCTGTGAATCTCCAGTCACAGTATTTACTTTAGCTCTTTTCAGAGCATCCTCACAAATTGAAGAATTTCCTTTTCCTTTTTCTGTATGTATCAATTTATTAAACATTGGACTTGATCACCAGATCTATGCTTCATGCCTGCAGTGCTTATAATATAAAAATAGATAAGTCTATAAATAATTCTAACAAACTGAAAGAGTTACTACTAATAATAACTAGCATTTTGTTTGGATGTTTTTCAGTTGCCTTTGACTCTTTTTGACTCCATTTAGAGTTTTTTTGGAAGAGCTACTAGCTTGGTTTGCTATTGCCTTTTCCATCTCATTCTATAGATGACAAACTTAAGGCAAACAGGGTTATGGAACTTGCCTAGGGTCACTTAGCAAGTATGTGTCTGAGGACAGATTTGAAGTCAGGAAGACTCCAGTTCTGGCATTGAATAGAGATTTATTGTGTCATCTCCCTGCCTCTAAGTGTCATGAGATGGGATAATGAAAGTCTCTGGAAATTTGGACAATAGAGACATCATATGCAGTTCATAGTTTCATTGATGCCTTCATGAAATCATGAAGTGAGTGGCATTTGGCCTGTTCTTTGAGGATAGGTGCTATTTCAGAAGGCAGAAAAGGAGATAATAGTATTTAGAGGTCCTTAATCACTAAGAATTTTATTTAGGTCATTTGAAAGGATAGAGAAATATGAGAAACCTTTCTTAATTTTTGAGCATTTTCATTAATTTAATTAGACAAAACTAATTCTTAATGGTTTTTAATGCTAGTATTATTGCTTTAATTTTATTTCCAGATCAATTAAACTATTAGCAGATAGACATGCCTGTGTCTCTATATAAAAAGATGATAATTTGTATTAGTTATATGTGCAATTCTCTTCCTTTTTTATTTCTTCTCTTCTCTCTCTCCTTCAGTCATTGACTCCTCTTTTCCTTATATGTTTCTAATTATTTCATATTTAAAGTAAAAATGTTATTGTGTTACTTGAGAAGAAACTAGTTGCTACAGATCATTTGTACTAATAATAACCTAAAATTGACTATGTGATTTCATGTAAGCATTCCAGGTTGACTGAGATACGATTATATACTGTATTATTCTTTCCAGATATTGCTACTAAATAAAAGGCATTATTTTTTTGATAAAGCAGTAGAAGAAAAAAAATTCATATTGTACCAGCAGGCTATGAGGGAATTAGAGAACACTGAAAACTTAACTAGTACTCCAACATCATGAACCATGTGGGCATTTTGTAGAAATAGTTTAAATTTCTGTTGTATTATACTATCTTCATTGTCTCAAGGTCCTTTATTTGTTTTCTTGTTATTACCCAGGTAGTTCCATGATTGAGTTTGAGTAAATCCCAGTTAAATCAGGAATACATTTGTTGTTTTAAAAATAGTTGGACATTATTTTTCTTAGAGTATAGGGACAAAAAGATGTCTCGCTGAATGTCTGTGTACTACCAAGAGGTAGGACAATAAATACAGTGTCACATGATATCTGAAGGTGACTTTTTTTGCCCAGTGACTTGTCCCTTCTTTCCCGTTTCTCCTGCAGACACACAAATACACATAGATATTAAGGTACAGAGTTCAATGTCTGTACTAGGAAGTTTTTCATTAATCATATTTATTTAGAGTTTCCCAAGTATAATCCTAATAGGACTTACAGAAAAGGTATTATAATTACTCTTTTCTAAAAAAAGAACACAAAAAATAGCAGTCTTATAATAAAAGTTGAAGCTTAATCAGTCTTTCTATGAAACTATTTCTATAAGGTATATTTTCAAATTGCAGAAATATAATGGTATAAAACTTCCAGCTTCTTTAAAAGAACACATTTTTGCAGTAGAATAGGAAGTAATTTAAATGATATTATTAAGTAATGTTTATATATTGAAAATAGTTATTTTGTTACTCTTAATTTTTGCCTGTTAAAACATATTCCTTGATGCTTTAAAATGACTTCAAATTTATCCTCTCTTGTGAATAGCAGTAGTACCTCACTGTGTTAGTCAAGATATCTAGTTTTCATTTATTTTGTGAGTGAATCAGCAGTATGTTAGTTTCTCAATTTTTCTACTTCCCTCCAATATTTGTCATTTCCTTTTCTGTCATATTAGCCACTTCAATATGTATAGAGTGGTACTTTGGAGTTGTTTTAATTTGTGTTTCTTTAATCAATAGTTAAGAGAATTTTTCACATGAATCTAGATAACTTTGATTCTTTTGCCTTTATCAATTCGAGAATGACTTGTATTCTCATAATTTGACTCAATTCTCTATAGTTTTAAAGAAATAAGGCCTTTATCAGAGATGCTTGCTACATATTTTTTACATTTATAATTGCTAAATGTGTATTTCCCTCTATATAGCTTCCTCCTTACTTAGTCAACTCTCTCTCCTTTCATGCTGTCCATCCTCACAAGTGTTTTGCTTCTAACAATTGCCTCTCCCAATCCATCATCCTGTCTATCAACCTTGTATCCCTTCTCTTTTTTCCATCCTGTCCTACTTCTCTGTAGGATAAGATAGATCTCTATGTCCAACTGAGTGTATATGTTATTCCCTCTGAGACAAATATGATATTCAAGCATTATCTGCTGCATGCCCTATCTTCTTTTCCATGAAAAACTCTTTTGCACCTCTTTTATGTGATATAATTTACCCCCTTCTACTCCTCCCTTGCTCCATCTACCAGGACATCCCTCTTTCTCATACCTTAGTTTTATTTTTTATATATTATCCCATCATAGTCAACCCATGCCCTCTGTCTATGTTATATTCCTTCTAATTGCCCTAATAATGATAAAATTCTTAGGAGTTCTGAGTATTGTCTTTCTATGGATTGAATATAAAAGTTGAACCTTACTGAGTCCCTTATGATTTCTCTTGAGTTTTGCATTTGAAAGTCATATTTTCTATTCAGATCTGAAGAAAGTCTTTAAATCCTCTGTTTCTTGAAGATTATTCCCCCCCCCCCGAAGGATTATACTCATTTTTGCTGGGTAGATGATTCTTGGTTTTAATTCTAGTTGCTTTGCTCTCAAGAACACCATATTCTAAGCCATTTAGTCCTTAAATGTAAAAAACTTCTAAATATTTTGTTATAGTAATTTCATGATATATAAATTGTTTCTTTATGGATGATTGCAATGTTTTCTCTTTAATCTGGAGGATCTGTGGTTTATGGCTATAATATTTCTAGGAGTTTTCACTTTGGGATCTCTTTCAGGAAGTGATTGGTGAATTCTTTCCATTTCTATTTTACCCTCTGGTTCTAGGATATCAGGGAAGTTTTGCTTGATAATTTCTTGAAATATGATGTGTAAGTTTATTTTTTTTTTGGTCATGAGTTTTAGGTAGTTATATAGAACTATTTTCCAGGTCATTTATTTTTTCCAATGAGATAGTTCACATTTTCTTCTATTTTTTTATTCTTTTGATTTTGTTTTATTTTTTCTTGGTATCTCATAGAACCATTAGCCTTGTCTTGCCCAATTCTAATTTTAAGACGTTATTTTCTTCAATGAGCTATTGTACTTCCTGTTACAGAGGCTAGTTTTGGCTTTTTAAGGAGTTCTTCTCCTATGAGTTTTGTATATTTTTTTTATCATTTGACCTATTCTATTTTTAAGGTGTTATTTTCTTCAATAAAATTATTGTGCCTCCTTTACTAAGCTATCAACTTTTTTCATGATTTTCTTGTTAAATTTTCTCTTTCTAATTTTCTTCTTTCTCTTTAATTTTTAAAATCTTTTTTTTAAAAGTTCCTCCAGTGATTGCTTCAGAGTCTGAGACCAATACACATTTTTTTCTGAGCCTTTTGATGTAGCTATTTTAAAAAATATTTCCTATCAGCATAGTAACTTTCTATTGCCAGGTCCTTTAAATTTTTTTTTCATTTTCATAGCCTATTTCTTGACTTTTAATTTTGTGCTAAAGATGGGCTCTGCTTCCAAAGTGGATAAAACAATGTCAAGCTTCAGGTTTTTTGTCTTGCTATTTTAAGAGCCAGCTCTGGGAGTCTATAATTTTCAGTTTTTCTATGGTGGTATGACTTAAGGAGAGACATGTTTATTATTCTCCTGAGTCTGTATACTTTTCTCTGAGTCACCACAAGCACTCTTTTCTGTCCTAGAACTGTGATCAGGATTATTCCTTCTCTATGGACACAAGCTCTCGTGTTCTTATGTTTCTCCTTACCTTGAGGCAATGACCCAGATCCACATATGGATAGTGCAACAGAGGCACTCAGTGCCCAAAATGGGATAACTGAAATTTCCTTCTGACAAGTTCTCCAATTCCCTTACTGTGTATAAGTTGAGAGCTCTTGAAGCCATGGATACCTATTCAATTGCTCCCAAGGCCTGCTTACTATTAGCAGCTTTTATTCTCATTGCTGGCTTACTAAAGCACAGCCTGCTACTACTATCTTTCCAGAGCATTGCTTATACTAAATTACATTCCACTATCACCCCGGTTAGACTCTCTTACTAATCTTCTAAGTGGTCTTGCACTAGGAAATTGTTTCACCTCATATTTTTGTGTGTTCTTCAATTCAAGAATTTATTTTAAATTTGTTTGGAGGAAAATTTGAGAGTACATAAGCAAAACCTTATCTTTTCTTTACCATTATGTCTTTGCCTTTCTCCAAAAGAAAACATTAAATAGAATCTTGAGAAGCAAAAAATCAATTAAAAGAGCTAAATTGGATTATTTTTCCTGCCCATTATTTTAGGAAGAAGATAAATGAGAAAATCTTGAATTTCAGTTCTCCTTCAAATTGGTCCAAGGAGGGAAGTGTAGATAAAATCTCACAGTTGTAGAAATTCATCCTATATAACATGGAAGTAAGAGGAGAAGAGAGAAAAAAGAAGGTGGTAAAAAGGATGGTAGATTAAAGGAAGCAATGGTCAAAAGCCAGTGGTCAAAATAGTCAAAAGAGTGGACAAGGTAAAAAAAGAGAAGGTTAAATAGAAAAGGATATAATGTAAAGTACAGGGTTTGTGATCATAACTCTACAGTAAAAACTAATTAAAAGATATATTTAGAGAAACTCATTTTGCTAAAAGTTACTATAGAAATGAATGAATATTAATACAGTACTAGACTTTTTCAAGTAAAATGTGTGAACATCAAAATTCTTGAAGGAAAAGTTAAATGAATTATAGACAGAAATGGAAAGTTTAACTATACTACTGAGGAACCTCACTTTATCCCACACGGACCTAAATAAATCTAGCAATAAAATCAACAACAACAAAAGAAGTTGAGCAGATGAATAGAATTTTAGCAAATTTAGATGTGATTAATATTTTATTAATACTGATGGAAATTTGATATTGCTTCTTTAAACATGATAAATTAAATTTTTAATGTTGTTCATCTTTATTAATATGAAGTATAATGTAGATCAAAAATTAAAGCTTCCAAACTTCTAACTCAAGTTCAAGTTAATAATTGTTGTTTAACTTTGTTTAGCTTTGGTTTTCCATCAGGAATAAATAGAAATCAACCTTCAGTGTCATAAATTTTTACTTTGGAATATGAAAAAATGGCTTTGGTATTAAGGAAAAAATAATGCATTTGGAAGTAGATAACCTGGGATGAAATCCCAATTCTTCTACTTTTAGTACCTTTGTGAGATTGAGCAAATAAATCACTTAGCCCTTCTATCTCTCCTGCTTCTGACTTGGTTACTCATCTATTAAGTGAAAGGGTTGGGTAAGATGATTTCTGTGGTTCTCCCTCACCTGAAATCATAGGACCTTCAATCCCAGGACTGAGGTTATTACCCTTAGAAGATGTATCTGCTGTTTCAGACCTTTAGAGTTCAGAATAATATGGCTGGGAATCAAAGCTTGGAATTTGAGCTTTCTTTGCTTCAGATGGGGCTTCAAACAACTTCAGAATCCCTTAATTATCTCTTTGCCTTATGTGAGAGTGGTTTTTGGCCTCCTGCTAATGCTATTAGGTCTAATTACCTATATAGCATCTTCAAAGAGAAATCCACCCTTAAACTCCTCCTATATGGTTTTCTCCAATGTACCTGAGGTCTCACATTTCCTTAGGCTTTTCTAGCATGATCTGACCATTCTTAACCAAATATAGTAAAAGGAATTGGACTAAGGGATAAATTTCTATTTTGTTTGTTAGTTTTGTTTTTTTACTCCAAAGAAAATCTTCAAGGAAAGCATGTACTTCTAGTTAACTCCCTCCTGCAATTACTTTCTATAGACTGCTGAGCTTACTGTTTAAACAAGCTCCATAACATCATTCAATTGACAAATATTTACTGAACAGCTACTATAACAAGCCCCTCAACTAGTCTGGTTCAGAATACAGAGATATACAGGACAAAGTCCCTGTCCTCTAGTAGCTTATAGATTAGTATAGAGGATTGAACACATAAAATAAGATTTTTAAAAAACTTAAATTAGTATATAAAGACCATATGAGTACTATAAACTATATCTTAGGGACAGCTGGGTAGCTCAGTGGATTGAGAGTCAGGCCTAGAGATGGGAGGTCCTAGGTTCAAACCCGGCCTCAGCCACTTCCCAGCTGTGTGACTCTGGGCAAGTCACTTGACCCCCATTGCCCACCCTTACCACTCTTCCACCAAGGAGCCAATACACAGAAGTTAAGGGTTTTAAAAAAATAAAAATGAATATAAACTATATCCTATGAGACCACAGGGGAGGAAGGTCTTGTTTAATTGTTCTGAATATCAATTTCTTTCTTTCTGAAAGTGAAGGATAGACTATAAAATTCTAAAGTGATTGAACACTGAGCCATATGAATCAGGGAATATTTAGTAGAAAAGATGGTATTTTGTATTAGTCTTTGAAGTTATATGGAGGAGATTGATAGATGAAGCTGAATAGGAGAAGATAGAATTTTACATAAAAAGAATGGCATTGAGAAAAATTTGAAGTCAGGGAAGTGCAATATATATATTAAGTTACTTGTAAGCTCAGGGAAGGGGAAGTCAAGAGGGGTGGGGAAAATCATGAATTATGTAACTGTGGCAAAATATTATAAATAAATAAATGCATTTAAAAATGTATAATCAGGGAATAGTGATTAGGCTAAAATCCTTTCTTAGGAATTATGTGTATAAAGATATGAAGCTCAGAAACCCAGATGGGGGTTATATTGCAGAGGGCTTTGAATGGCAAAATAAGGATTTCAGATATTATCCAGGGACTTTTGGGTACCCATTAGAATTGTGGTTGGGGTTTTTTGGGGGAAGTAGTGATATAATCATATCACACATTAGGAAGATTATTTTGAAAGTAGGTAAAATTGGATTGTGAGCAGAGGTGAGATGAGATTGTTTAGAAGCCAGGACATTATGTAGAAGATTATTAAAATAATACAAATATGAAAGTCATCATCAAATCGATGAAATAATGGGAAAATGAATCAAATAGCTGAGAAAGCAAGTGCATATATATGTATATAAACATTAGATAGTTAATAGGAATTAGATAAAATTAGAAATTAGAAAGAGAAAGGATCATATACAGAGATAGATGGAATAGTCAAAAGCAAAAAAGTAACATACAAGGGAAATTCACAGAGGAAATGGTGGTGGTTAGTGTAAAACTATTACAGGTTGAAAAGTAGCAAATTGAAGGAGGTTAAACAATTTAGTTCGATCTTCTCAATTAGTCAAGTGGCCAGGTCACCTGCTAAAAAGATGGATCTGTTTTTGGATTTAATGCTTGAAAATGGGCACTAAAATATACATATTGCATAGAGATAAAACACACAGTGTATATATGTGCATGTGTATATTTATAAATATTCATATATACACACACACATTCATACACACATACACACACACATAAAATTGCAACCTGTGCCATGAGCTCCAGACTCACATTTGCAACTCCCTATTAGATAGTTTACTTTTTTATCTGGAAGACATTTTAAAATTGAAGATGAAGAAAATTATTTTTCCCCAAATTGAGTTTCTCTGAGCTTGCATATTGTTCTTGAGAACATTACATTTATATAGTGTTTTAGAGTTCTCAAAGCCCTTTCTTCAGTACTGCCAAGGGAAATAGTGCTAGTATTAAAAACCCCTATTTTACAGATGAGAAAGATGATACTCTAAAAGGTTAAGAAATTAGCTAACAGCCAAACAGACATGTTAGCCCCAATGCCAGCACTCCCTCCCCACCCCACTCTGCCACTGCAACCCTCATATTCTTTGTGTGTGCATTTCTGTCTTTATCTTTTTGCTTTTCACCATTGTTGCTCTATCATGTGCTTACTCACACACACCCAATCTTTTGCCAGAAGAAATTTGAATTACTCTTTAAGGGCAAGTTCAAGTGCCATTTCTTCCTTTCATAGCTTCCTGAGTAGTAGTGGCCTAACAATTGTCCAGAAGAGATAAACAGCAAACTCCTTTCTTAAACAGAGTAAATGGAAGGAGTAGTTCTTCAATTAAGCACTATAGAAAAAAAGTATTGCTGTCAGCCAAAAGTTGAAGTTCAGTTAAGATGAAGAAGTGAAGGAACCCCTCACTGGAAAATCCTGAAAGATGTCTGAAAACAATAGAAAAATTAATCCATGGGGCTCTGTAATAGGGACTGGTAGGGCATAGAACAGGAGAGAAGAAAGAGAGAATATTGAACTGACTAGGATTGGCAGAGGATATTATGAAAGGAGTTTGAGTCAGGAGTTTCTAATAGTGACGAAACCATTATAAAGTTTCTAGATAGCCTAGTTATATATTTAGAAGAGAGGCAAAAATGACTTTATTGTTATCTACTTTGAAGAAATAGGTATTCTCTTGTTATTTAAAATTATATTATAATTATATTATGTTAATTATATTATATTTTAAATTTACTTTTATTAATAGCAGAGAAAAGGAGAATTGCAAGTAGAATTTGTATTGGGGAGGAAATGTTAATAAAATTTGACTAGTGATACTAATGAAATGTCAACGTTAAACAATGTTGATTTAGTTTAAAATTCTTTTATTTTCCCCTAATTATATGTAAAAAGAGTTCTTAACATTTTTCAAAGAATATTGAATCACAAATTCTCTCCATTGCTCCCCCTGCACCCATATCCACCCCTTCCCTTGAGATGGTAAGAAATCTCATATAGATCTTACATGTACAATCATATAAAACATTTTCCCATATTAATCCTTTTGGGGAGAGAAAATCAAATAAAAAATTAAGAAAGTAAGAAAAGTTTGTTTTGGTCTAGATTTAGACTATTTCAATTCAAAAGAATTCTCTGGAAGCATGTTATTTTTTATCATGAATCCTTTAGGATAGTTTTGGATCATTGTATTGCTGAGAGTTATTCACAGTTGTTCACTGTACAATATTCCTGTCACTATATACACTGTTCTCTTGGTTCTTCTTATTCCACTGTGTTTCAGTTCATGTGAATCTTTCCAGGTTTTCCTGAGCTCCTCCTGCTTGTCATTTCTTATAGCACAATAGTCATTCCCCATTTGATGTATATCCTCTCACTTTCCAGTTCTTTGTCCCACAAAAAGAAGTGCTTTAGATATTTTAAACATAAATAACCTTACCCTTTTTGTTTTTTTCTTTTAATCTCTTGGGATACAAACCTAGTAATAGTATTGCTGGGTCAAAGAATATGTACTGTTTCATAAGCTCTTTGGACATAGGTCCAAATTGCTCTCTAGAATGGCTGAATCAGCTCACAATTCCCACAAAAGTGCATTAATGTCTCAATTTTCCCACACCCTCTCTAAGTTTTTTCATTCTTCTTTTTGGTCATAATAGCCAATATGATAGGTATGAGTTGGTATCTTGGAGTTGTTTTAATTTGAATGTATTTAATTAATACTATTCTAGAGCACTTTACATGACTATAGAGAGCTTTATTTTTTCTGAGGGAGATGGAGTCAAGATGGTGGAGTAGAGGCAGGAAAAGCTCAAATAATTCTGATAATCCTCTCCATCTAACCTTGCAGTAATGCTTCAGTATGAATACTGAAGTGACAGAACCAACAAGAAGATGGAGTGAAGCTGTTTTCTTGTTTTACTAGAAATAAACAACTTTAAAGATAGGCAGAAAGGGTCTGGTTCACTGAGAAAAGAGGGAAGTACAGCTCACAGCAAGGCCACATTACTTAAGTATTCTATTTTCTCTTTTGTTAATCTAGGCATTTTTTATTTTTTTAAATATTCACCCATTTCACCTAGATTGTCATATTTATTGCCACATAATGGCAATATAGACATATGAGCATAGTGAGAAAATATTCTTATCTTTTGATTTCCTGTCATCTTAAAGATAAAGACCAATATGATGGTTTAATATGAGGAAAATTATCAGCATAATTGAATATATTAAGGACAAACATAATAAAAATCATGATTATAATAATAGAAGCAGAAAAAAGTATTCGATGAAATAAAACACTCATTGGCATTAATAAAAGTGGAAAGCATAGGTATAAATAGAGCTTTTAATAAAATGATATGAAGCATTTACCTAAAGCCATCAGCAAAAATTATTTGAAATGGGGATAAATTAGAAGCCTTCCCAATATGTTCAGAAGTGAAACAAAGTTGTTTAGTATCACCAATATTATTTAATATTGCATTAGATATGCTAGTAATAGCAATAAGAGAAGAAAATGAAACTGAAAAAAATTTGAATGGTCAAAGAGGTAATGAAACTATCTCTTTTTTGTACAGCATATGATGATGTATGTGGACAATCCCAGAAATTCAATTAAAAAGTTAGTTGAAACTATCAACAATTTTAGTAGAGAAAATAAACCCACAAAAATCATCTGTATTTTTACACATTATGAAGTCCTGCAGGAAGAGATAAAAATCCTTCATTTAATATAATCACAGATAGAATAAAATATCTGGAAAAGTACCTACCCAAGCAAGCACAGACACTACATAAATATAATTATAAGATGTAAATAATTTTAGAATATTAATTGTTCATGTATGGGCAGAGCCAATATAATTACATTGACAAACCTAAATAAACTACTTTATATATTCAATGCCATCCTAATCAAATTATCAAAGTAATTAGCTAATTGAGGTATGGAAAATAATGAAATCCATTTGGAAGAACAAAATTTAATCAAGAATATCAAAATATCAAAAGAATTAATAAATGAAGGAGGTCCAGTTGTGCTAGATTTAAAACTACATTATAAAGCAGTAATGATCAAAACTTTACTACTAAGAAATAGAATCATAGATCAGTGGAACAGAATATACAGCAAATAGTACTAAAAAATTACAGAAACCTTGTATTTGACAAAATTATAGAACCAGGTTATTGGGATAAGAAAATCACCATTTGTTAATTATTGGGACAATTGGAAAATAGTTTGCCAGGAACTAGTTATAGGTCAGTATATTACACAATTCATTAAGATAATATCAAAATGCGCATATGATCTAGGCAGTGTGTGTAAAGGAGATATCACAAGCAAGTTTGAAGAATAGGGAACATATAAATTAGATTTATGGATAGGAGAAAAACTTATGAGACAACTAGAGAGAGTATGATGAGATAAAAAGACACTTTTGAGAACATTAAATTGAAAATTTTTTTGCACAACTATTGCCAAGATTAGAAATAAAGCAGAAAATTGGGAAAACAATCAATTTAATTAATTAATAATTCATTATATTATATAATATTTAATTTATATTATTTTGTAATAATATTATATAGAATTACAATTAATTATAAATAAAATTAATAAAAATTTATAGTCAGTCTGTTGGATAGAGGTCTCATATCTAAATATACAGAGATATTTTTTCAAATGTATGGGAATAAGTCATATCCTAATTGATAAATGAACAAAAGATATGAACAGACAGTTTGTTTATGGATAAAGAAATCAAAACTGTATGTAAGTATCTGATCAAATGCTCTAAATCACTACAAAATAGTGAAATGCAAACCAAACATTTTTGAGTTATCATCTCAAATTGGATAATATGACAAAAGACAAAATTAGAAATATTGGAGGGGATGTTGAAAAGTGAGGACATTAATACATTGTTGGTGGAACTGGGAAGTGATCAAACCATTTTGAAGAGCAATTTGGAATTGTACTCAGAAAGTTATGAAATTTTGTAGACCCTTTGACCTCAAAATACCATTGGTGGGACTTTCTCAAAATCAGGGAAAAAGGAAAAGAAGGTATATGTTTCAAAATATTTATAACAACCATCTTTGTGGTGGAAAAGAATTGGAAATTGAGGGGATGTTCATCAACTGGGAATGACTAAACAAAAAGATGTGAATGATTGTGATGGAATATTGCTGGGCCATAAGAAATGATAAGTAGATTTTTTTAAATCCTCAAAAAACTACCTGAATGAATGAATGAATAAAGAGTGAAATGAATAGAACCAAGAGAACATTATATATAGCAACAAATTTGACATTTGAAGAATTACTTGTGAATGTTCAACTCTAGAGAATGAATTGAGAAGTGGAAACACAGGCGACATAATCTACATATACATATCTGTTTGTCCCATGATGCTTTTTATGATATGAGGAGAGGAGGAAGAGGCTCATGTACTTGGGGATAGATTCTATTAAAGAAGAGAAAAAGGATAAAGACAAATATTCTCACTTTTTAAAGAAACATTTGGCAGACTATTTAGAACTACCTTACAAATTACTGAAATGTTTAGGAGGGCTGGCAATTTATAAGCATGTCCTAAATATGAATCCCACGTAGGCTAATGTAGTAGATAGCTTTTCCCTTTCCCCACATTCTTCTCTTACTATTGCTTTTAGGGATAGGATCTCAATATGTTGTATCATTGGCAATACCTAGGAACTGACAATGCCACCAATCAGCTTTAACTTATCTTTAACTAGCTTAATTAATTCAGGAACAAATCATGATGCTTTATAGTCAACAACAGCACACACAGACTGATGAGGCTACACAAGGAAGATGTTATGTTATTCAGTTTGCCTAGATAAGAAGTTCTTTATATTATGGGAAAATAAGGATATTTTAATCAAAGGGGAAGATACTTATAAGAGTGAGATTCAAATCACAAAAAAATTGGTAACAGTTTTTTGGAAGACATATAAAAGCACAGGATTTGGGGTCAGAAATCAAGAATATATATATTTTCCATGTAGCAGAAATGGGCTTCAAATATATATGTACATATATTTATATATTTGTGTCAAATATATGTGTATATATATATGTATATTTATGTATTTTCCCCTTTATCCAGTCACTTCTCTGGGTCTTAGTTTCCTGGTCTATAAAAGGAAGAAATGTGACTAGATGGTAACATGTAGCTCTCAGATTACAATTTGATGAACCTAACTTCTGTCATTTCATCATGATTTGCTTTAAGTCAACATACAAGGAACTGAAATACTTCCAAGCGAATCTTTCTGAGAAAATTATGCATGATAACTAGCAATAAATGGCTCCTATATTGAATATTATAGACAGCAGCTCACATGAATGCTTTCAGTGTTGACCAAGGGATATGGGGAGGAAATCATGGCTAATAGTTAGAGACAGTACAGTTTGTTTCCATTAGTGTCTAGTTGTTTATTTTCAAGTACATAAATGAATCAGAACCATGGATAGCAACTTGCCCTTTAACTTGATTTGATTAATCCCTTAAATTCAGGCAGCCCTCAACTTTCACAAGGGTAACTTTGCTAGAAAACAGCATCAAAGTTAAAAAACAAACACGAATGTTGATACTTTTAATGTATGGGAAATAGGAATTAGATTCCTGTGACCACTGAAAAAAGTAATAATATGGGAAACAGGGGTTAGATTCACATGACTAATAAAAAGTTTAATCTTTCATTAGAGATTGCTGAAGTATACTTTTCTACATACAATTTTTTATAAAAACATTAATTTTGATTATATGCATTTTAATAAGATAATAACCACAAAAGTACTTACAATACATTACATAAAATAAAACTTGTAACATGTAAAATTTTTCTTGCCAGGAATTCTCTAGTATTCTGTTGTTTTTGTTTGAAAATCTCAATAAACTTGACCAAGGGAGAGTCTTAGTATCTTCCAATGGTAGCAACTAAAGTTTCCCTCACATCTCCCTTGGTTTCCAGAGAATTGCCAAGGTAGAGATTTGCAGCAGTAAAATATACAGCAGAACACCCTCACACCAACATCTGACACAGTGGAACATAAAATTCAGGTTAAAAAATTTAGTTTGAAGAATTTTATTTGTTATACAGTGTTTATGGTACTGTAAATTTCATATATTGGGGAAAATGAGTATTGTCCCAAATCATGTTTTTATTGAGATTTATTATAATAAATAATTAATTATTTAATTAATCTTTAATTAATTTATTTTTTATGATTTTTATTTTTTTAGAAAAGTTATCATGGTTACATGATTCATGGTCTTACTTTCCCCTTCACCCCTTGACCTCCTCCACCTGCACCCCCCATTACCAATGAGCATTTTCCCTGGTTTTAACATGTGTCATCCATCAAGACTTATTTCCAAATTGTTGATAGTTGCATTGGTGTGGTAGTTTCAGGTCTACATCCCCAATCATGTCCACTTCAACCCATATGTTCAAGCAATTGTTTTACTTCTGCGTTTCCACTCCTGTAGTTCTTCCTCTGAATGTGGGTAGCGTTCTTTGTCATAAATCCCTCAGAATTGTCCTTGGTCCTTGCAATGCTGCTAGTACTGAAGTCCATTACATTCGGTTTTACCACAGTGTATTGGTCTCTGTGTACAATGTTCTTCTGTATCTGCTCCTTTCACTCTGCATCAATTCCTGGAGGTCTTTACAGTTTACATGGAATTCCTCCAGTTTATTATTCCTTTGAGCAAAATGGTATTCCATCATCAGCATACACCACAATTTGTTCAACCATTCCCCAATTGAAGGGCATACCTTCATTTTCCAGGATTTTTCACCACAAAAAGCATGGCTATAAATATTTTTGTACAAGTCTATTTGTCTATGATCTCTTTGGGGTAGAAACCCAAAAATGGTATGGCTGGATCAAAGGGCAGGCAATCTTTTATAGCCCTTTGAGCATAGTTCCAAATTGCCATTCAGAATGGTTGGATCAGTTCACAACTCCACCAGCAATGCATTAATGTCCCAATTTTGCCACATCCCCTCCAACATTCATTATTCTCCTCTGCTATCATTTTAGCCAATATGCTAGGTGTGAGGTGATACCTCAGAGTTGTTTTGAGTTGCATTTCTCTAATTATTAGAGATTTAGAACACTTTCTCATGTCCTTATTGATAGTTTTAATTTATCTGAAAATTTCCTATTCATGTCCCTTACCCATTTATCAATTGGGGAATGGCTTGATTTTTTTTTATACAATTGATTTAACTCCTTGTATATTTGAGTAATTAGACCCCTGTCAGAGTTTTTTGTTCTAAAGATTTTTTTCCCAATTTGTTGTTTCCCTTCTGATTTTGGCTGCATTTTTTGTTTGTACAAAAGCTTTTTAATTTAATATAATCAAAATAATTTATTTTACACTGTAATTTTCTCTAGCTCTTGCTTGGTTTTAAAATCTTTCCTTTCCCAGAGATCTGACAAGTAAACTCTTCTGCGTTTACCTAATTTACTTATAGTTTCCCTCCTTATATTCAAGTCATTCACACATTCTGAATTTATCTTAGTGTAGGGTATGAGATGTTGATCTAAACCTAATCTCTCCCATATTGTTTTCCAATTTTCCCGGCACTTTTTGTCAAATAGTGGATTTTTGTCCCAAAAGTTGGGCTCTTTGGGTTTATCATAGACTATCTTACTTATGTCACTTACCCCAAGTCTATTCCACTGATCCTCCCTTCTGTTTCTTAGCCAGTACAATATTGTTTTGTTGACTGCTGCTTTATAGTATAGTTTAATATCTGGTACTGCTAGGCCACTTTCCTTCACATTTTTTCTTCATTATTTCCCTTGATATTCCTGATCTTTTGTTATTCCAAATGAACTTTGTTATAGTTTTTTCTAATTCAGTAAAAAAGTTTTTTGGTAGTTTGATAGCTATGGCACTAAATAAGTAATTAATTTGGGTAGAATGGACATTTTTATTATGTTAGCTCATCCTACCCATGAGTAATCAATGTTTTTCCAATTGTTTAGATCTAGTTTTAATTGTTTGGAAAGTGTTTTGTAGTTGTGTTCCTATAATTCCTGTGTTTGTTTTAGTAGATAGATTCCTAAGTATTTTATATTGTGTAGGGTGATTTTAACTCATGTTTCGCTTTCTACCTCTTGCTGCTGTGATGTGTTGGAAATATATAGAAATGCTGATGATTTATGTGCATTTATTTTGTATACTACAACTTTGCTAAAGTTGTTGATTATTTCTACTAGCTTTTCAGTTGATTCTCTAGGATTTTTTAAGTATACCATCATATCATCTGCAAAGAGTGATAGCTTAGTCTCCTTATTGCCTATGTTGATACTTTCTATTTCTTTTTCTTCTCTAATTGCTACTGCTAGTGTTTCTAGTACAATGTTAAATAATAGAGGTGATAATGGGCATCCTTCTTTCATGCCTGATCTTATTGGGAAGGCTTCTAATTTATCCCCATTGCATATGCTTGTTGATGGTTTTAGATATGTACTGTTTATTATTTTTAGGAAAGGTCCTTCTATTCCTATAGTTTCCAGTGTTTTCAATAGGAATGGGTGCTATATTTTGTCAAAGACTGTTTCAGCATCTATTGAGATAATCATGAGATTTTTGTTTGTTAGCTTGTTGATGTGGTCAATTATGTGGATGGTTTCCTAATGTTGAACCATCCTTGCATTCCTGGTATAAATCCCACCTGATCATGGTGTATGGTCCTCTTGATCACTTGCTGGAGTCTTTTTGCTTTTATTCTATTTAAGATTTTTGCCTCTATGTTCATTAGGGAAATTGGTCTATAGTTTTCTTTCTCTGTTTTTGATCTACCTGGCTTTGGAATCAGTACCATATTTGTGTCATAAAAGTAATTTGGTAGGACTCCTTCTTTGCTTATAATATCAAATAATTTGTATAGTATTGGGATTAATTGTTCTTTGAATGTTTGATAGAATTCACTTGTGAATCCATCAGGCCCTGGCGATTTTTTCTTAGGGAGTTCTTTGATGGCTTGTTCAATTCTTTTTCTGATATGGGATTATTTAGGTATTCTATTTCTTCTGCTGTTAATCTAGGCAATTTATATTTTTGTAAATATTCATCCATATTCTTTCCTTTTTTAAAATTAGATTGACCAGTACTTTGTCTATTTTATCTGTTTTTTTCAAAATACCAGCTTCTAGTCTTTATTATTTCAATAGTTCTTTTACTTTTGATTTTATTAATTTCTCACTTGATTTTTAGTATTTCTAATTTAGTTTTTGTCTGGGGATTTTTAATTTGCTTGCTTTCTAGTTTTTTAAGTTGCGTGCCCAATTCATTAATCTCTGCCCTCCCTAATTTGTTAATAAATGCATTCAAGGATATAAATTTTCCCCTGAGGACTGCCTTAGCTGCATCCCACAGAGTTTGGTAGGATGTCTCTTCATTGTCATTTTCTTCAATGGAATTGTTGATTGTTTCTATGATTTCTTCTTTGACTAATTGGTTTTGGAGAATCATATTATTTAATTTCCAATTAGTTTTTGATTTACCTGTCCAGGTGCCCTTACTAATTATTATTTTTTTGCATTATGATCTGAGAAGGTTACATTTATTATTTCTGCTCTTTTGCATTTGTTTGCAATGTTTCTATGCCCTATTACATGTTCAATCTTTGTGAATGTCCATGTGCAGCTGAAAAGAAGGTGTATTCCTTTTTGTCCCTATTTATTTTTCTCCACATATCTATTAAATTTAATTTTTCTAGGATTTCATTCATCTCTCTTATCTCTTTCTTATTTATTTTTTGGTTTATTTATCTAGATCTGAAAGAGGAATACTTAGATCTCCCACTAGTATGGTTTTACTATCTATTTCCTTCTTGAGATCTGCCAGTTTCTCCTTTATGAATCTGGATGCTATACCACTTGGTGCATATTTATTGAGCAGTGTTATTTCCTCATTGTCTATACTGCCTTTTATCAGGATGTAATGACCTTCCCTGTCTTTTTTAATCACATCTATTTTTTACTTTGGCTTTGTCAGAAATCACGATCACCACTCGTGCCTTCTTTTTCTCATTTGAAGCCCAAAAGATTTTGCTCAAGCCCTTTACCTTAAACCTGTGTATGTCCACCTGCCTCATGTGTGTTTCTTATGGACAACATATGGTAGGATTTTGGTTTCTAATCCCCTCTGCTATTTGCTTCCTTTTTATGAGCCAGTTCATCCCATTCACATTCAGAGTTATAATTATCAGTTGTGTGTTACCCACCGTTTTGGTATCCTTTCCTACTTCTACTCCTTCTTCTTGTGCTATTTCCTTTTAAAACAGTGGTTTATTTTAGACTAGTCCCTCTTGTCCCCTCCCTTGATTTACTTCCCTTTTCTACACCTTCCATTATTATTCCCCTCTTTTTATATTTAAGACCTAATGAATTCCCTCCCCCTTCTCCTCCCCTCCCTTTTTTGACCTCCCCACTCCACTGCTCCCCTTGGTTTATCCCTTCTGACTTTCTCAGTAGGGTTAGATAGAGTTTTATATCCCAATGGATATAGCTACTATTCCCTCTCAGGGTTAATTCCACTGAGAGTAGGTTTTAAATATTACCTCCTAATGCTGTCTTCCTCTCCTTCTTATAATAGTATTCATCCCCTCCCCTTCCCCTGCCCTCTTTGTGTGTGATAGAAAATCCTATTTTTCTTATTCATTCATGTTTCTCTTGGTGCCATCTACTATTCACCTCCCTCTTTACCACTCACCCCCTTATCATCTTAGACCATTTAGTACTCCAACCTCTCCCTATGAATAATTCTTCTAATTACTGTAATAGTGAATATAGTTCACTACAGAGAATTACACATAACACTTCTCCATATAGGAAGACAAATAATTAGATATTATTGAAGCCCTTAAAGAGGCAAATTTAAAAATAAGATTTTCCTTTCTTTCCCCTCTGTTTCTTATTTACCTTTTCATGTTTCTCTTGGCTTTTGTGGTTGGATTTCAAACTTTCCATTTTTTTCTGGTCTCTTCTTTACAAATACTTAGAAATCTTCTATAGTGTTGAATGCCTATGCTTTCCCCTGGAAGTATATAGTCAGTTTTGATGGGTAGGTGATCCTTGGTTGTAGACCCACTTCTCTTGCCTTTCTGAATATCATATTCCATGCCTTGTGGTCTTGTAGTGTGGCGGCTGGCAGATCCTG
Source organism: Gracilinanus agilis (assembly GCF_016433145.1). NCBI lineage: Eukaryota > Metazoa > Chordata > Mammalia > Didelphimorphia > Didelphidae > Gracilinanus > Gracilinanus agilis. The sequence goes on along the minus strand of NC_058130.1, from coordinate 491,240,923 downwards.
TGTGATCCTGATTGTTTCTCCTTGATATCTGAATTGTCTCTTTCTGGCTTCTTGTAAAAATTTTTCTTTGACTTGGAAGCTCTTGAATTTGGCTATTATATTCCTGGGGGTTGTCTTTTCAGGTTTTAGTGTAGAGGATGATCTATGTATCCTTTCAATGTCTATATTGCCCTCTTGTTGTAGAACTTCATGGCAATTTTTTTGAATAATTTCTTTTAGTATGGATTCCAAATTTGTATTAATTTCTGTTTTTTTAGGAAGAGCAATGATTCTCAAATTGTCTCTTCTAAACCAGTTTTCTTGATCTGTCAATTTTTCAGTGAGATATTTCATGTTTCCTTCTATTTTATTAGTCTTTTGACTTTGCTTTATTTGTTCCTGCTGTCTTGAGAGATCATTGGCTTCTACTTGCCCAATTCTGGTCTTTAGAGTCTGGTTTTCTGTTATAATCTTATGATTTTCCTTTTCAGTTTGGTCCATCCTGTTTTCCAGCTGTTTAATTTTGGTTTCCAATTGGGAGTTTCTGTCTTTTAACCTGTTAATTTCCTTTTGAGCTATTTCCCAATTCTCTCGCCAAATCTCTTCCATATTTCTCTTGATCTCAGATTTGAACTCTTCAAGAGCTTGTGACCAATTTTTATTTTTTGGGAATGTTTGGATATGATTACTTGTTTTTCCTTCTCTGCTGTTTGCTGTGTTGTCTTGATTTTTTTCTGTGTAAAAATTGTTGAGTGTTAAAGGTTTCTTCTTGTTGATCTTTCTCTTTGGGGTTCTTGTGACTGGCTTGCCATTGTGAGCTGTGTGCCCTCTCAGGTTTATCCTCATGCCCAGGGTCTGTCTGTACTCTTTAAGCTCCTGAGGTCTCAGGTCTAGTTGTTCTCAGGGTCAAGCATCTTAGTGGTCCCCTTATTTGTTCTTCTGCCTGAAGCTCCTTTAACAGTCTCAAGGTGCTGCTTCCACAGTCATGCATACCTCTGCACTGGGTCTCCACCCAAGGTCTGTGCCTGTGCTCAGGATCCGCGTCCGTGCCTGGGTCCGAACCTGCTCTCAAGGTCTATGTTCAAAGTCCGCATGAACTTTACCCTCTTTGGGTCTTAAGTCTTGCTGCTCTCAGGAGCAGGCCCTGGTGATCCTTGGTATCTGCCAAGGACTTAATGGGTGCCCCAAACTTGCTCTAACTCTTGTGCACTGGCTTTGGCCCTGTAGGTGGTATGGGAGGAGGGGATTGCTTAGCTCACATTTTAGTGAGAGCTGTTTCACCCCCTTATAGCATGGAAATGCCTTGATCCCACGTACCTTCAATGCTGTGCCCTGTTGTGGGGTCCCTTCATTTGTCTGGATTTGTTTTTTATGTCCTCTTGAGGAGTCCTAAAGGTGTGGGTTAGGAGAGGTATAATGCGGAATAACCAGGGTTGTTGCCTTAAATATTATTTTGTGGGCTCAATGGTTGTTAGGGAGACGGAATGACAGAAGACAGGACCAAACAAGGTAGGGAGACTGGGTTTAACTGCTTTGAAGGTATCTGTTAACAGAAGTGGCAGTTACACCCTAACTGTCATTCTGCACCTTCTAGGCAAGGGGCCTATGGAGACTAGCAGGCAAAAGGCAAGAGTTTATAACAATTTTAATTAAAGAAACTATGGTAAAGGATGGGAATAGGGGTTTCTACACTTTCAGGCTAAGGGCAAACCACAAGGTCAGGGGAGCAACTTAACTATACTTATCTAAGACCTAAGCCAGGTAGGGCCCAGAGAATAGCAAGACTGGAGTGGGAATTCTCACAGCAGAGTCCAGAGATGTTATCAGGATGCCAGGAGCCAATTCCTCCAGAACTGATGATCCAAAGTAGCCCAGTAGGGAGAGGAAGTCTGCAAGCTGTATACCAGATCGCAGGCCTCTTTCCTAGTCAGTACTGTCTTGCAGGATTGATGTCCTCTGCTTTCAACCTTTACCACTCTCTAAGATCCCAGGGAATCAGGGTACAGCTCCACTAGCTTTGAGGTCTCCCAGGGTCAGTTATAGGTTGTCCCAACCACCATGGAGTCTGTCTCAGAGAGAGAGAGAGCAAGCCACTTCCTGCTTCCCCATTCCATGTGGAATTCTTCAGCCCTTCCTGTTAGGTCTCCTACATAATAACTAAATAATCTTCCTCACAACAGAGGTTAAGCAGCTGCTTTTTACTCTGCTGCCATCTTAACCTGGAAGCCTTTCTATCTCTATCAAACATTTAAAGAATAATGAATTCCAATATAATATAAAATGTTTGAAAAATTAAGAAGAGTCCCAATAAATTTCTTCTATGACACATACATTGTCTTGATATCTAATCCAAAGAAAGCCCAAATAAATAAAGAAATCTATAGGCTAATATACCTAATGAATATTGATGCAAAAATTTTAAATAAAATTTTAGCAAGCAGACTCCAGCAATGCATCATATAGATCTTATACAATGACAAGATTGTTGGTATTTACACCAGGACTACAAGACTGCTTCAATATTGGGAAATCTACCAGTATAATTGACAGCAGCCCTAGATATATATATAATGAGAAAAAAGATAGAAGCTTTCCAGCAAAATCAGAGGTAAAGGAAGGATGTTCTTTTTGTATCATCACTTTTTGATATTGTCTTAGAATTGCTAGCTAAATATGGCAGTAAGATAAAAGAAAATATGATTTAATAACCTTTTTCCCCTTGGATTTATTGATTAAAATTCGATGTGGAGCATTTTGGTAGAGAAGGTTTGATGAGAAAGCTAGGCTGTACTTCTTTTTTCTTTGCTATTTTGACTCCTAATTTGCACAGTTTGAAAAAAAGTACCTTTTATTAGTAATGATGATGTCCTGGAGCTTATGCATATTTATTTCATCTCCTTTGTTATAAAAAGAAATATCTGTGATACAAAAAGTTCTGTGTCATTCAGTTAATCTCTCAAGAAATATTTATTATATGACTATTCTATACAGAAACAACTTACATTTTCTTAGTCACTAATATGCTAAGATGATTAATTTATAATTTCATTAAGCATGTCAAAAGGTATATTACATCTAAATATTAGATTATTTTTCTTTTGAAAGGGGAAGGCACTTAAAATAACTATTTTAGAGGTCCTAGCTATGAGAAGGAATATCCCAGATCATGCTTGTAAGTTAGAAATAAAAGTGATTTTCCAATGCCAGTGGTAGTGACATAACTCATATGTAAGTGGGGAATATTATGGATTAATGAATGGATGATTATTTTACTATGTTATGTGTCAAGCATGTTTAAATAGGTCAGGATTTCAAAAAACAAAATACTGAATACAGTTGACTTCCCTTTCAGTTGTATATATTCAACAAGTAAACATTGTCTATATGTGTAGAGTAAGCTATACTACTCTGTGGAATGTAATTTTACTAATAACAATGATTGATATTTATTAGATTTATGAAGTTCTTACCTATGAGTTAGGCAGTTTAAGTATTTCCCCCTATTTCATTTATACAGCGTCTGGGTATTTCTTTGGGAAAAAAAAGTCTGCCAAATAATGAATGGAATTCAAAGCTGTTAAATTTGGACTCTCCCTAAGAATGAACTTTTTAATAAGTAGAACTATTTTACATTGGGATTTTTTTAATGTTAATGAACTCTTTCAATGAAAGTGTTCAATTAGGAAGTATATAACCAGAATGTAATCATAGAGATTCTTTCACTGTGTGGTACATTAGAATAGTTGATCTCTAAGGAATTTAATATTTCTATGATTCTGTATGGAATCTTATGCTGGGAAAATTGGAAGATTGATTTTTGTGTACACGTATATTTATGTGTGCGTGCATTTCCTTTTTTACTGAATATTGTATAAACATAGAAAATTCTGAATATTGTCTAAACATAGCAAAATGATATTCAAAACAACTGGCAGTTCAATATTGCTCTTATAGTTGTCTTCAGTAAGATAGGTTTTAAAAGAATATAGCTAGTATTAAATATTTGTTTTAAAACTTTTAAAGGTTATATAATTATAAATAGGAGTTGACATTTTGTTTTCAAAATAGGGAGCTGATAAAATTTTGACACATATCTCTATCATTTAAGAAGTTAGGGGATTGATATTGCATCTCTGTCTCACAAATTTTTCTTGTGTTCATATTCATTATTTACAAACTTTCTCATCATACCTGGCTCAATTGTCTTATCAGATAGTGCTTAGTACAGCTAGAGGAGGGAAACTGAGTTCATATCCCTGGGGAAGAGGATAGTGGAGAATACTCTACTTTAATTTATTCTGTCTAGCCTAAAACTTCTGGTTTCAAGTTCTTTGAAATTCTAGTACACTAAACAGATCTCTAAGCCAGAAACTAAGGCCTAGGTGTGATTTGCAGCTCTGCCATTGATATTTTTGTGCTCTCTTGAAAGCCATCATTTTTGGGATCCACTTCCCATTTTATGTTTGTCTCAATTTCTCTTCGAAGTATTGAAAGGATAAATTAAAATATTTATCAATTATTTAACTCTTTATTAAAGCTCTATAAAATACTTTTTATTTATATAAATTATTTCCCAAATACATTACAGTCCAAATTTTCTCTCTCCCTCCCATATTTCTCCAATCTCTTGAAAAGTTAAGCAATAGGATTTTTACCACACATGTGAAGTCAAGCAAAGTACATTTCCATATTAGCCATGATGTGGAAAAAACACAAAAAATAAGAAAAATAAAGTGAAAGAGATGTGTTGAAGCATTAGCAATTGTATAGTTTCCTTGCCTTCTGCTCTTATCAGTACAGTATTGCCCATCTCTCTGTTAGTGATCAAGCTAAAGACCTATTAGGGTTACCAACAGCTAAAAGAAATGACTCTGAAGGGTGTGTCTTATGAAACCTGAACTGGTTTCAACAGGTTGTGTGAACTTTCCCACTTTTTGATTACAGCAACTAAGTGGTGTGTAGGGCCATAAAGTACACTCCTTATCTGAGTCTAGGTGAAGGCTCTCTTGTTCATAAGTACAATTCTTTTGAACCTTTTGAGTGCCCAGTTATCTATTGGTTTGAGATTTTACACTTCATAACATTTAATAAAATGACACACAACTAATCATAATATTTAATTTTGAAGTCATTAATGTAGATTTAGTACATGAAGGGGTAACACAAAGGATCAATTCAGTGTTTATTGAGTGTTTTTCAAGAATAAAAATAATAGCTAGTATTTACACTGTGCCTTGTAGTTTATAAATAACTTTAGTCATACTCATATAAAAACCTTTTAGATAGTACCATTATTATTATCTCTATTTGGCAGGTGAATAAACAGGGTTTCATAGAGCTGGAGTGATTTTTTGCAAGTTCACACAGATAGATCATATGAAAGCTCAGAATAAAACCATGGTCTTTTCATTCTTGACATTCTTTCCCTTCCTACCTAATGACATTGAAGTTTGAACTGGGACTGAGAACGAAGTATCAGAAAAAATTGAAATTGTGACTATTAAAGAAAGACTTTTTTGTATGTTACTATATTTTCCTCAAAGTATATTTTTCTGGTAGAATATCACTGTGAGAGAGAGAGAGAGAGAGAGAGAGAGAGAGAGAGAGAGAGAGAGCTGTCTCTTATACA
>NC_058130.1:491156765-491234936 GCF_016433145.1 Gracilinanus agilis | reverse complement strand
GAGAGAGAGAGAGAGAGAGAGAGAGAGAGAGAGAGAGAGAGAGAGAGAGAGAGAGAGAGAGAGATATGTCATTTTTTCTATATACATTTGGGTTTCACATTGGTTTATGTTAAAATATTAGCCTATCTGGGACTTTTTATTAAAGACTAGTCCTATTTATTTTAAAAATTACATGGGATAATGTCTTAGAAATATTCTCCTAAAAGATAATAAAATGAAGATCTCTTAACTATTTTTGCTGGTGTGAATTTTGAATTCTAGTGTCATATCTTTTAAAGATAATAATGGTCTCACATGTGTCATGTAGAGTACAGCCATCTAGAGAGAAGGTATTTAAATGAATGAATGAAAAATTGAATGAATTACTTCTTTACAAATATGAATTTATAGAGTATTTGAGGGTGTATTGTAGTTTCCTAAGCAGTATGGTAGTGGTACAAAAATATTCCTATTTGTATACATGGATCACAGTAACTTTAAAGACTTCCTCACCTATATTAGATGTCATACATTGATGACATTTTGTGCATCAGAATACTCTAGAACTACAGATCAAAATTCTCCACCAGTGTATTTGCCTTTATACTTTTTCTCTTCAAGAAAATCTTTGAAATTAGAAGATACTATGGATAGAGTGTAAGGAGTTGAACTCAGGAATGCCTGAATTCAAATCTATCCTTAGACATGCACTGGATGCATGACTCTGGCAATTAATTTAATCTATACTTACCAGTTTCCTCCTAAAATGGGGATAATATAATACCTATTCCCCATGATTGTAGTGAGGATCAAGTGAGATAATAATAATAAAGTGCTTGGCACTTACAAAATAAGCACTATATAGATATTAATCCATTATTATTATTGTCCTGGATGACCACTTGTTAGGTATATTATAGGAATAAATGTCTTTTACATAGGGGTTGGATCAGAGGGCCACTGTGATCTCTTCTAACTCAAATTTGTGATTTTATGATACTTTCATACAGAGGATACAATTAGTTCACAGCAAAGATATCTGATATAATAAAGTAAAACAGAATATTTCCTCTCTCCTCCCAATCCCTCCTTCCCACTCCATGAGCACTTATCCTTACTATGATATCTTCATGGCCACTTGATACATGGTTTTTTACCTCCTGGTAGAGTTATGATTAATAATCTTCTCCTTGTGTAGAAATTTTCCTTAGTCAGCCCTCATACTATGGATAAAAATGTCTTTCTCTCAAAGGCCACACCAGAAGGAGAAATATGTTCAGAACAAGATGAGTTCTGCCATTTGACTCTTTTTAGAATTCATAAATTCCCCTCTTCCTTTATTTAAGTATCTTCTAACTTTTGGTAACAAATCCATTTTATTTCATAGATACTCTCATAAAAACTCTGCCCAGTCAAATGTCACCAGAGCTCAAATTTCCTAAAACAAAAAAAGAACTAACTGATACCAAGGTGAGAAAATGCTTAATATTTTCATTGTTCTACATAAATAACAAAACTATCCTTGCTAGAGCAAAAGACAAGGGAGTCAATATAGCTTTTATAAATTCTAATCCAGTACCATTTCCTGCTTCAAGAGTTACCTTTATAGCTCCCTAGGTTTTAAGTTTCTTGCTGGCACATCAAATGTTAACTTTATATTAGCCAGCACCCAAGTCGTAGTAGATGGCTAATACATATTTATTGACTGTTGGTTGTTTACTGACCATTGTACATAACACTTAATAAATGTTTGTTGAATGAATGAATAAAAAAACAAAACTATTTTTCTCATAGCAACCCTGTAAACTTGACCAAATCATATTATCTAAAGTGGATTAGGGGCAGAGCTAAGATGGTGGTGGAGTAGCAGGAACCTTCTGAATCTCCTTCCAACCAATCATTGTGAAACATCTCAAAAGTAAAGCTATGAAAACCAGACAAGTAAAGGGGTTTTTCCACTTGACACAGCCCTAGAGGTAGACAGTGGTTGGGGATTTCCACTCCATAAGGGGTTGAAACTACATATCAAAGGGCAAGATGATCAACCCTCCCTCTCACCACTTTCCATACTAGAGTCAGAGTGAGGGCTGAGGCATCTCTAAATTCTCAGGGGCTGGCTGAGGGCACCACAGATTTACCCCTGAGGGTAGTAAAAGGCCTTGGCAGCAAGACATGGGGCCTGAGGCTGAAGAGCACAGAGTCTGGGCAGCAGAGCACAGAGATTGGGCAGAAACAAGGCTGGACAGAGCAGAGGCAGCAGGGACTGGAAAAAAGCCTCAGGGCAAAATGCTTTAATGCATGCTACACAAAGAACTACCTCCTCACTCAGGCTTCTGACTGGGAATAGAAGATACTACCAAGGAAAAACCCTGGGAGACAGAAGCTTAGAAAGCAATTGTCCACCAAGGAGTAAGTAGCAGCAAAAAAACCTTTTGATGCTGGATAATTTCTATGGAGAAAAAAAGCAAAATATAGAAGTAATAGCAGAGGGTGTCAAGCAAGGAAACACATCCAAATTTTCCAAGAAAAAAAAAGAAAATTGGTCACAATCCCTTGAGGAACTCAAAAAGGAGTTCAAGAACAAAGTAAGAAAGATATAAGAAAAATTGGCAGAAAAGTGGGAAAAAGAAATGAAAGTAATACAAAAAGAAAATAATAGCTTAAAAGACAAAATTGCCCACATGGAAAAAGAGGCACAGAAATGAAGTGAAGTAATAAGCAAAGTGGAGACCAGAATTGATCTGCTGGAAGCCATGAAAAGCAGGATAGACGAAACTGAAAAGGAAAATCAAAAGATCATGGCTACAAATCTTTAAAGACTAAAATTAAGGAAGTAGAAGTTAATGATCTCATGAGACAGTAAGAATTAATAAAACAAAATCAAAATAATGACAAATAAAAGGAAACATGAAACATCTCATTGAGAAGACAACTCACCTTGAAAACAGATCAAGGAGAGACACATTGAGAATTATTGGTCTACCTGAAAGCCTGAAAAAAAATAAAATCCTTTATATCATATTATAAAAATTATCCAAGAAAACTGCCTTATATTCTTGAACAAGAGAGCAAAATAGACATTGAAAGAATTCATAGATCACCTCCTAAATTAGATCCTCAAAAGACAACCCCCAGGAATGTAATAGCCAAATTCCGGAGCTGCCAGGTCAAGGAGAAAATATCGTAAGCAACCAGCAAGAGACAATTTGGATATCAAGGAACCCTAGGCAGTGTCACACAGGTCTGGCAGTCTCTACACTAAAGGACCGCAAGACTTGTAATATTATATTCAGGAAGGCAAGAGAATTGGGTATACAACCAAGAATCACCTACCCATCAAAACTGACTATATATTCAGGAGAAAATATGGGCATTTAACAAAACAGAAGATTTCCAAGCATTCCTAAAGAAAAGACCAGAACTAAATAGAACAAAATTCAAGAGGACCCTAAAAAGGTAAACAAGAAAGAGGGAGGAAAAGTAAAGGCTTCAATAAGTTTAAGTTGATTATATTCCTATATGGAAAAATAATATCTGTAACTCTTAAAAATAGTTTTCATTATCATAGTAGATAGAAGAATTATTCATAGGCAGAAGTTGTGATACTAAGTTGTTTAAGATGATATGTAAAAAAAAGGGTGGGGAGAGGATGGTACCAAGAGAAACTTGAAGGAAGAAGAAAAATAGGCTAAATTATACCACATAAAGATGTGCATGATGTGGGGGTGATACTATTACAAGGGGATGAAGAGAGTGGTATAAATATAAAGAAGGGAAATTATAAACAAGTTAGGTGAACATAAAATAGTATAACTGTCAGATCTATGGGAAAGGAAGGAATTTAGGACCAAGCAGGAGATAGAGAACACTAAAAATATAAAATGAATAATTTTGATTTCATTAAATTAAAGTTTCTGTACAAATAAGACCAATAGAACCAAAAATTAAAGGGAATCAACAATTTGTAAAAATTTCATAACAAAAACCTCTGACAAAGGTCTCATTTTCAAATTTATAAGGGCCTAAGTCAATTGTACAAAAAATCAAGCCATTTCTCATTTGACAAATAGTCAAGGGATATGAATAGGCAGTTTTCAGATAAAGAAATCAAAACTGTCAATAAGCACATGAAAAAGTGTTCTAAGCTTCACAACTATCAGACTGGCCAATATGACAGTAAAAGAAAATAATAAAGGTTGGAGGGGATGTTGCAAAATTGGAATTGCGAATTAATCCAGCCATTTCAGAAGACAATTTGGAATTATATGCAAAGGTCTTTAAAAGAATGCATACTCTTTGATCCAGCAATACTACTGCTGGGTTTGTACCCCAAAGAGATAATAAGAAAAAATACTTGTTCAAAAATATTCATTGCTGCGCTCATTGTGGTGGCAAAAAATTGGAAAAAAGAGGGTGTGTGCAACAATTGAGGAAAGGCTCAACAAATTGTGGTATATGATAGTGATGGAATTCTATTGTGCTGTGAGGATTGATGATCTGGAGGCTTTCCATATGAACTGAGAGAACTTCAATGAACTGATGCAGAGTGAAATGAGCAGAACCAGGAGAACATTGTACAAGAAAGTAAAAAATTGTGGAACAATCTAGTGTAATAGAATTTGCTACTAGTAAACAACAAGTTTACTACTAGTAAAGCAACAAGCCAGGACACTCCTGAAGGACTTATATAAAAGAATGCTATCCATATTGAGAGAAAGAACTATGGGAGTAGAAATACAAAAAGCAAAGCATATGACATCACTTTTCACATGTATATATGGGTATGTGATTTGGGGTCTAGGCTTTAAAAATCACTCTATGGAATGCCTTTTGATTGGGGAATGGCTGAACAAATTGTGGTATCTGTTGGTGATGGAATACTATTGTGCTCAAAGGAATAAAGAACTGGAGGAATTCCATAAGAATTGGAATAACCTCTAGGATTAGATGCAGAATGAAAGGAGTAGAACCAGGAGAACATTACACACAGAGGCTGATAAACTGTGGTACAATAAAACATAAAAGACTTCTCTACTAGCAGCAATGTAAGAATCCAGAGCAAAGCTGAGGGACTTATGAGAAAGAAAACTAGCCACATTCAGAGGAAGAACTGTGGGAGGAGAAACACAGAGGAAAAACAACTGCTTCAACACATGGGCTGATGGGGATATTATTGGGGATGTAGACATTAAATGATAACTCTAGCCCAACTATCAATAATATGGAATTAGGGCTTAATCAATAATACATGTAAAACCCAGTGGAATTGTGAGTTGGCTAAGGGAGGGTTAGGGGAGTTTGGGAGAGGGAAAGAACATGAAACATATAACTATGGGAAAATATTCAAAATAAAAATGAAAATAAAAAAATTAAAAATTGAAAAAATTGCTCTATGGCAAAAATGAATAATATGGAAATAGTTATCAAGTGACAACATTTGTATAACCCAATGGAATTGTTTGTGCTATTGGAGCAAGGAGAGAAGAGGGGAATGAAAGAAAATGAATCATGCAAATATGGAAAAATATTCTAAAATATTCTAAAAATATTCTAAAATAAATTAAATTTTAAAAATAAAAAAAATGGATTAATGAGGAAACCTTAATATTTATCAAGAATAAGCAAGAAACGAGGATTAAACCTTGGCTTTGAAACAGCGTCTTTTGATACAAATTTCTCAGTTTATTAGGACTTTTAGAGTTAGCTAACCTCTTGTCATTTTTCAAGAAAGAACAATTTGGTCCATATAACACATTACAGGAATGAGTCAGGTTTAGTCAGACCTGACAGGAATTAGTAGTGAGATGTTTTTTCCTTATAAGAGGTCAAATGAGTTCAGCATAGATTTTGTTGATTGTGCATAGCAATGGAGAAATTGGAAAAAGGAGATAGGGAAGAGGATAAACTGTTGTACATATGATAAGTGCTTTCTTATCTTTTTTCTTCCTTTTTTGTTTTCATTGGAAGTTTAGCACTAATTTGGAGAGGTACTTAGTTATAGGTACACAACTGTAGCACAATGAGGGAGGGTGAGATTGGTGGATCAATTGAATCTAGGAGTTACAATAGTGCTAGAGCTGATTGAGTAACCTTGGAAATCTGCAATTTTATGATGATTCCCCAGGAATGGGGACTACTAGGAAGTCTACAAAGCAATAAACAGACCAAGTCAGGAAATGAAGCAGGTCAAAGATTTTGTGCAATTAGTATTATATTTGGGAACATTCTTCAGCCTGGGTGAATCAAGGAGACCTACTCTCAAAAAACAGAGTACAGTGAGGTCAAAGTAGGGGAAAGGAGAAGTGATGAATTAAATGCCAAAAAAGATTATTTTAATATAAAACTAGAAGACTAAAAGACAATTTTATATGAAAATATGATTTTTTATTTCATGTAGTTTTGTTTTTTAAGTATGAAATGAATTCCATACATTGATTTCAAGGCTATCTTGTTTGTAGTTTTTTAAACTTCTGTCTCTTGTTTGATTTATATTTCTTAAAATGTTTCAATAATTTTGTTTAAATAAATATTACTACTTCTATGGAGAAAGTAAATTTGGTTGAAAGAATGGGTTTTCTTAAACAAGGAAAACAGATGGTAGCATTTATAAATAATTTAATAATATTTTAATATATTTTATTCTTTTTGAATATGGAAATTATTAACATAATACTTTATTTTTTAATTTAATTTTTTGTGTCGTACTTAAAATCTTTCATCCATGTGGCAGAACAAAAAAGGAATGTTCTATGTGATACCGTGAAGCTCCATTTAATGGCATATTGCTTTAATATTTTTTCTAGTACTTTCTAAAAGTTATTGTCAAAACTATATTTCTTATCAGTTCTTCCCTCTGAACTTTTCCCTGCTCTGTTCACTTAAAAAAAAATCCCCCTAACAGGAGGTCCTAGGTTCAAATCCGGCCTCAGACACTTCCCACCTATGTGACCGTGGGCAAGTCACTTGACCCCCATTGCCTACCCTTACCACTTTTCCACCAAAGAGCCAATACACAGAAGTTAAGGGTTTAAAAAAAATCCCCCTAAACTAAGGTTGTAATGGCTCTTTTTTTGTGGATGTGAGTGTGGAGGAGTGTATATTCTCATATACCTCATTTGTGACTAGCAATTTCTAGCTTCTTTTCTACATTAGTGTAGTTCTCCTTTATTCTCTCTTCTCTTTATCCTCTAAATACTCTAAGAATACAATCAATTCACCTCTAGGACCCTTGCTTTTTTGTTATTTAACTTCCTCATTACCCTTTGAAGACATTAATATTCTGAAGGGATTTTGGTTCTTTTCTTATAATGTTAGGACTTAACATCATCATCCAACTCCTTCCAGTTCCTCAAATTATCTACACTTCTAGGTTTCTCTGAAATCTAGTACCAGTTATTGTGTTTGCTTTTTCAAAGTTCCTATCCAGCTCTGTTCTTTGCATCAAACATACTTTAAAAGTCATTTATCCCATTAAATGTAGATTTCTAACCCCAACCCCACCACATGAGATTATATTTTGCTTTGCTAAAGTAAGCTCTTCTTGGCAATTAGCCTATATATTTTGGGTTTTGTCATAGTACATTCTAATAATCTCCCTTCATTTGTTAGTAGAAACTGCCAAATTAGGTGTGAACTTGACTATAGTACCTAAGTACTTTTTCTGGATACTTATAATATTTTTATCTTGATGTAGCTCTGGATCTAGGTTATGACATTCCTGAGAGTTTCTCTTTGCTTTCTCTCATGAAGTAATCATTGAATTCTCTCTACCTTATTTTGACCTCTGGATAATTCTTTTTTGTGTTTTCTTTACATATAGTTTCTAGACATTGAAGAAAATCATCCTTTTCAGGGCTTTCACTCATTCTTAAATGATCCCTTTTTAACCTGTTTTTCAGATGTTGTTTTTAATATCAAATAGTAGATATCTTATTTATTTTTTATGTTATTTACTGTTGTCTAAGAGAATCATTAATTTTTATGGCCTATTCAAATTTTCATGAAGATACTACTTAGTTAAGGTTTACTACTTTTTTTCTAAGCTCTTTATTCTCCTCACAAAAAGGCCATTGAAGGCATTTTTTAAAAATTAAAAATCTTTTATTTCTTCTTGGTGTTTATGTAGACCTTGTAAAATTATTTCCTATAAGCCTCTGCTTGTCATTTTAAAGGATTTACTATTTCTTTTGGAGTTTCTCTAGATTTCCAATCATTATCATATTAGCTAATGGCTTATTTGGTTTACTCTTTTATTCAGCTTTTTAGTTCCTTAATTGGGGTTTTGGGCAAGAGTCAGTATATGCTTCTTGGCATATGTTTAGATTGTATAACTGGTTTTGCTTTTTCTTGATCTGAGTCCTTTGTGCTTCTGCTTGACTTTCTCCTCCTCTAATTGTGTCTCCTTGGATTTTTGATGTTTGGAGTGCTGGATCTTCAGGGAACTCCTGAGTCTCTCAGGATTAGGTGCAAGGGACTTCAGAGATCCTTGAGATCTCCTTCTTCTCAAGCCCTGCACTGTGGTTTTAAAGCCATTTGGACATTTTCTCAGGCCTGTTTTCTTCTCTTTCTACTTCCAAACACAGAATTTCATGTTCTTTGTCTCTAGCATTTCTTTGGTCAGTGTGAAGGGCAAAATTTTGTCTTTTGTCTTATGTAGAACTGTCAGGCTGCTTTCCCATTAACCTATTGCTTGTGGCATCATCTATGAATATTTTGCAGTTCTGCTGCAGAATTATTCACTATAGATCCTCAACAGATTTCTTGATCATTATTCAATTTGGAATGAATGTTAGGTTTATACTAAACTAGGTAGCGAGAAGTTGGATAGTCTGCTTTCTGTTGAGGTAACTATCTTGATTCTGAAGTGTGTTTTATCTTTACCTTCTTATGTCAGTTTAGAGATTAAAAGGTTAGGGTGAGAAATGTAAATTACAGGGTTACCTACATTGAAATGTTATTTGAGGCTATTAGAGTTGAAAGAACTTATTGAAGGAATGGCTATAGAAAGGAAAATGCTGACTTTCATATATACTTTTATATCTATAGGTAAGGTGAATTTATATGAATAAAATGAATGAATAGGACAAGGAGTCAGGAATACCTGAATTCAAATCTGGCTCCATACCCTTACTAGCTGTGTGACCTTGGAAAATCATTCAACCCCTCTTTACCTATTTCCTCATCCATAAAATGGATATAATGTAGCACCTACCTTTCAGGGTTGTTATGAGGGTGCTATGTAAGTGTTATCTATTATTATTATTACTCTGTGAATGTAACACCTACTTCCCTTTAGCTGTTAAAAGCAGGGAATTGAGACTACAAATGAGATGAGCACAAGGAAAGATTTCCAAATAAATAACTGTTTTATCAGGATTCATTTTTCAAAAGGGCTTTTTTCAAAAGCATTATTAAGGATTTTTTCATTTGATTAATTGATTAATTAATTTGATTTAGAATATTTTCCATGGTTATTACATGATTCATATTCTTTCACTCCCATCCTCCCTCCCAACTCCCATAGCCAATGAGCAATTAAATTTGGTTTTACATGTATCATTGGTCAAGAACTATTTCAATATTATTAATATAATTTAGAGTCTACATCCTCATTCATGTCCCCATTGAACCATGTGATCAAGGAGGTGTTTTTCTTCTTTGTTTCTACTCCCATAGTTCTTTCTCTAGGTGTGGATAGCATTCTTTCTCAAAAGTCCTTCAGAATTGTCCTGGATCATTGCATTGCTTCTAGTAGAGAAGTCCATTATGTTTGATTCTGCCATAGTGCATCAGTCTCTGTGTACAATGTTCTCCTTTCACTCTGCATCAATTCCTGGAGGTTGTTCCAGTTCACATGGAATTCCTCCAGTTCATTATTACTTTAGGCACAATAATATTCCATCATTAATAGATACCACAATTTGTTCAGCCATTCTCCAATCAATGGACACCCCCTCATTTTCCATTTTTTTTGCCATCACAAAGAGCGTGGCTATAAATATTTTTGTACATGTAGTTTTCCCTATTATCTTTTTTGGATACAAACCTAGCAGTGGTATGGCTGGATGAAAGGATAGGCAGTCATTTAAAGCCCTTTGGACAAGGAATATTTTTAACAAAGAGCAAACTCAAAAAAAAGTATTTTTGTTTTTGCACAAATCCTATATTTTCCAAGAAGCCTTTCCTGATCACCACATTCCTCTCCTTTCCATTGATTTCCCCTTTGATATTACCTTCCATTCATACCTGAATTCATACTTTTAGGTACTTAGTTATTCATGTTTTATTTTCCATTAGAATGTTAGCTCCTCAAGAATAGGAAACATGATTTTTATTTTCTTTCTATCTTCTATGCATAGTGTAGTACCTAGTACTTAGTAAGTGCTTAATATATCTTTGTTGACTGAAGGACTGACTACATCTGCAAAGATGTGTTTTTGTTTTTTTTTATAACCCTTACCTTCAGTCTTGGAGTCAATTCTCAGTCATTTTGGGAATGATAACATATTTAGCCAGATAAAACAAAACCTCTTGGAAGAATTTATAATGATTCTTTGGGCTCCTGTTCATTTTATTTTTAAACCTTTACCTTTCATCTTGGAGTCAATACTGTGTATTGGCTCCAAGGCAGAAGAGTGGTAAGGGTAGGCAATGGAGGTCAAGTGACTTGCCTAGGGTCACACAGTTGGGAAGTGTCTGAGGCCAGATTTGAACCTAGGACCTCCCTTCTCTAGGCCTGGCTTTCAATCCACTGAGTTACCCAGGTGCTACCAAAGATGTGTTTTTCATGGAAATAGTGATCAATTATATGTGAAGACTTCTGTTAAGAAGTAATCATTTACATATGTAAATCAGCATTCAGAAGCATAGTTCAATTGCATCAGCATTGACATGGGGTCAAAGATAAAGACAGGGTTTTATCTGATGAGTTATTTTAAAGGATAAAGTAAAAGTTAAAAAAAAAACAACCCAAAGATAACCATAATGCTCTATTTCCTTCTTTCATTCATTTTATTTTTTAAAAGTTATTTATTTTAATTAGTCAAATTCTGCCTTCTCCCCCAAGAACTTAGAACTGAATTCAAGCACATATAGTTGATCAAAACAAATTTCCACACTGGCCATCTCTCTCTCTCTCTCTCTCTCTCTCTCTCTCTCTCTCTCTCTCTCTCCNTCTAGTGGGCTTTAGTGAATTATATCCAGTGGCAATTTGAGGGAAGAGGAGTATTATATCCTGCAGAAACAGTGTCCAATCTGCAGTCAGTCTTAAGCATTATCTAAGGTACAGGGCTTCAGTTGGGCATAGATAACTGAACAAAGTTATCAGCAGATACCTCTCTTGGCTGGTAGCCCTGGGATACTGTTATCATCTGGAGTTTGGGATAAGCAGATTCATTATATCTAAACAACAACATCTACCACAGTATGTGATCCATCTGGGTTCACTATCCTATCCTAGATGTCCCACATAGGATTCAATACCCACAGTTAACCCTGCTCCAGATTCCCCATCTACCTTCTAATAACACATGTTTATATATATATATATATATATATATATATATATATATATATATATATACACTTTTGTACCCTGATCATGTCAGACAATTTTTCCTAACCTTTCTTTCCCACCCTCCTGCCTTAGTTTATTCCTCTTCCCCTTTCTTTTCATTCTTTTCTTAAGATCATCAAGTTATAACATAACCGGTTTTAGGACTTCTGTATGTTAAGACTATCTCAATAAACTCCAGTGAAGATAGTGTTCTGAGGTGACACATGAATCCTCAGGGGAATGTGAAATTATATCATGTTTGAATGTAAGTACTTTATTTTTGTTTAGTCCTTTATCTTTGAACATTATTGTTCATATCTTTATGTTGTTCTTTACTACCTTGTTTAAACTTCAGAATTTTTATGCAGGTCTAGGCTTTTCCTTAGGAGTGCTTAAAAGTCCTTAATTTTATTGAAGGCCCATTCTTTTTTATTATTATTATTTTATTAATATAATTTATTTACAGGTATCTCAGTTCTCAGCCTCTCTTTTCCCTCCCCATGCCATAGAAGGCATCATCCAGCAAATATATATATATAAATATATATATGTATATATATATATATATGTACACATATGTAATATTTTTCATGTTTGTACTTAGTTTATTCTCTAGAGGAGAATATTCCTAAGTTATTGTTAAAATATTAAATCTGTAACTGTATATAATGTTCTCTAGTTCTATTCATTTCATTCTTCATTATCCTATGTAATTCTTTATAAGTTTAAAAAAATTAATCTGCTCATCATTTCACATGGCATAGTAATATTACATCATGATCATATACCACATTTTATCTAGCCATTCCTCAATGGATAGACAACCATTTGGTTTCCATTTCTTTGCTATCACAAAGTGAATTGCTATAAGTATTTTGATACATTTAGGTTCTATTCCTCTTTTCCTAATTTCCTTGACATATAGATTCTGTAGTGGTATTGCTGAGCTTAATTAAGGGTATATACAATTTTACAGCCTTTGGGGCATATTTCCAATTTGTTTTCCAGAGTTGGTGAATCAGGTCTCAATTCCACCAACAATTAATTAGTGTACCTATTTTTTTCCTTATCCACTATAAAGTGGTACCTCAGAATTCTTTTGATTTGCCTTTCTCTAATCAATAGTGATTTAGAAACTTTTATTCATATGATCATAAGTAACTTTGATTTCTTCTTCTGAAAATGTTCTATTCACATCCTTTGATCATTTGTAATTTGGGAAAGGGCTATTACTTTTATAAATTTTGACTCAGTTCTATACTCACTATATACTTAAGTAATAAATTATTTATTAGAAGAATTTGCTGAATTTTTTATATTGCTTCATTGTTTGTGGTACCTTTTAATGAACTATAATTTTCCTGTTTTTCTCCTTTAGTTAGATTTATTTTTGCTTTTGTTTTGTCTGAGATTATGATTACTACCTCTGCCATTGTTTTCATTTATTTTTGTTCAGTTGAAGCATATTAGATTCTGCTTCTACCCTTTATTTGAGCTCCATGACCTTGTTTCAAGCGTGTCTCTTGTAAACAATATCAAAAGTATTTTGGTTTATAATCCATTTTTCTACCTGCTTCTCTTTGATGAGTGTTTATCCAATTCATATTCAGTTAGGATTAATAACTTTCCTCCAATCCCATTATTTCTTTTTCTTTCTCTCTATCATATCCCTCCTCAAAAGTCTATTTTGCTTCTAATCACTCTCTTCCTAAATATACCATCCCCTTTATCATTCTCCCTTTCTCTCCTTTTCCCCTTCTATTTTCCTATTGGACAAGTACATTTCCATAACATTTGAATGTGTATGTATAATCTTCCTTCTTTGAACCAATTCCAATGAAAGTGAAATTAAATCTTTTCCTACCACCCTTTCATTTTCTTTTCATTGTAAAATCTTTTTCTCACCTATCTCTTTTTTTGTGAGAAAATTTCCCTATTCTACCTTTCCCTTTCCAATACCTTTTCCAATGCATTTCATCTCACTTTCTTACCATTTTATTTTTTGGAGATCATTTCAATGTGATAGACTCATATCATGCCCTTTGTCTATGTAAACTCCTTTTAACTTAGCTGGTAATGAAAAAGTTCTTAAGACTTATATGTATTATCTTCCCAGATAAAAATTTAAGTTTAATTTCATTGAATCCCTTATGATTACTCTTTGCTATTTCTGTTTTTATGTTTCCTTTGATATTTCTGCTTCATTGTAAAAAATTTCTATTCTATTCTGGTCCTTTCATTAAAATATGCTTGAAAATTTTCCATTCTATTAAATATTCATTCCTCCTCCCCCAAGGATTACACCTGTTTTTTCAGGGCATATGATTCTTGGTTGTAATCCTAGCTTGTTTCTCTCCTAGATTGTCATATTCCCATCCATACAATCATTTAATGTAGAAGCTATTGAATCTTGTTCAATCTTGATTGTAGCTCTGTGGTATTTGAGTAGTTTCTTTCTGGTTGGTTTACAGTATTTTCTCTTTAGCATGGGAGCTCTGCAATTTAGCTATAATATTCCTGGAAGTTTTTCTTTTAGGATCACTTTCAAGAAGTAATCAGTGAATTCTTTCCATTTCTATTTTATTCATTGAACAAGTAACAAAAGGAGTTGTACTATTCCCTACCAGCAAGTATATACAATAAAGATATAGTTTATTATCACATATGGAAATGATTTTGATTATCAGGGAAGGATATCATGAAGGACATGGTAATAAACAGGATCTTCAGAAATCCACCAAGTTGGAGGACCCCAGATGCCATGTGACTGGGATGTTAGGTAACTGTGATTTCTGTGAGGGAAGCCAGACCCAATAAGGCCCCAGGCATTACTTTGTCTTCTTTTAGGGAAAACTCATTCCTTTTGTAGAAATGAAGAAAAAGTGGGGAGCCTGATTCAGGTTGTAAAAAAATGTTGGTAGATATTGGTCTAATTGCAAGGGAAATACATAGTTTAAGTAATAGCAACTTTCTTACCTCATGAAACTATGGCTAAATTGCTTGAAGTTTATAGAGGACAAAAATAACTGTAAAACATATCCAGTATTGAAAATGAATAAAAACCAATAAAAGAATAAATCAAAAGGGAATTGATATTATTACTGAGAAGTTCCTCTTTTAGTAATGATTCCATTTAAATAAAGATGAACTGGAAATAAATTCACTAAACTAAACATCTCACAAATAATGTTATTGATGATTTCCATTTATTCTGTTTCCCAATTATCTGGGTGCACCAATTTCATAACTCAGATAATTGATATTAAGAAAGCATTTTAATATTTGCAAAAGTCTTCATACACTGACCTTATAATATCTATATTTTATGGTTGAGGAAACTGACACTCAGATGTTAGACTGATTTGACTGTGGGTCACACAGCTAATAAATACCAGAGGCTATATTTGAATACAGAGCTCTATTGATTTGTTATTCAAATGTATTGAGAATTCTGTTGCATTTTGATATTCTGTACTTAGGCCTTTTAAGTAGCTAAATGATATAGTGGATAAAGTGCTGGGTATAGAGCCAGAAAGACTATCTTTATGAGTTCAAATCTGGCCTCAATTACTTATTAGTTATATGACCTTAGGCAAGTAACTTAACTCTATTTGCCTCAGCTTTCTTGTCTATAAAATGAACTGGAGAAGGAAATGGCAAATCACTTCAATATCTTTACCAAGAAAATCCCAAATGGGGTCATGAAGAGTCAGACATTACTAAAACAACTGAGTAATAACAAAATGAGAGAGAAGTTAAAATTCATGTATGAACATGGATTCCTCTAAATAAGTGATTCCCAAAGTGGGTGCTACCGCCCCCTAGTGGGTGCTGCAGGGATCCAGGGAAGCAGCAAAGGGCACAGGTGCTTTATATAATAATACAATAATAATAATATATAATAATCTTTCTTATTAATTGCTATTAAAATTAAAAAAAATAATTTCCAGGGGGCCAAGTAATATTTTTTCTGGAAAGGGGGTGGTAGGTCAAAAATGTTTGGGAACCACTGCTATAAATGAATGGAAATATGATACCATCTATCAAGATCTTGGGATAGCTATTCATCTAATTTCGTTGAAATAGAGAATGGGTGAGATGGATTCTTATGAAATTCCTGTGGCTAAATTGTGGTGAGCCTTAAATATCAATATTAGGAGCCTTTGTTTAATAGTAGAGACAATGGAGGGCTACCAAGAATTATTTATACATATGTATGTCTGTAGGTATATATTTGTTTTGTATATTTCCTATATTTCTGTTGTATCACCTGTTTGAAAAGCCAAGACTTTATTTGAGTCTAGTTTCTTAATGAGTGATGCTTCAAAATCCTCTTTTTAATAAATGTCCATCTCATTTTTTATTAATTATAATTCTCAAGTTTTCAAGTTATGTCACTTCGGGTTTCATCTTGAGAACTTCTTTGCTCTTTAGAATATATTATTTCTCTGACTACATATAATCATCTGTACTGGTTCAGCAGTTTACAATTATTTTCTGCTAAAGAATTTCATTTAAATTTTCTAATTTCCTTCTGAAGTAATTTGGATAGGTATGGCTATTGACATTCTATAAATGAACAAAGTAAAGCTTTGGCATGAGAAATGAATTGTCCAAGTTTCTTATGTAGCTTGTAAGCAGTTGAACCAGGACTTGATCTCAGATTTTAGGATTCCAAGTACAATGTCCTTTTACTGTACTCCACTATTCTAAAATAAAAAAATAATTGGTGAGAAGTTAAAATTTGAAAAAGACAAAAATTGATTCCATATCAGTTTCTTCATGTTTTAAGTTCTTCAAAACAGTTTTAATATCAAGGCTCTTTAGGGAAGAGTTAGTAAAACAGACCTGCTTTAAATTCATGAATGTACCTACTTTTATGGCTCAGAATGCAATAGCTTTTAGGTAAATACTGATAAAGTCTCTCTTCTTCTGAGAAGTCCCCACCCACATAGTATCATTCTATCATTGGAAAGCCCCACAGCTTTAAAATAAGGATAAAGGCAGAACTGTTTCATGTATAAGGTATTAGAAATAATAGTATTTATAATTACAGATATATAAGGAATTATAAATCCTAAAGTAGTTAGTACATAAATATTAAAGAGACTTTGGTTAATTTCAAGGTGTTTATTTTTACTCGAGAACTCAAGTTTAGGCTGTCTTGTATTTAAACTAGTAATAACTCTTTATCACCTAATTGGTGATAATTTGATTTTTTTCTTTAAAAATTAAACTAGGATCTGATTTTATGAAAAAATACATAGACTCTTGGTTAATTGATTTTTAAAGAAGAAAATCAAATTACTAGTTATCAAAAGTTATATGGGTAAATGTATCACCAATTAGGATAAAATCAAATCAATTATTAGTAATGATTTCATGCAGTTATATACCATTAAAATTGAATTAATCTGATTTGAAGACATTTGGTCCTAAGAAATAGAGTGGTGGATTAATGGAATAGATTAGGTACATAATATATAATAGTAAATGACCACAGTGGTACAGTGACTGATAAGCCCAAAGATCCAAACTTTTGGGGCAAGAAATCAACATTTGGAAAAAATTGATGAGAAAACTGAAAAGCAATTTTTAAAAATTAGGCATACACCAACATCTCACAATGTATAATGAATTAAAGTCAAATTGGTAAATTTTTTAGACATAAGGAATGAAATTATAAATAAATTAGGAAAGTATGTATAATTTTACCTGTCAGATCTATCTATTGCTAAGGGGAATGTTTATAACCTAACAAGAGATAGAGAGGAATTTAGGAAGTAAAGTATATGCTTTTGATCACTTGAAATGAAAAAGGTTTTGCACAAACAAAAAGCAACTTAATATTAGAAAGAATTTAGGAAAGTATGAATAAAAATTTTATAGCAAGTTTCTCAGATAAAGGCCTCATTTCCCAAATAGAAAAGGAACTGAACCAAATTTATAAAAAATAAAAGCCATTATCCATTTGATAAAGGGTCAAATGATATCAACAGGCAATTTTCAAAAGACATATGAAAGACTCTCCATAGCCACATGAAAAATGTCTTAAACAATTACATGTTAGAGAAATGCAAATTAAAATAACTATGAGATATACCACTTCACACCTATCAAATTGGCTAACTTGATAGAAAAGGAACATAATAAAAGCTGGAGGGATGTGGAAAAATAGAGATACTAATATACTGTTGGTAGAGTTGTGAACTAGTGAACAATTCTGTAGAACAATTTGGAACTATGTTCAAAGGAATATAAAACTTTATGCAATACTTCACCTAGCAATACAACTACTAGTTGAATCCCCAAAACACCACAGAAAAAAGGAAATGACTTATTTATAAAAAATATTTCTACTAGGTCTCTTTTTTTGTGGCAAAGAATTAGAAAACTGAGGAGATACCCATCATCTGGGGAATGGATGAAAAAGCTTTGGCATATGGTTATGATGGAATTTTATTGCTTTAAAAGAAATGATTAGCAGGACCAGTAGAATGGTTTTAGAAAAACCTATTAGGATAACGTTGTACATGATAACAGCAATCTGTAACAATGATCAACTGTGAATGACTTCACTTTTCTGATCAAGGCAATGATCCAAGATAGTTCCAAAGGATGGATCTTGAAAAATTCTGTCCATTCACAGAGAGAGAACTGATGAGCTGTTCATGAACCATATGTTTTTCACTTTATTTTTCCTCTTTTTCTTCTAACATGGATAATATGGAAATATTCTTTGCATGACTTCTCATGTATAATTAATATCATATTGCTTGCCTTCTCTATGAAGTGGTAAGAGAGGAGAGAATTAGGAACTCAATATTAAAAAACGTTAAGATTTTGAAAAAGAAAAATAATATATATCAACTGATGTCAAAAGGAAGCCTATCATACCTACTTCACAGAGTTATTGAGAATTTCAAATAAATTAAACTACAGAAATGTTTTTTAAACCTTAAAGTACTATATAAATGTTAGTTATTATTATTACAATTTTTAATTATAATTATTACTACTATACTAGAATTACATTAGCTGGCAGCACAAGTCAGTCTTACAAATAAAAATTTAGCATGTTTCATCCCTGTATAAATAACTGAATCTTGAGAACATACAACATGAGTGAGAAGGAAAAACATTTATTCAATTCATTAATAGGACACAATGCATAGTTATAGCTGTACTTTTTGCCGTCATTTGTATATGCATACATTGAAATCCTACTCTTGTACCTTACCCTAAGATGAAAGTGAGCCCTATGTGCTGGCAGGTGATATGCCAAAAGAGTCTATGCTTTGGTGTGTCTTGTCAAGAATGGCTCCTGGAATGGGCAATCTGTCAACTAAGGATATATAAAATCATTTTTGGAGAGTCTTATTAGTAGAGTTTTGACCATCATGTTATATTGATTTTTGTTTATTTTCCACCATCATGGTATGATTGTTTTTTTTGCCATGGTGGCTCACTAAATCCTATTATGGGTCATGATCTTTATGAGGAAGGCATATCCACACTCATTAACAATAGTAATAGCTAATGTTTATATGGTGCCTATTATGTGCCAGGTATTATGCTAAGAATTATTATTATGAATATTAACCCATTTGATCCTCAAAAAACCCTAGGAGGTACATCCTATTATCTCCATTTTACACTTGAGGAAACTGAGGAAAATGGAGTAAATGACCTGTCTAGGGTCACATAGGTAGTGTTTGAGTCCACATTTGAACTCAGTTCTTCCTAATCTGGAAATAAACCTTCATCTATTGTACTTTGTTCACTGACTTTGGCAACCAAAAGTTCTTGAAATATTGAAGTACACAATAATTGTCTTTTCCAAGGACTGTTCATCTTAGAATCCTCACCATAAATGATAATATCAATGAGTATTATATTACATTTCACAAGAAAGTAAAGCTTAGTCACTGTTTTATATATTAACAGTGATCATAAAGGCATAGAATCTTACATAAATGCATAAGCTCTTAATCTCTCCTCAATTACAGGATTATTTTTAATAGCTATTTTCTTTTTCCTAGTATAGTTATGACATAAATATAAGAGGTGGAACTAGGTGAAGTGAATGTAAGTAAAATCAAGTACAGAAAGATGGAGATGGCTCGCCAGACCATTTTAGACCAAAGATTGATTCCTTTTATCCCATCTTTCATTAGGGAAAGGTAATCATTAGGTCCTTTACACAATGTGTTTCTTTCAAAATACTCTAAGACAAACTTTCAAGTCTTATTCAAAATCTGACTAACTAGAAAGGGGTCACTTGCAGAACACAACCTTTTCTCCTGAACTTTTCTTTACTCCTGATGTAAATGACGAGTTATGTTTAACTACAACTCCCCATTGAACTTAAGGCCGCTTGCTGATTCCAATATCTCCTGATAGACCTAGACAGATAAGGATGTCTGGAGATGTGAAGGTAAATTGAAAGAAAGCTTTCTAGAAATGCATGTTTCTACATTTTCCTGAGGTTTTCCTGTTCTATACTTAGTTCCATCACTTATATCTAATTTTCTTAGATCTTCATGGAACAATACAGAATGGGGTATCTATAGAAAACAATTCAATTTTTTAATTTACTGGTTAAATTATCCCAACTTTTTAGGTATCTGGGAGACAAAATCTAAGTTTATAAAGAAAAACTGAATAAATGGAAGAGATGATCTCATAATGTCCATGAGTTCATGGGACCTGCAGGGAACCATTTCTTTGTAATTACAAGCTTTAGATCAGTGCTTCCCAAAGTGGGCACTACTGCCCCCTAGTGGGTGCTGCAGCGATCCAC
This sequence comes from Gracilinanus agilis, assembly GCF_016433145.1. NCBI lineage: Eukaryota > Metazoa > Chordata > Mammalia > Didelphimorphia > Didelphidae > Gracilinanus > Gracilinanus agilis. The sequence goes on along the minus strand of NC_058130.1, from coordinate 491,214,600 downwards.
GGAGGTGGTGATGGCCACAGGTGCATTTATCTTTCCTATTAATTGCTATTACAATTTAAAAAAAATTAATTTCCAGGGGGCTAAGTAATATTTTTCCCAGAAAGGGGGCAGTAGGCCAAAAAAGTTTGGGAACCACTGCTCTAGATACATGTAAAAGTACCACTTTTTTTGAAGAAAGAATCGTTGGGCTTGTGCCAGAGCTTTTTGTTACGTTAATTGGCTACTGGGTGATCAATGTGTTTAGCCAGAGCAACCCATGCAGGCCATCTATTAAAGCATAGAGTAGTTGTGTTCTGCATCAGTGAAGGAAGTACCAACATGGGAAAAATCATAGATTCTTGAATCATTGAAGTAATTATCTCCTTTAGATATATGACACAGTGAAAAGGCAAAAGTCTTATGCTTTGATCCTTTCTAACACCTGTGGCAAAACCCTGACCTTTAACATATTTTACAATAAAAATATAATTTCTAGAGTAGAATATGAATTTCATAGGGTATAAGAGAGAGCCAGACAGAGGCAAAGAGCAAAAGAGACAGTGACAGAGCCAGACGTAGGCAGAGTGAAATAGAAACAATATAATGTATATAGGGGAGACATAAAAGGAAAAACAAGATGTGTATATATGAATTATATATATGTATATATATGTATATATATATATACATATATATATATATATAGAGAGAGAGAGAGACAGACAGACAGACAGACAGACAGACAGACAGAGAGAGGGAGAGAGAGATATTTTGGAGATTAGCACTTAAACTTCTTTGTTATATAAATGAACTCTCAATAAATTTCCCTCCTCCCTCAAAAATTTTGATTGAGCTATTCCTTGGTAATTACATTTCCCTCAAATCTGTAGCATTCAAGGTCCCTTGGATCACAGTTCAAAAAATCAGATTTAAAATGAAAATGGGTTAAATCATTCCAGTTTCAGTATTTTTTTTTTTTATCAAAAGACATATTACTTCTTTTTCAGCTCTCCTTATGGTCCTTGTCACAACTGCATGGCTTTTAATCACTCATACATTCTGTGAGTTACTGCACTGCTGCAACCTTAATAATGTGCTAGTTTGTTTGGAGGATCTCCCTGATAAAGACCTGACAATCTTTCAGAGAATGGTGAGACACTCAAAATAAAGAATGCTCTCAGGGTCAAAGAAGTGTGGCATACTATTATTTTCACACCGCATAGAGGACATTAAAATACTAATTTTTTCATCATTTTCTTTTATCAAGTTTATGATGAAAACCAAGGAGATTTGAAATTTGAAATTATTCTAGTGGCAGTAGCTACTGTATATCATGAAAGCAAAGAAATCTATGTAACTAGTCCTTGTCCTAATCATAATATTGTCAACTTGTCCTTTTCTATCAAGTTCTATGTTATATCCATGTCATTAATTTTTATATAACTCTTTTGCCATCAAAACTAGGAACATTTACAAATAAAGCACATACAAATATACCTACTTTTATTCAATAGATGTGTTCCTGAAAGTGTATATATACATATCACAGACTAGGGGTGAGTGGTGTTAAGTATTCAGTATATTTTTGTAACTCCTTTGAGATAATAATTACCTACTTTTTAAAAAAATTAAGTCAAGGTTTAATTTTTTCTTTTTTCTTTTTAGAATCAATACTGTGCATTGATTTCAAGGCAGAAAAATAGTAGGGAATGGGCAATGGGGTTTAAGTGACTTACCCAAGATCACTAGGAAGTGTCTGAGGTCATATTAGGCCTGGCTCTCAATCCACTGAATCACCAGCTGTCCCCGTTTTTGTCTTTTCTTATAAAAATATATATGTATATATAGCAAAAATCATAAGCCTAAAAGGCTATATATTTTAATTATTATTAATTAATAAGAATATAAAGTAAATAAATATTGATTAAAAGTAACATCATTACCAGGAAGGAAGGAAGGAAGGAAGGAAGGAAAGGAACAAGGAAAGAAAGAAAGGAAAGAAAGAAGGAAAGGAAGAAAAGGAAGGAAGGAAAAGAGGAGAGTAGGAAAGAAGAAAGAAGGAGGGAAGGATAAAGTGAAAGAGAGAGGAGCTATAAAAAATGTGAAAAGAAATGGTTCTATGACCAGAAAATGAAGGGGGTTACCTATATTATCTCCATTAGTCTAGATACTCTATAATTTAGTTAATTAGGTGATATAGTAGCTACATCTATATACTAGATGAATCTGGGACTGGAGTTCAGAAGTTTTGTGTAAAAATCCAGCTTCGGGCACTAACTGTGTGACCTGATACAGGTAATTTAACCTCTAATTACTTCAGTTTCCTCAGTTATAAAATGAGATATCAATAGTAGCTCGCTGCCTTTCAGGGCTGTTGTGAGAATCAAATAAAATAATATTTCAAAATAGCTTAGCAAAAGGTCTGACATATATTAAGCACTATTTAAATACTATTATTATTGTCAACTTCATCATTGTTTATTTCTAATTCTTAATTAGAGGCATTTTATAACATTGTCCTTTTTCTCCTCTTCACCTTCTGTCACAATTATAAATATCTGCCACCAACAATAATAGTTTCAACTGCAGCAACAGTAGCATCATCAGCAACAAAGTATTTTGTCCCTAATATTAATATGTACTTAACTGAGCATTATTTGAGCTATTGAAAAAAAAATCAGTGTAAGATACAGTTCCTTATTTAAGTAGCTGACAGTTTAGAGAATGTTTGTACATGAAAAGTTGAATAACAGTACATAATAGCACATATGCAGCAAATGAACATTAAGGAGTGAGAGAGCACTGGATTAGGATTGGAAAGCACATATCAGGGAAAACAGGATTTAGAAAAATCTTGTCTGATTTTGACTGTATTTCTACAGGATTTGAAATATTTATTTCTGGATGCTTGTATTTTATCCTTGACCTTGGAGATCTTGACTTTGGCTATAATATGCCTGGGAGTTTTCATTTTGGAGTCTCTTAAAGGTAGATTGGTAAATTGTTTCAATTTCAAACTTGAACTCTGGTTCTAAGATATCAAAGCATTTTTCCTTTATGATTTTTTTGAAACATGATATTTAGCCTCTTTTTATTGTGGCTTTTAGACTAGTGTAATAATTTTAAAATGATCTCTACTGTATATATTTCCCCACTCAATTATTTTTCCATATATTTCATATTTTTTCTTCTTTTGAAATTTTATTGCTTCTTGTAATATTATAGAGTGATTAGCTTCCAGTTGCCTAACTAATTTTTTTTTAAACCCTTGTACTTCGGTGTATTGTCTCATAGGTGGAAGATTGGTAAGGGTGGGCAATGGGGGTCAAGTGACTTGCCCAGGGTCACACAGCTGGGAAGTGGCAGAGGCCGGGTTTGAACCTAGGACCTCCCGTCTCTAGGCCCGACTCTCACTCCACTAAGCTACCCAGCTTGCCTAACTAATTTTTAAGGAATTGTTTTCTTCAGGCAAGTTTTATACCTCTTTCAACATTTGGTCAAGTCTTGGAGATGGGGGCAGAACCAAAATGGAAGATTGGAGCCAAAAAAGCTAAACTCCATCTATATTCCCCTCTTAACAACTTTAAAATATTGACTCAAATCAAATTTAGGGTGGCAGAACTCAGGAAAGTTCAGTTAGTTTGTCTGATGAACCAAATATCCAAGCTTTTGAAACAAGTCACTGCTTAACAAAATTTCCTTGAAAAAATGAAAAAAGATATTGAAGATACTGGGTATAGCTCTACATCTCATACAATATATCCAAACAAGGTCAATATTGGTAACTGATTTAGAAATAAAAGATGGGGGAGGGGAAGCTGGGTGGCTCAGTGGATTGAGAACCAGTCCTAGAGATGGGAGTTCCTAGGTTCAAATCTGGCCTCAGATACTTCCCAGCTGTGTTACCCTGGGCAAGTCACTTGACCCCTATTGCCTAGCCCTTACCACTCTTCTGCCTTAACCAATTGGTTCCAAGGCAGCAGGGAAGGGTTAAAAAAAAAAGGTGGTGCTATAAGCAAGTTAGGTGAGCATGGAATAGTTTACCTATGAGATCTATGCATAAAAGATGAATTTATGACTAAAGAGATAGAAAACATTATAGAATATAAAATGAATAATTTTATTATATTAAATTAAAAAATTTGCATACCCTAAAACTAATGCAACCAAGATTAAAAAGAACATAAATACCTGGGAATTTTTTTACAAGAATCTCTGATAAAGACCTTATTTCTCTAATATATAGAGAACTGTCAAATTTTTAATACAATTCATTTCCCAATTTATAAATGGTCAAAGGATAAGAACAGACAATTTTCAGATTATGAAATCAAAGCTATTGTCACATAAAAATGCTCTAAATTACATTTGATTATAGAAACACAAATTTAAACACCTTTGAGATACCACCTTATATCAATTTTGGTTGGCTAATATGACAGAAAAAGAAAATAATAAATGTTGGAAGGAGTGCTGGAAAATTGGGAAAATAGTATATTGTTGGTGAAGCTGTAAATAGATCCAACTGGAATTATGCCCCAAATGACATTAATTTGATATTATGCCCCAAAAGCTTTAGAACTGTGCATATCCTTTAATCAAGTAATACCACTTCTCAGTCTGTATCCCAAAGAGATAAAAAAGGGGAAGGAACTATTTGTACAACAGTATTTACAGGGGCTCTTTTTGTGATGACAAAGAATTAGAAATTGAGGGTATAGGCATCAATAAAGGAATAGTTGAACAGATAATGAGATGCATGATTTCAGAAAATCCTGGAAAGGCCTACATGAACTGATACAGGAAGATGTGAATAGAACCAGGAGAACATTGTACCCAGTAACAGCAATGTTATATAATGAATAATTGTGAATGACTTTGATATTCTTAGAAGCATAGTGAGCAACAACTGTTCCCCAGGACTCTTATTGAAAAATGCAATCTGTCTCCATTGAAAGAATTGATGGAGTGAATAGAGATGGAGAAACACTATATTTCACTTTCCTTCTTCAATTTTTTTGTTTGAGTTATCTTCCATTAAATGAATATAAGAAAAATGTTTTTACATTTTTACACCTATAAAATCTAAATTAGATTGCTTGCATTTTCATAAAGTGGAAGGGGGGAGGCCAAGAAGGGAGAGAGGGTAAGAATTTGGCTCAAACTTTTAAAATGTACATTTATACCATTTATACACACACACACATATGTATATATATATATATATATATATATATAGTTTTTTTATGTGATTAAAATACAATTTAAAATATAAAAAAAGAAAAAAGTAAGATTTAGATTTTCTTCCACCTAAAGACAAATAAAATTTAGTTGGTTGTCAAGAGAAGTTTGTGACACTGGAGTTGAAACCTGTTTGGAACCTACACACCTGGCAGCAGTTGCTACTACTTCTGCTTTGTGAGCTCCCAGCACAGAGATAGAAATGAGATTAGAAAGCCTGTAAGAAAGAGATTACAGGAGGCACTTTGCCAGCGTTTATTTGGCAATTCTGTTGCCCATAATCAATCCTGGGTCACAATTCCATGGTGGAGAGAAGGGCTGATGTTTGATCAAAAGGGAACAGGAGCATTGGTTCCAATTTCAAAGCAAAAAGAGCACTAGAGCTTTTGACTATAGGGTGCCAGGATCCTTCCTGGGTAAAGATCATTGTGAGCAATAGAGCAATAATGATACATTTTCTGTGTTCAGACCAATCTGGAAGTACCCAAGACTTGCAGATCTCCAAGGCTATCTATGAAAATAGAAAATAGCATATTGAAAAAGATTGAAGTTTGACACAGTGCCTTCCCACAACCAGGTAAGCAGATACAACTTCAACATAAATTATTAGGAGTTATTTTGACCAATGATATGCCAACAAATTTAACAATTTAAGTGAAATGAAAGAATACTTACAAAAATATTAACTGCATAGACTAACAGAAGAGGAAATAGAATAACTAAATAAACCTATTTTAGAAAAAAGAAACTAAACAGGCCATAAATGTACTTCCTAAGAAAAAAAGCATCATGACCAGATGGATTTACAAGTAAATTCTACATTTAAAGATCACCCATTTCCAATATTCAATAAACTGTTGACAACCACTGGAAAGAGTCCTGCCAAACTCCTCTATGAAACAAATATGATACTGATACCTAAACCAGGAAGAACCAAAGAAAGAAAATTCTAGACCAATTTCATTGATGAATAAAGATGAAAAAATCCTTAATAAAATTTTAACCATGAGATTACAACAATATATCTACAACAAAATATTATAGTCCTATTAAAATATTTAAAAGCATAAGAATAAAAATATTTTTCCTTAGATTGATAAATATATACCTAAAACATTCAGCAAACTTTGTTTGAAATGGGCAAAAATAAGAAATCTCTCTTTTAAGATTAAGAATGAAAAAAAGGATGCCCATCATCACCAATACTATTGAATATTTTAGTATTAGAAATACTAAAAATAGCAAGAAGAGAAGAAAAGGAAACTGAACAAGTCAGAATAGTCAAAGAGGTAATAAAAATCTCTTTTTGATTTTTCAAAACAAACTAGGGAACTACAATGAACCATGAGTATAAAATTCCTTATAGACAAAGGAAGTCTGATTTAAATAATTAGAGAATACTAGTTATTCATGGGTGGACAGAGGCCATATAATTAAAATGATAGTCCTACCTAACCTTAATTAAAAGAATTAACCAGGGAAAGTATATTTTGCTAAAATTTACCATAATGAAGTAATATCAAACATTTTACAGTAAGTTTCTCTGACAAGGTTCTCATTTTTCAAGAGTATAGAAGTGAGTCAGATTTATAAAAATAAGAGCCATTCCCCAAAAAATAAAGAGTCAAACCATACAAATAGGACATTTTCAGAAGAGAAAATTGAAGCTATCTATGGTCATACAAATAAATGCTCTGAATCACTAATGATAGAGAAATGCAAATGAAAAGAACTCTAAAATACCATCTCACACCTTTAAGAAAGGGCAAAAATTGGAGGGGATAAGGAAAAAATGGATACACTAATGAATTATTAGTGGAATTGTGAACTGGTTCAACCATTCTGGAAAAAAGTTTGGAGCTATGATCAAATGAATATAGAACTGTGCATACCCTTGGACTCAGCAATAAAATTGCTATTTCTGTATGCCAAAGACATCAGAGGAAGAGGAAAAATAACCATTTCTAGGGATTCTTTTTCTTTTCTGTAGTGGAATTGGAATTGGAAATTGAAAGGATCCTTATCAATTGGAGAGTGACTAAATACATTGTGGTATGTGTATATGAGGGAATATTAATGTGTGTGGGAAGTGATAAATGTGGTGGTTCATAAAAACATAGCAAGACTTATATGAACTGATACAGTGAAATGGAAAGAACCAAGAGATCATTGTGCACAGTAACAGCAATGCTTTAATGATTACTTTGTGTGATAGACTTGTCTAATCAATAAAATTATTCAAGACAATCGCAAAAGATTCATGATGAAAAAGCACTATCTCCAAACGGAGAACTGAAAAACTCTGTAAAATGAAGTATAATTTCTTCACTTTATTTTTCTTGCTTTTTGGGGAACATAGCCAATATGGAAATGTGTTTTATATGATTTCACTTTTATAATTGATATCACATTGCTTTCCTTCTCAATGGATGGGTGAGGAAGACTATTTGAAACTCATAAATTAAGAAAAAAGGTTAAAATAAATAATAACCTTTAAAAACACTTTGCAGAATATATTTTAAATATTTTATTTTTCCCCAGTTACATGTAAAAACAATATAGCATTCATTTTAAAAAAGGGAGTCATTTCCCATTTTTTTAACTCTTTGGGATATAGCCCTAGTAGAGGTATTACTGGATAAATGGATATGTAGCTTGAAAGTCCTTTAAGCCTAATTCTAGAAGAATTGGAACAGGCCACAACATCAAGAGTGCATTAGTATCCAAATTTTTCTGCAATCCCTCCAACAATTATCATTTTTCTTTCCTGTCATATTGGCAAATCTCCAGGTTTTTGGGACACAAACTGACTATTTGACAAAAACTACCGCAAAAATTCAAAATTTATATGGTAGAGACTGGTTTTAGACCAGTATCTCACACTATATCCCAACATAACCTCAGCCTGGGTACATGATTTAGAAATAAAGGGTATTTCCACAAGCAAATTAAGGGAGCTTGGAATAGTTTATCTGTCACATCTAGGAGTAAGGGAAAAATTTATAACTGAACAAGAGATAGAAAACATTATGGGATCTAAAATGGTTAATTTTGATTACATTAATTAAAAATATTTTTGTACAAACAAAATCAGTGCAACCAAAGATTAGAAAGAAAGTAGAAAGCTGAGGGGGAGAGGAGATTACAAGTAACTCTGATAATGGTCTCATTTCCATGGGATTAAGTCAAATTTGTAAAAATGTCATTTTCCAATTGGTAAAGAAGTTCAAGCATTGCCCACAACTCTATTTCCCCATCCATTTAAGTGAGAATATTTTCCCCTTTCTACTTCTCCTTTCCCTCTACCCCAAGTGCAGCCTTTTTCTTATCCCTTCATTATTTCCTGGAGCTGATTTAAACTTAATTGGATAAACATAAACATCCATGCAAACTGAACAGGCAATTTTCAGATAAAGAAATCAACACCATCTATAGTGACAGGAAAAATCCTCTAAATCAGTTTTGAATAGAGAAGTGCAAATTAAGTCATCTCTGAGGTATTACTTCATACCTATTACATTGGTCAATTCTGGTTTATAAGGAATTATTTTCTTTAATGTTTTATGCTTCTTTTACCACACTGTTAGTTCTCTTTTCCTAATTTTTCTGCAAACTTTTCATTTCTTATTCTACTCTTCCTGTTTTATTTTTTACCTTTTTTTGGCTCTTTTTATCTCTTTCATTAGCTCTTCTCTGAATTCGGGTTGAGTTTATGTTCAATATGAACTTTTCTTTGAAGCTGAGTTTGTGGATGATTTCATGTCATTTTCCCCCCAAGTATGCATCTTGAACTTCTCTGTCACCATAATAGCTTTATATAGTCAGATTTCTTGTTGTTTCCTCATTTTTAAGCTCGTTTCTTAAATTTGGAATTTATGTTAGAGTCAGGTCCTCCTTACCTTTAGTGTACATGTATGTGGGAGTGGGAGTGTGGGGGGTAGATAGAAAGAGTGGTAGTAACTGTACCATCCTTGAGACTTTTATATCTTGCTGTTTTCGTAGATAAGTCCAGGGACCTGAATATATTCAATGCTTCTAGGTGGTGTGATTTTGGGAGAAATTGGGTTGTTGCTTTCCTGGTTTGTATTCTAGACCTTCCTCAGGTTAGATTCTTGCTATTTGCCAACCATTACTCCTCTCCGTCCTTAAGTTCCAAATGGCATCTATGTAAGACATTTGTTTTCTTGTGAATTCATATATGCTTCTCTAATATGGAATTGAAGCCCCTACCCAGTTAGGGCTCATATTCCCTTGTGACTCTAAACACTTCTTTCCACCCTGGAACTGGAACCTGCCACTGAAAAATGGGCAATAAAATTACCAAATGGTACATTATTTTGTACCCAGTGCCAGATGTTCTTGTAATCCCTTTCTGATCAATTGTATAACTAGTTCTCTTATTATCTCTTGGTTCTAAGTGCAACCAGTGCTATCACTGCTGCTGTTGCTGCTGCCACTGCTACATCCTATAAGGGTCAAATCTAGTGCCATTTTTTTTAACCCTTAGCTTCTGTGTATTGGCTTATGGGTGGAAGAGTGGTAAGGGTGGGCAATGGGGGTCAAGTGACTTGCCCAGGGTCACACAGCTGGGAAGTGTCCAAGGCCAGATTTGAACCTAGGACTTCCCGTCTCTAGGCCTGACTCTCAATCCACTGAGCTACCCAGCTGCTCCCCCAAATCTAGTGCCATTTTTGCTGAGCCAACCTCCTGGCTAGCTCCTACTCTTTTCTCCACATACCTTTTTTCTGCCTATCTAAACTGCCCTGGGAAAAAATAATTACTCAATGTGATTCTTTTGTTGCTTATATTCTTTTTTTTAAAACCCTTAACTTCTGTCTATTGGTTATATTCTTTAGAATTCTGTCCTATATGGTTTTTTTTCCCAGTAGTTTGGTGGAGAAGATCAGTTGAATGAAACGAAAGTACTGACTTTGCCATTTTGTCTTTCCCCTTGAAAGTTCTTCTGTAAAGTAGAATTTGCATCAAATTATTTACATGGAGATTTTTCAAAGCAACCTTTATTTAGCATCTACTCTGCACAAGTTCCTGTCAAAGATGAAAAACAGTACCATCCATATCTTAAAGGAACTTTTAGTTTCATAGGAGAGGTAATATATATGTATATATATACACACATACATTATTTCTATGGCTGAAGACCCATTTGGTCCCAAATTCAATTGGTCCATGGCTTCAGCCTTAATCCCTGGATACTTGGGAAAAACATATTCTTTAGCCATCAGTGGGAGAGACTCATGTATCATGTATCATCATGATTACAGCTGGGAGAGCTTTCAGGGGGAGGGACAGCAGTGGAGTATTAGGGGAATAGTAGTGGTGATAGCACTTCTAATGTGCTATCAGCCAGTCCCAAACATGCAAGAGATGAAAGTTGTGGTGAAGGAGCATTTTGTCTCCCCAAAAGTGAGGTACTAAGTGACACAGACTTGCTTTTGGAAGAATACCTCTTTAACTGAATCATGACATGTATTAAAAAGTATATGTACACCATGTTTGGGGGGGGTGCGGGGGGGGGTTGAGGGGGAAAGGTGGAGCATGAATCATGTAACCATGTTAAAAATGAATATTAATAAATGTTAAAAAAATAAAAAATAAAAAAATAAAAAAAGTATATGTACAAAGTATTATTTTGATATGGTGAGGGATAATGTAGATGACATCACTTCTGTATAGTAGAAGACTGACTGACTAGAGATAGCAAAAAAAAAATCAAAATATTTGCATCAGGCTTACCATTGTAGCTCATTTTGCATAATTGCATGTATATGATATACTTGCATACACAAATATATGCATGTATGTATAGCCATATATATGAAATTTATATGAAGCAGAATCGTCTTCAGAGCTAGGAAGATTTGGATACCCCCTGTCTGTCTGTAATACATTCTGGCTGTGCTTTTCAGAAGATTTACTTCACTTTTCCATGCTCTACACAAGGATCAAAGATTATGTTGCAGAAAGGATATCTTTCTGCATTGTTAGCAGAAGGGATTTCTTTAAGTGGGACTTCCATTTACAAATGACCTCACAGGTTGAGTCCTCATCCTTATCTCTGTTATTATCCCTATGTTGATTCCAATTCTGATCTCTATTCATATCATTATCACTCTGTCTCTATCCCTATTTCTGTTTCTTTCCCTATACAGATCAGTAGCCATATCTCTCTCCCCTATTCTTTCCCTATTCCTAGCTCTAAAGTTCTGTATGATTTTTCCACTGTTAGGTACTCCCTCTACTGACACTAATAACACCTAAAGGACTTAGTTGCTGGTCTTTGGTATCACAGAGGGTGATTGAGTCAAGAGGAGCTCTTCATTTATTTGATGTTACTGTTCGAGTTTGAACTTTTTTAAAGAAAGCTCCTTTTACCAAATGAGGGAGAAACCCCCGCCCCCCCCAACAACATACCTTGTAGCTCTTTGAGGAAAAGCTCTAGTAACAATGTGAAATCTGTTAGGTCCTTTCCCCTATTCTCCTCCTCTCTTTTCCTTTCTTCCTCGCCCTCATCTTATACCTAAAAAGAATGTTTGCAAGGGCACACGTGCACCCACTCATGTAACCACAAATACACTGAGGTACTAAATGTGTAAGTAGTTAATCTCTGGCTCCAGGCATGAGTAGGTTCAAAGGTTTCTCATTTATGTCTCCCAACTAAATAAACATTCAGGGTTATCATCATTTTACTCTTGCTTCCATCATTTTATGACTCTACTAATGGCTTAGGGATTAGCTGTGTTAATGACTCCTGGAAATGTCCAGTTTTCAAGAGTTTGTGGGCACAAAGAAAAGTGCCTGCTTATAAGAGAACCTTCCTTTTCCTGACCCTGCACTGCAAAGGTTTGATTCCATTCTGATTGTGATGGAGCACACACACACACATACATATATACATATACATATGTATATATATATAATTTTTTGACTGGTCATAAAAGAGGGGGCTGCCATTGCTATGGCTGTGAATTTTTTTTAGTGCAAATTAAAGATTTTAAAAATTGGCAATGTGAATGACTTACCTGAAAAAAATCTTATATTTTAATTGTTAAATTAAACTTATTACCAAAATCATTTGTACACTCTGATCTAGAAGTCTTCACTGTGAATGCAGGCAGAACAGATTGGTTAATGAGTGCTGCTTTGTATTTTGCATGTGCTGCAGTTTACCAGATCAATAAACAATATAGTGTCTCAGCAGACCCACAGCTTAGACTGTAAGACGCTTAGCTCATGACTAAAGCTCTATAGGGCCTAGGTGAGGGGAGCTATTTGTCCCTGGTGTCAAGTAAGTGATTTGCTATGTTTCCATTAACTTCCAAGGGAGAGAGAACAATGAAAGGGCCATAAAGTTTTCAGAGAGCTAGCAGGGTAAAAGTTTCCAACTTCAGAATGTTATTTTGGTTAAATTCCGGCTCTGTCCCCTAATTGGCAAAAGGGCTTGCCATGTATTGGTTGTTTGTTGTCATTTTTATTAAGAAGGACATTAGTCTCTTCTTTTTTAAGCAGTTTTGAATTAAGCCAACATATTATACTCTCATTTACAAAACTTTCCAGTTACCGGGCTTCCATAACATCTTATACAAATATCCATTTAAGGAGAAGTCATATATTAGAAAGCACTGACAAAGACACAGCTTTTTTGCTAACTCATTGACATGGCCTGTTTCTTTTGGTCCATGCCCAGACTCCAGGAAGCCTAGCAGTATGGCATAACACGAAGAGGATATTCCAACAAAGCAAACATATCAAAAAAAAAATAAAGGTAAAGAAATCACATAATACTGATCCTTATCCATCTCTTTTACCTTCTTCTCTGTACTCTAAGCCTCTCTATAAACACTGTGCTGACGGTGAATTTCCAAATGCCCAAAGTGGAAGTCCCATTTGTTCCTTTTGAGGGTAGACTGGGTACATATAGTTACAGCATATAAAATGGGAGGCCACACAACTGTAACTCAATGGAGCTGTCTTTCTTGTCATGCTAAACCAGTGCAGACATCCATTTCTCTTTCAGATAAAATCCATTTCTATCACCTAACTTTCTTTCCATCTTTATGTTAGTTATAAAATAATGTTTCTTGGAGAGGCATGCTGTTATTCAATATATCACATTGGCCAAAAGACATGTCTTTTATTCTCAAGGATGTAGTACTTTGGAAATAAGTTAAATCATAAGAAAAAATGATTTTGGTAATGCAGCCAGCAGGTGTTGCTATCTGGCACAAGTTAGGACATTTAGAATTGAAAGTAAAACCAAAGGTAAAAGATACAGTCATTCTTCTGACTTTTTCCCCTCCCACTTGGTAAATGGGAGAGGTAGATTATTTCTAGACTACCCTGCTTTTTCTACCAGGAGATTTGACTTTCCTTTTGTCCACTCTTCTATCTCATCTCATGCTCAGAGCCCAGAGATTCCCTGAGAACCCTGTGTTATAAGCTGTGTTAAAAAACTAGTCATTATTGCTGGTGAAACCAGGGGTAGAGCAGTGGATAAGAGCACTGAAAGTGGATTCAGAAAGAGCTGAGGTCAAATGTGACTCCAGACACTTACTAGCTCTATGACCCTGGACAAGTCACTTTGCCACTTCAGTTTTCTCAACAATAAAATGGGGATGATAAGGGCACCTACTTCTTAGCCTTGTTGTGAGTATCAGATGAGATATTAGTAAATAGCACAGTGTCTGGCATGTGCCAGGTACTTAATAAATACATGTTCCTTTCTCCTTTCCTTTTACCATTTTGTATATTTCCAAAGATTCCCTGGTATTCTCTATTGCATCTTGTCCCCCTATACCCAACACCATATACAATTAATATAGACACACTTTGCAAAGAAGTTGTGATTAATCATAGTTTTTGTCATGATTAAGATATTTTCAAAAAATGAATAAAATATAAAGATGGATGTTTTAGACAAACTTCTGACAAGGTGCCTTATATCTCAAGTTCAGAAAAAGACAGTTAAAAAATTGAAGCATCCCATTTTACCAGCTTCTTTTGGAGAAAATAATTCAGCTACACTTCTCAATCAGGACTTTGATAGGGCAAATGTGTTTTAGTTCTTCAGATTGCCACTCTTAACACTGTATCTTGATTCTTATTCCAAAAACTTGTTTACTCCTTTCTCAGAGTTTCCTTCTATCTGTCGCTAAAATTGAAAAGCAAAAAATCATTTTCTTCTTGGTTTCAAAATGTTAAAGTCTCAGTCATTTAAAAAGTTTAGAAATAGTGGTTTTAAAAGGCCCAGAATAGCAGAAATGAACTCTTACACCTTTGTTCATGAAACTCACTCATTCTAAAGTGGGGAAAAATTCTATCATTCTGAGATTGCAATTCTTCCCCCACCTCAAACTGAGGGGAAATCAAAATAATACCTTTTCACATTCATCTCATATAATTGTTGTGTTCATTTGTTTTTTACATAGAGATTCCATTTAGTTTGAAGATCCATTACAGTAATTCTATGACTGAATATTTAGATAAAAAATTTTAGTCATATGTATGAGATTTAGAATGGTCCGAGTTTCTTTCTGTCATTACTTGACTAATTTTTCATGGTGCTGACAAGTATTGGGAAACGGAAAGCTTCTTTGAAAATAGGATTACTTGTCCTTTACTATGTATTTTCCCTTTCTCTCCGGCTTTGGCACCTGTTTCTCTTCCATTTGAAATATTTTGGTGTAGTGGATAGAACTAACTTTGAAGTCAGGAAGGGTTCAAGTCATATCTTTAGTATACTAGTTGTATGAAACTAAGCAAGTGCTTTGATCTGTCAGTTATTCAAGGGACTTTCTATAAATCTAAGCTGAAGAAAAGGTTCTGATCTACATTGGAAGAGAAAGTTTCTGAATTGAAATTTTGAATTTCAGTTTGATAGTAAAATATTTCAAAACACTAAAGAAAATGACTATGTCTAACTGCAGTGGCCAGTGTATAATATTTTACAAAATATAAAAAAATGTGATTAGCTTAATTGATAAAACTGGATTTGCCAGATGTGGAATAGTTTCACTTAGCACAGTGCCTGGTATGTAGTGGGCTAGTATACTGAGTTGAATGAATAGCTTGCTAATATCAATTAATCTACGCAAAGAAAAATCTTTTCTTTTTCTTCTCCTTACCATTTTAATGTCTCTGTTCATGTGCACTACTTATTGATTCAACCAGGCTTCTAATATATCTCTGTCTTCAGTCTCTTCCTTTTTGGATCCAGTCAACATTGTTGCTTCCTAATAAATGTTACCACACATACCTGGTGATGGTATTCAACTGCTCAGAATTCTTTGGTGACTTTCTTTAAAAAAATATTGCAACTCTTATAACGAGTATTAGTTCCAAGGCAGTAGAGTGGTAAGCGCTAGGCAATGGAAGTTGCTTAGCTTTCCCAGGACTGCACAGCTAGGAAGGGTATGAAGCCAGATTTGAACCCAAGATCTCTCATCTTTAAGCCTGGATCCCAATTCCCTAGCCACCTAGCTGCCACATCTAGTGACTTTCCATTGCTTATCTAATAAGCAAGATTCTGCACAATTGAGGTTTTTTGCAATTGTTTCTTGCAGCCAGCTCATTCTCTGAAAACACACCTCCTTTCCCCACCCCTTCTCCTTATTGAACATGTAGTGGACTCATACTCATGAGCCTTTTATAAAACTTTATAAAAATTCCTCAGAGCCCTACCATAGGAGATGACTTTGTGTAGAGAATTACTTATTCAGAATATGTAACATCATCATTTTTCCATTAGTGAAAACAGTTCCAAAAACAGAGGATCATCTCTACTTATTGAATATCCTTAAGCATATGCACCTATGTATATATATATATGCATACATGAATATGTTGTATGCTGGGGAGGTTTTTTCTCTCTATTTTCAGATTGTAAGTCAATACATTTTTTAATAATTATTTTCTGCCATGCTTGGGGTGTTGCAGAAACAACCATATCCCAAATCCCCAAATCTTTTATAGACTAAAAGAGACCCAATAAGTACAGATGGCCTCTCCCCTTTTTGAAACTGTTTTCAGTATGGAAAAAATGGTGACATTATATATTTCACACTAGCAATTTGATATATAAACACATCTACTCTAGGTAGGGTGCTGAGGAATTTATAAAAAAGTTTCATAAAGGCCCAGGGATAGGAGTCATCTACAGTTACTTTCATGGGTGGGTTAGAGTTTTGTGGGCCTTTTGATGTCCCGTGTCTTTATTAGCATCTTATCAAACACTACCAATAACTACCCCAGCCCTGGCATTTTGATGCAGAATAGTGAGAGAAATTATTTTTGTGGTTCAGATTTTCTCAGAAAAATTGTGTTTTGTCTGTAAATTATTGAAATCCCCTTTAAAAAGCACGGTGTTTGTCTTCTGTAGGTATTGTTTATTGCTCAAGTCTCCCCAAGCTTAGACCTTCACAAATTCATGAGTCTGACCCAAAATTAGTAGTCTGCAAAATTGAGACACACTGTCATTGCAGCAAATGTTTGTGGTGTGTGTGTGTGTGTGCGCTCAGGAGGGTGCAATTTACTTTTGACTCTTAATCAAAGGAATACGATTTTATTATCTTAAATGATAGTGGCTTTTTGCCCTTGAACTGGTAGCAGATTCATATACTTTATAATGGTTTGGATATGAATTAAATCAATCCCTTTTTTTCATACTTTGCTGATACAAGTCCTATTTTAAAATGTAGATTACACAGCACCTAAGTACTATTGTCTTCAAGAGAGGGGAGATATTTTTTCATAGTCTCTCCTGTGACCACTGTTCAGCAGTTTTTTGATACTTTTTGTCTCTCCATCCTTACATATTATCCTAACACATTAACTTGAAGATAGTATTTCAAGAAGTGGCAGAAATTCAGCAGTTTCTTTTTTTTCCCCTCCAAGAAATGAGAAAAAAAAAAAGACCCAACAACATTGTATGATGAGTTAAGCATTTTCTTTAAGGTTTCATTTTATCTCAAGTAGAACCTTTATAATTTGATAGCAGAGCAGAAACACGGTATTCTTAGTTTTAATAATCCAAGAGGGTTATCTGGATTTTCTTGAGAAGAAGTGGAAAAGATACCTTTTGTGAGTTGGAAAATTTAGTATTTTGAAATTAATTATAATTTTAGATATATTTAATCATGGAAATTATACTTGTGCTATAAGATTAACTGTAGCCTAACTTATTGGACTTTTTCTCCCCTTTATTGAACAATTCCAGGAATTACAGCCTTTTAGAATTTAGATTGCTTGTATACTAGGAACTGGATAACACAGAAAACATGCCAACAGATTTAGTTCCCCTGAACTACCATTAAAATGAGTGTTTTTTTTTTTACATCAGCCCTAAACACTTGGGGATACTTTAGACCTGCAATTGTCTCCAATTAATTGTTTACATCAATGGGACTTAAAAATTAACTTTAATTTTGAAAAACATATATATATGTATGTGTATATATATATATATAATCATATAATATGTATGTATTAAGAAGGAATTGATCCCCATTTCTAAAACATTTAGCTCTCATAATAAACAGCCTTTTGGCCATTGAATGATTCCGAAGAACTTTTAAAAAATTAATCCAAAAATGGAAAATCTTCTATTATGAACTAATAAAAAACAAACCAAATGTTCATAGAAAAATAGGAACTATTTAATACTTAAATTTAAATTAAATTCTTTACCTTTCAGGAAGTCATAAGGAAAAATAAAAAAACATCTGAAATCATGAACATTCACATATTAAGACCTGTGCCTTCATTTTACATTTTTTTTGCAATGATCCTTTATTTATATATCTGGTTTTGAGTTATCAAACTGTTACTTTATTACATTTATCTATTTCTTTGTAGTAGTAGTCCAGAGATGTGCTTTCTCCTTTTTTTTTCTGTGCCTTGGATTAAATCATTGGCAGTAAACTTATCAGATTTCTAGGTGGCACCAATCTGTGAAATATGGTTACCATGAGAGAACATTAAATCAGATTTTAAAAATATTTCAATAAACTTGATTCATGAACCAACTCTATTAATATGAAATTGAATAGAGAGAAACATAACTTCCTATACTTAGGAAAGAATAATCATAGCGCATAGAGAAGACGAGTGAAGAATAGTGAGAAAATTGCTGGGAATAATATCTGAGGGAGATAGCAGAATGCAAGTTCAATAAGATAAGTATGACTTGGTAGTTCCAAAATTTTAGGCTAATATTTTATATATATATAAATGGAATGAAAACAACAAGAGCTCAGGAGATGACAGAAATGCTGCTGTACTCTTGACTTGTCAGTCTAAATCTGGAATACTGTGTTAAAAGTCTGGTGGTCACTGTTTATGAAAGGCATAGGCAAAGTAGAATACTTCCAAAAGTGGTTGACTACATAAGGAAATCCAAAGAGTATTACCATATTAGCATTGGTTGAAGGGACTAGCAAAGTTTATGTTGGAGAAGAGAAAAATATTTTGAGAGAAATAATAACTATATTGAAGTATTTTTAATACTATCATGTACATATACACATGTATGCGTTTCACATTAAAGTTTTTCAAAGAGCATACAAATATCTCATTTTATTCTCACAACAGTCCTGGGAAGTAGCCCCTATATTTATCCCCATTTTATAATTAAAGGAAACTGAGGCAAAGAGCAGTCAAGTGACTTAGCTACTAAGTGTCTGAGTCTAGATTTGAATTATGGATGGACTGACACTCCAGGTATAACATTCTATCCAGTGTACAACCTAGCTCTTGTTTTGATGGTTTTTTTTTAAACCTTCACTGTCACTTCTCAATGACAACCACCACCACAACAATAGTAGCCACCCTTTTAGCAAAGAATTATATTTAAGAAAAACAAAACAATATACTACCCATTTCTGAAAACATGTGCTTCATTCTGCACTGACAGTGTACAACCTCTCTGCCTAGAGGAAAGGAATACATTTGGCTACTAGTTTTCTGATTGAGGGCTAAAAAACCAAAATATATTAAAGAGATTTTTAATCTGGGATCTGTGAACCTTTTTTTAATGATTTGGTAATTATTTAAATGTAATTAATTTCTTATATAATCTTATATTTTTCAATACACATAAAGATAATACACATAAAGATTCCATTGAGGTGCCCTTAGACTTTAAAAGATTGTCAAATGGGCCCATGACATTAATAAAGAGCCTATACTTAGAGGTTTTTAATATTTGTAGAATGCTTTATGTGTTTCATTTCATTTGATCATTATAACAGTCACCTATGCTTTCGCTGCTACTATTATCCACAGTTTACAGTAAATTGAGACAGAAAAAAAAACTAAAGTGACTTTCCAATATCAAAATGATTATTGTGTCTGAGACAGGATTCAAACTCAGAACTTTCTGATGGGCTGTGTCTATACTGGCTTCCATTCTTTCAACCTCTGCAGTGTCTAAAATTCTGACATTAAAATGTATAGGAAGAGAAGTAGTTTAGTGGCACCATTTTGTTCTGAAAAGTGTTGCAGAGAAAGGAGTTAAGTCTAAGAATTGTGAATTTTCTCTGCCTAAATTCAGCTCAATCTTTACTTTCTCATACTTTATCTACTCCATCAATGGACTTCACTCCATTCATTATAATTTCATGTGTTTCAATGTTTTCTTTCATTTTCATTTTCTTTCTTCTTCATTTCCTCCCTCACCCTTTGATATTTTTCTTCAGATTCTTCTTCCCCTTAAACTGTTAAGTAAGATTATTTATTTATTTTCTAAGAACACTTCACTTTTTTTTCCTCCTCATTTCTTTTACTTTCTCATCAATTATGAAATCTATCTTTCATTTCAGTGCTTTTACCCTTATTTCTTATTTTTTTTTATACTCTGCCCCTCAAAAAGTAGAGTTTAGTTAGTACAAAATTTGAAATTTTTTTCTATTCTATTTCTTTATTACTGTTTTTGCCAATCAAATTCTAAACTACATGTGTCCTGTTCATAGAAATATCAGTTCACAAAGAAGAAGCTATTCTGGAAAGAAACAATGTGAGTCACTTGTTTCCGAAGTTCTCACCCTTACCCTTACCATAATCATTCACTACTTCCAAGGCAGATATTCAACTCCTGGTTTTTCTGACCACAATGGTTATTGGCAGTGCTTATGAATTATTGCAGACATTCTCCTGGACTAGGATTCAGTGATGAAAGGCACTTTCTTTTCCTGTAGAGGAGTTTAATGTGGATATTTGCTTTATTTAAAACAAACATAAAAGCAAATAAACACATAAAAGGGAATTGTAAGATTCCTCCAGTGAGACTCTACTTTGGTGTTACTTCTCATTCCTTCTTTAGGGTGAATACTTACCTACTACCCTTGCCTCTGCCTGATAGTTGCTCTTTTCTCATTCTTCCACAATCTTTCATTTTATTGAGAAATTAAAGTAGTCATGAGCCTTTTGGTGCTCATCTTCCAAATGAGTGAGGAATACATCTCTGATTCCTTCTCTTTTTATATTGCCTTTCCTATTCATGTAATTTCTATCTATTAACTCTTATTTACCTATCTCTTCCCCCCTCCAATTTATTGATTCATTCATAGGAGTATGGAGAGTCCATCAATATCAATTTATCTCTTCTCACACCTTCAGAGTCTTTAAAGTTTCTCTTCTTTTCCCCCTTTTGGGGGGGGTCTGTCTTATTTCTTTTAATACTGTTTCTATTTAAAAAAACTAATGTTACA
Source organism: Gracilinanus agilis (assembly GCF_016433145.1). NCBI lineage: Eukaryota > Metazoa > Chordata > Mammalia > Didelphimorphia > Didelphidae > Gracilinanus > Gracilinanus agilis. The sequence goes on along the minus strand of NC_058130.1, from coordinate 491,193,658 downwards.
GAGTCGATTTCATTAATTGACCTTATATTAATAATAATATTTGTTTACCTTTTCTTTATTTCTTTTAAATTAACTGGGAGGATCCTGGCAAGCTTATATGGAATCCATATGTTCTTTGAAGCTTGATGCCATTTCCTTGCTGAATTTTCATTCACCCATGTGTTTTTCATGTTTTAAATTTCTCATTATCTCTTTCTAAGTCTCAGTTTTGGGTGGTAGAATTACTTAGTTATTTGTTGTATTTGTTGTATAGTGTTTGTTTTCATTGAGCAAAGAGAACTTTCATATTCAAATTAATGTCATCATAATATGCTATTCTAAAAGCAATATTTATTTTAAACATTTTGAGTAGGTTGCTGTTGCTCTCTTGTTTCTGTGTTGTCCACAGTGATCTTTTTTTTTCATCAGTGATTTCTTATTTACTTGCCTTTTTATTCTAACACTTGCTTAAGATATTTTACCTTTTTTAAAAAATTCATTTTCCTTCTGCTTTTATGAGCAACTTCCTTAGTTTATATGCATAAAAGCTAATTTTATACCCATACTTTCTGCCCTTCATCTACTGTCCCTTCAACTTTTTCTTGTATTTCTAGTTCTCTCTCTGGTTTCCATCCTCACTCTTTGATCCCTCTGTTCTCCACAGCTTATAGGTGTACACTCACAGCACCATGTATTGTAGAGGGGAGGGATTGCCTGGCTGATATCTTGCTGACTTCTGTGGATTTCTTTTTCTCATTTCTAGAGGCAAGAGAAGCTTTTCTTCCTCTTGCCAATTCTATGATGCTATGTCTTCTTTCCCACTTTTTAAAATTTGCTTTCCCATTTCTTTTGGTGATGGAGAAGAATAAGTGTGTGTGTGTGTGTGTGTGTGTGTGTGTGTATGTGTTCATCTTGATTCAGTTACTAATGTGAGATTCCTAGGTAGGGAGAGAGGATAGGAATGCTGGATGACAAGTATTTTGGTTCTTCAAGGTTACTTCAGAGGTTTTTACCTTTTGCCATGTGCCTCTTGTTTTAGAGATTTAACATTTTTTCCTTAATCTGGCACTCATTTTGTTTTTGTTATTGTTGTTGTTATTTATGTTGGATAGGTTTATGGGGGAAAACCTATTCTGTCTTCCAAAAGACTCAAAACAATGTTTTCTTTCTAATTAGTGAAGTCTCTAGTAAATTGTTCTCTTGGCTCTGTTTATTTTGCCCTCCTTCAATTCACTCAAGGTTTACCAAATTTCCAAACTCTTCATCCTTCTTTCTTACAACACAATAATATTCCATTCTTTCTGATGCCATCATTTATTTAACTTTCTCCAACTGTTGTTTACCCACTTTGCCCTCAGTTCTTCACCAAAAAGTGTTATTTTAATTAATTTTTTAAAAAGTGAGACCTTTCCTCTGACTGACTTCCCAGGGAAAAGAAAAGAGAGTTCTTTTCACCAAAATCATTGACATTTTAAAATGTTTCAACATTAGAGACTTTTATTGGAGGAAATGACATAAAAATGCATTAATATTCACCTGCTTTGCTACTATAACCTATCTAATTCAGTGGAAATCACTAATATATTTACATTATTTTCACTCTATATTAAAATATAGTTTCCCAAGAACAGGAACGTTAAATTGCTTACTTACTATTTGTTTCCCCAGCGATTAGTCAAATGCTTAGACATAATAAGCACTTAATAAATATTATTCATTCATTCATAGGGTTATACATCATAATGTCTTTTATTATTTTTTCTAATGGTTGTAGGTGAAATCTCAGGGTTATTTTTACTTCCATTTCTCTTATTTTTAATGACGTAGAGTAGTTTTTCATATGATTGTTGATATTTCAAATTTTTTTCTTTCAAAACTGACTTCATTCTTTGACATTTTCAACAGTATCTCACATTGTGAGGATTTTGTGTGAATTACTTTCCTTTTTGGATATTTAACATTTTTTGGTAAATAATACTGAAACTCATGTTTTTAATAGAAACAAGTAAAATAATACATGTCAAATACCATCTGAAAATCTCTTCCAGAAGATCAAATTGTAGATAGACCATCTTCACAGGTAGAATCACATGCTTCTTATCCCTAGAGAAATTCCTACTTGAGTCCTTCTCAAAATGATATAAAAACCTTCCAGAATAAGTGAGGAATTAAAGAACATTTTTACAAATCCACTATTACTTTATGAGAGAATGAAAAAGCTATTCAACTGACAAAGAGATCAAAAGTAAAAACCATTACCTTGAAATATGAGATTTTGATTTTAGTTCCTCCTGTTAACCTTAACCTTGAAATCAAGTTTGTATTAGATTCTGTTATTCTTTTTCTTTCTCTTTATACAACTTTCTTTAGATCTAATAATACAAAAGGGCACTAAAAGATTGAATGCTATCTTCCATTTTAATTGTTTTTTCTCATTCTGTCTCTTTTTATCACACAAATCTTCCCTTCTGTCTTTCAGTCTGGACACACTGAATATTTAAGCATCAAAATACTCAGTTTCTTTTCCATACTTCCACCCCAACAGGCATGCTCTGTTTGCCTCAGTTTTCTCAACTATAAAACAGGAATAATAATAACATTAATCTCCCAGTGCTGTTGTGAGGAATAAGTAAGATAATATTGGTAAGGACTTAACACAGTGCTGCTATATAAAAATTACTATGTAGTTATTTATTCCTTTTTCATTTCCTCCCATTTAACTTCCATTAAAAATAATACTATCAACTGGAAGATTTCAATGTGAACTGGAAAGGCCTCTATGAATTGATGCAGAGCGAAATGAACAGAACCAGGAGAACATTGTACAAAGAGACTAATACACTGTGGCATAATCAAACGTGACAGACTTTTCTACTACTACTTTTCTTAACTCCCCTCTGGTTTTTGCCTTCAATTGATTAACTGTATATAAAAATATGGGAAGAGGATAATTTTCTTTCTAGCGATGGTAGTTCACATTTTGAATCATTTTTAAAAATACTTTCTATCTTTACAAAAGCAATTCAACTTAGATGAATACGTGTCAGGTGTTATGCTAAGAATGTTACAAATATTATTTCATTTGACTCTTACAATAACCCTGCAAAGTCTATGTTACTATTATTTCCATCTTACATTTGAGGACTGAAGCAGAGGTTAAATAACTTACTCAGGGTCATACTGCTAGTAAATGGCCAAGGATTGATTTGAATTCAAGCCTTTCCAATTCTAGGTCCATTTAAACTCCATTTATATATTTAATCTTTATGAGAATGCTTGACCTGTAAGAAGAGGAATTACATAATTATATATGCATATATATATAAATAACATCTAAAGTCTTTTCCAATTTTAAATTTCATGATGCTATAAATTTAAAATAAAGTATTTTCCTTTCTTTTTTCTCCTATATTAAGTCAGTCATAGTCAACAGAGATTTCTTAAATGACTGTGTTCTAGGCATTATACTAAAGGCTGGAGATAAAAATAAAAGCACAAGATAGTTTCCATTCTCAAGGAGCTCATGTTCTGATAGGGGGAACAACACATTAAAATGAAGGTGAAAATTTGGTGGTGGGGACATTACATGGCATCATGATATCATGCAGTCTGATTGGGAAATGATCTGAGGAAGCTGAGTTTCTGAATTGGTTACATTTTTTCAGAAAGATAAGTTTCTGGAAATGATGAAGTCCAGAAAATTTTATATCGCTGATCACCTGATTTTTTTTACCTCTTGCTTAATTAGAACAATTTCAAACCTGATTTTAAACATTTAAATATATGTTTCACTTTTATTCCAAGGTTTTCTAGACTAATCTAAAAGTCAAAGACTTTTAGAGCTGAAAGACATTATGTAGTCTAAGCTATGTATTAAATTGATTGAAAACTGAAGGCCAGAGAGCTATATTAAATTGCCCAAGATCACTGCAGTTTTGTAGTGATAAGACTAATAGCAAAATTTATATTTCCTAATTGTAGTGTAATGTTTTTCACAAAAATCAAATAGAAGCAAATATAACTTCATTATCTTCTTTTAGTTAAGTTTTTATTCATTCTAAGTAAAGAAACATTTTAATGGCTTCCAAGTCATTTCAAAAATTAAATTTGATGAAGTCTTATTACATCACATATCTATCATTTTTCAGTTTGGTATCCATGAACATGGAAATCAGTTTATAGCTTAATAGATTTGTTTCAATAAGCATTTTAAGTGAAATAACACTAAATACTTGAACGCAATGTTTGTGAACACTTGGATGGGTGCTAGGGATACAAAGACAAAAAATTAAAATCCTATCCTTTAATGTGCTAATATTCTATTAGAGAAAAATGATATGTATACCAGTAAATAAATACAAAATCTATATGAAGTTATAATATACAAATGAACTTCAGTAGGTGGGGAAAGTATTGCTTTCCTAAAAAACTTTGGTGACCAGAAAAGGCCTCATGCATGACTTGGCTTCTGATCTGGCCTAGAAATTTCATGATATAAAAATAAGAAAGGAGAAAATGCCATGTTCATAGTATAGCCCAGGAAGAGAAGGAAAGTCATATATAGGGAAGAGTAAGTAGGTTAGCGAGGCCGAAATGTAGATAGAAAGTATGAAGGCAAATAGGATGGAATCAGTGTGGAAAGACAGACTGAAACAAGATTGAAGAGGGTTTCAATTTCAGTACATTTTTCAATTTTTACTTCTGAAAAAGTCAAAATAAGATTGTCCTTGGTGTCCAGATATTGTAATTTCTTCATAAGACCTTAATATATAAACTTCTTTGATTTACTATTTCTGTTAAATTGTTTTAGTTGTATCTGACACTTCGTGACCCCATTTGGGGTTCTCTTGACAAAGATAGTAGAATGGTTTGTCATTTCCTTCTCTACCTCATTTTATAGATGAGGAAAGAGAGGCGAACGAGGATAAGTAATTTACTTAGGGCCAAACAGCTAGTGTCTTAGACATTTGAATTCAGGAAGATGTCTTCCTGACCCCAGGCCTCACAGTCAATGAATGTGCCACCTAGTTGTCCCTTGTTTGCATTATCATTAACTGAATTTTTAAAAATATTTTCTGATATAAAATTTCAAAATCCTGAGATCAGGCCTGTGATTTAATTTGTTTATAGAACTCCAATTATAGTAATTTTCCTTAGTAATATAGGAAAGTAACTTCTCTGCCAATTGCAGTTTTAAAGAGGTGCCAAGGACCCTGAAAAGTTAGGTGACTTGCCCAGGGTCACAAAGTTAGTATGTTAAATGTCAAACTTGAATATAGGTCTTCCTGACTCCAAGATTCACTCTTTATCCACTATACCATAGTATCTCTGTCTCCACAGTCTTTCAATCATTTAATGATGCCTTTTCCATTCTCTTTCCATATACCTAGTAGATCCAAGTCAATCATTTAATCTATATGACATGACATTCAGTTGTATATTTTTGGAAATTGTTTCCACAGGAGCTTCGGTGGAAGCAGCCCATCTGAGCTATTGACCCTGTGGAAAAAACTGACAGCTTACTCTTTGCATTGATTCCCAACAAATCCAAGTACAGCTTTCTGCCACTGTCTTGTAAGTGACCACTGCCAAGGTTATATACGTTGCCTTTGTAAGCTGTTGATGACTGGGGTAAGGACTTCTTTTGTTGTTAACCAGTACCTACTTTATTTCATATCTCAGGTTTTGTCAAAAGTTTTACAAAAAGTTCTCTTTTCATTAGGTTGTCTCCTGATATTTTTTCCCTTCTTCCTACTTTATATTAAACAGAATGATTTGTGTTTCGGGCTGCTACATTTTTAGGGTGTTATATCAATGCAAAACTCAATTTATTTTAAATTATAGAATTTAGACTCATAAGGGAACCTGGAGATTATCTAGTCTAGTCATCTCATTTTATATATGGCACAGGTGAGGTACAGTGAAATTGTACTTTAAGACAAGAAGTTAAGACTAAAAGATTCGCATTAGGCTCTCCGTTCCAGAGACTGTGCTAAACACGGGAGGCACTGATTAATGGTAGAGTCAAGATTTAAACCTAAAGCTTCTGATTGTCAATTCATTTCTCTCTCCACTGTGCAATTATGCCCCTCTTTTTAAAATGTTATAATATGTAGATTCACTTAAAAACTATGCTTCAAAAACAAACATTTTAAATTGAATTACCCATGGAAAATGTTGATTTTATTTAAAAAATAAAAACAACAAAGCTGGTGAGTTGTAATTCCACCATTATACAGGAAGCTTTTGTTTTTAATTTGAGAATTGTCAACTGCATGTCAATCAGAGAATCTCAATCATCAGGTAACAAAAGGCTGTCTGTTTGGTTTGAACTGTACCTCACCTAGAATCCCCTATATAACATCCCTTGTCCTTCATCTTCCCCTGTGCCTCCCTCACTCCTCCTGAATCTATTCTTTGTAGTCACTGCAACTTTCCTGGCCATAAGCTCTGCCCTGAACTCCATGTTATCTTTTTTGAGATCTTAATCCTGTAATAAAACAATCAAACATATGCTTTCTTCTGCCCACGATCCCACATTTCTGTTATATCGCCACTCATTCTTTTCTAACCTCACCTTGCTACTATTCACGTACTCTGACCTTACTTATAAGCTGTGAAATTTTGATGGAGGAAGTTATATCACTATATTTTCTGGAGATACTATAAATTTACACTTTTTAACCTTAACTGGGCCATCACTACTGGGTGAGAATCTTTTTATCTTTCATGACTGGCTTCTTATCATGTTCTCTAGTGTCTTGTTCCAAATTTTCTTTTCTTTTCTCAAGCCACCTAAACATACCCCTACCTATTTCTTCTGTCAAAGTAATTCACCAGGATAATCAAGGCCAACCATTCTTACTATATATTTTATATCTTTTAGTTGAAAAAACCCTACAAGTTAACTGCCTACAGTTCAATATAAACTATTGCTACTTTCATCATCACGTTGTAACAAGGTGTATACCTTTAATCTCATAGGACCATTTAGGGGATCAAACAAAAATATTTGTAAAGCATTCTACACAATGCCTGGCACATAGAAGGTAATCAATTCCTTTCTCCTTTTCCCTCTTCTTCTATAAAATGGGAAGAATTACCTCCTTATGGAAATTCTTATGGAGATTCCATTCCCTTAAAACATCTATACCATATTTTTTTATATCTTTTAATTGGGAAAATCCCAGAAATTAACTGCCTATCATCCAATGTAAATTATTGCCACTTTCATCATCACAATGTAAGGTGGAAAGTCAGAATCATCAAATTTTAGAAAGTCTATATTTTCCACCTTGTTTTTTTGATGATTCCTATTTACTGATTCACCCACAGGTCTATTTCTTTCAAGTGAGGTCCAGAATAGACTGTAGGACTGGAAAATGTAAAAGAGTACTCTCAAGAAATCTCTCCTTTTATACTATAATGATTCTGCAAAGCCTTATTTCTTGAAGATCCTGTCCATAAAAATCAGAACAAGTAGAGTCTTTGCCAAGTATCACAAAGTATGACCAGAATAAACCCCTTCAAAGTATCCAGATTTTCAATTTCCCTGGAACAGCCACACATCATACTGTTTAATATTTTTTCTTTTCTATTCAAACAAATGAAAATGATACTGCCTACATTAATTATTTCTACTTTCTTGCTTCTGAATCATTTCTTAACTCCCTATGATATAGCTCCTTACCAAAACTCAAATGAAACTCCACTTGACAAGATTATAATGCTCTAACTGTTAAATCCAATGTACTTTCTCTGGCCTCATCTGCCTTGTCCTTTCTGCAACTTCGTGTTCGGCAAACCCAACAATCCAAGCTTTTGGCAAGATAACTCATTATTTGTCAAAAAAACTTCTGGGAAAGCTGGAAATCTATGGCAGAAACTGGGAATGGACCAACAACTGATACTATACACCGGGATAAAGTCAAAATGAATGCTTGATCTGGAACTAAAGGGCAGCACCATGAACAAATTAGGAGAACATGGAAAATGTTACTTGTCAGACTTATGGAAACAGGAAGAATTTATGACTCAGTAAGACATGGAGAACATTACAAAAAATGAAATGCATAATTTTTATCACCTGAAACCAAAAAACTTTTGTACAAATAAAACCATTTCAACCAAGATTAGAAGGGAAACAATAAATTTTAGGAGAAATTTATAGCAAGTGTCTCTGACAGAAATGTCATTTCTCAAATATGTAGAGAATTGAGTCAAATTTATAAGAATACAAACCAAGCCCTAATAGAACAATGGTCAAATTATCAATGCATTGCTGGTGGAGTTGTGAATTAATCCAAACATTCTGGATGGCAGTTTGGAACTATGCTCAAAGGACTTTAAAAGACTGTCTGCCTTTTGATCCAGCCATACCATTGCTAGGGCTATACCCCAAAGAGATAATAAAGAAAAAGATTTATACAAAAATATCTATAGCTGTGCTCTTTGTAGTGGCAAAAAAATTGGAAAATGAGGGGATGCCCTTCAATTGGGGAATGCCTGAACAAATTGTCTTATTTGTTAGTGACAGAATACTATTGTTCTGAAAGGAATAATGAACTGGAGGAATTCCATGTGAACTGGAATGACCTCCAGGAGTTGATGCAGAGTGAAAGGTGCAGAACCAGGAGAACTATGTACATAGAGACTTCTCTACTAGCAGCAATGCAATAATCCAGGACAATTCTGAGGGACTTGTGAGAAAGAATGCTGTTGACATCCAGAGAAAGAACCCTGGGAGCAGAAACACAGAAGAAAAACAACTGCTTGATCACATGGGTCAATGGGGACATGATTGGGAATGTAGTCTAAGCAATCACTCTAATGCAAATATTAATAATATGGAAATAAGTCTTGATCAATGACATATGTAAAACTCAATGGAATTAGTCATTGGCTACAGGGGGTGGTTTGGGGGGGGCAGAAGGGGAGGGAAAGAACATGAATCATGTAACTATGGGAAAATAATCTAAATCAATTAATTAAATAAATTTTTAAAAATGGTCAAAGGATCTGAATGGGCATTTCTCAGAGGAAGAAATTAAAACTATACCTACTCATATGAAAAAATGCTCCAAATCACTTGATTAGAGAAATACAAATTAAAACAACTCTGAGCTACCACCTCACACATACCAGAAAGGCTACCATGATCAAAAAAGAAAATGATAAATGTTGGAACGATGTGGGAAAATTGGGACATTAGTTGGTTAGGGTTGGTGGAACTGTGAACTGATACAACCATTCTGGAGAACAATATAGAACCAGGCTCAAAGGGCCACAAATTTATGCACACCCTTTGACCCAGCAATACCATTACTGATCTGTATCATAAAGAGATCAGAGTTAAGGTAAAAGGACCTATCTGTACCAAAATATTTTAGTAGCTCTTTTTATAGTGGCAAAGAATTAGAAATTGCGGGGGGGCAGTGTTCTTCAGTTGGGGAATGGATGAATAAGTGGTGATATAAGTTATAGTAGAATACTGTTACAAGATAAGAAACAATGAACAGGATGAATTCAGAAAAACCTGCAAAAAATTTTATGAACTGATGCAAAGTGAAGTGAGCAGAACCAAGAGAACAATTTATATGATAGCAGAAATATTATATAATGATCAACTGTGAAGGGCTAAACCAACCATTACCAGCAAAGCCAGTTTCCAAGATAACTACAAGGGACTCATGATGAAAATGCTACCCACTGCCAAAAAAGGAATGTTTGGAGTATGAGTACAGATCAGTGCATACTCTCTTCCACTGTATTTCCTTCATCAAATTTCTTTTGTATATGTGATGTCTTTTATCTTATATGTGTGTCATTTATCATGACATGGGTGCTATAGAAATATGTATTACATGAAAGTATAAGCATAATCTATGTCAGACTATTCACAGCTTTGGGGAAGGAGGGTATGGAGGGAGAAAATTGAAATTCTAAAATCCCCTCAAAATTTGTCAAAAAAAATTTCTAACTGAACCTGGAAAAAATAAAAAAAAATAAAGTCCATGACATTGACAAAATTTTTCTGTCTATTGAAACTTGCTGCATTTTCCCACTTCCATGTCTGGATTCACTCTATTCCCTTCTTTTCCCCCAGCCTTATTAAAATCTTCTACCTACATACTGAAATACACCTATAAGCACATTGTTTTAACTGTTCCCTTCACTGTTCTAGTGCAGATCATGAATCTTATATTGGTAATGTTATTCCTTAAATCTTTATCGAAATTTACACAGTTCACAGGAAGTCTTCTTACTGATTTGATATCATTACTTTCCAATATAACATTTCATATGTTCTACCATTTTTCATTCTTATTTCATGACTAGGCCACCACCTTTAATGATTACATATGTAATCGACAATTTCTTTAGCATTAATCATCATTGCTTTTTTAATAGTTCTTTAAATTTTATAACACTTTATATTCACAACAATTACTGTAAAATAGATGGTATTATTATTCTGATTTTACAAAGAAGGAAACTGATTATATGACAGATGAAGTGATTTACCCAAAGGCACACAATTATTCAGTGGCTAAAGCAAAATTCAAATTCTGACTCCACACCCATTACTCCATCCTTTGTACCATCTAACTCTCTCTTATACAATATCCATATATCTGTATATAAGTGGGTTTGGGAGTATATCTTAACATAAAATGGAAAAGAAACATATTTGTTATTTGCAAAGATTATACTAATCTTTATAATTACATTTATTTCAAAGCATAAAGTATTACATTATTTCTTAGTCTCTTAAGTCTCCATCAATTCTTTGTTCATTCATTTTAATTTAATTTTCCTCATACAATCATAGTTATAAATCTTTTAGCACAGCTATTTTTTCACTTTATATTATTTCACAAAGATATTTCTAGATTTGTTTGTAGTCATAGTATCAAAGTATCATGGATCAACAATTCCGAAAGGGTCTTAGAAGTCCGTCTAGTCCAACACCATTTTTTAAAAAACAAACAAGCCAACTGAGGTCCAGAGAAGTTAAATGTCTTCTTGAAGATCACAGAGCAAGTCAACATTAGAGAAAAGATTTAAATACTAATCCTCTAACTTCAAAATCATGCTTTTTCCATTTGACATTTCTGCTTACAAATTCTTTTGTATTAAATTTTTAAAAAATTTCAAGGTGGAAAGTTTTATACTATTTTTCTTGTATTCCCTACAATTTGCAGGGTCTGTCCCATAGTATGCACTTCATAAGTTCTTGTTAACTGCTTACTTGGTTAAATTAGATTAATAAACTACAGTTACTTTTTTCTCATAAATTATCATTTGTGATATGCTCCAGGCATAGTTACCAAATTCCTTTCAATTATCTTTTGGGTAAATTGTAATTAGTATTCTTCTGAAGTCACAAATTTCCATGTTTCCATAGTATGATGGTATTTCTGAGAAAATGTTGGGATTAATTGATGGACTTTTCTGACAACATTTTTGGAAAATTGCAAAAATTGGAAAATTTGGAAAATTGATAAAGCTGTAAAATTTCCCCCAATATTTTTCTCAAATTTCCTAATGGAACCTGTTCTCATCATCCTACTCATTTATGGGACCAATTTATTTTTTTTTTAGTTCCATTTCCAGGTAGGAAGTGATAATTTATTTGCAGAACATTTCTATAATTAGTATTAGAGAGAAAATCCAACCTCAATCAACAAACATTTATTAAGCCCCTACTATGTGCCAAGCATTGTGTTAAGTGATGGAGTTACAGAAAGAGACAAAAGGCAGCCCTTGTCTTCAAGGAATTTTGAATGTTAAGAAGGGAAACAATATACAAGAATGTAAGAAGGGAAACAATATATAGAAATAAAAATATGAAGCATACCACATACAAGATAAATAGGATCAGAGGGGAGGAAGTAGAATTAGTAGAGCATATGGAAGGCTTCCTGTAAAAGCTAAGATTTTTGTAGAAACTTCAAGGTAGAAAGAAAGTAAATAGGCAGAGTTGTGAAGGAAGAGTATTCTAGACATAGAGGAATACTCAGAGAAAGTACCCTGAGCCTGATAACTGGAGTACCTTGTTCTTAAAATAGCCAGGAGGCCATTGTCACAGGATCAAAGAGTAAATGGTGGGCAGTAAGGTATAAGAAGACTAGAAATGTCAGAAGAGGCTAGGTTATAAAAGGATTTTTTATGACAAATAGAGCATTTTGTATTTGATGCTGGATGTGATAAGGATCCACTGGAGTTTACTGAGTAGTTGGGTGACATGGTCAGAGCCATGCTCTAGGAAAATCATTCTGGTGGCTGAATGAAGGAAGAATTGGAATGGGGAGGAACTTGAGGCAGCCAGACCCATTTGTTGCCCTTTGAAGTAGTCTAGGCGTGAGGTGATGAGGATCTGCTTCTGCCAGAGTGGTGGCAGTATTAGAGGAAAGAAGGGGACATATAAGAGACATGTTGCATTTGTGAAATCAATAGGCTTCAGCAAAAGCTTGGATATGGAAGGAGAGAGATAATGAGGGATCCAGGATTACTCTTTGGTTGTGAGCCTGAGGGACTGGGAGGGTGAGGTTGCCCTCTGTAGTACAATTATATCTTGTTTCATTGTATTTTGCTTATTTGTGTTTCATAGAAAAAGCAGTTTTTTTTCTTTTACAAATTGAGACTTTATGTCAATTCTTTGTTGAGCAAGTTTACTGGTGCCATTTTCCCAGAACCATGAGTGCTCACATCATGTTTCTGTGCCATATTTTGGTAGTTCTCATAGTGGCGTTATGATTTACCGTTTTTAGGAAACATCAAAAGTGAGTATTGATTGTCAGTTTTGGTATTTCTCAAAAATATCTCTATCATTTCCTGAATTCATACCCACAGAAGACAGCAGACCTTTAGTCTGTATAACTGGTCATGGTGCCTTATGCAGAGTAGTCAACAACCACCACTATTCTCTTTTATTCTTCTTGCCGTCATTGAGTGGTGTCTCAGATGACAACACCTAAAATCCATTTCTTCATTCCTTGAAGCACAAAAAACTGCTTCTTCAGAAATGGCTTAGCTTCCCTCTCCATAAGAAGAAAAGTCTCATATCTGTTTGTTGTAGTTCAGTTGTTCCTCAGTTGTATACAGCTTCATGTTCCCATTTGGGAGTTTTCTTGGTAAAGATACTGGAGTGGTTTGCCATTCACTTTTTATTGTCTTGTCAAATTTATTTTATTCCCAAGGTCATTATTTGACTCTAGCTCTTTTTAAAAATTATAAATTTTTATTTTCTCCATATTACATGTCTTTACATACATTTTCTTAATATTTGTTTTCTGACATTTTGCAATCCATGCTCTGTCTCCTGCCTATTGCTCCCCATCCCTAAAAAGGAGATAATATGCCAAAGTTCTCTATATACAATCATATAGTACACATTCCCATATTCTTTATGTTGTGAAAGAAGATACTATTACTTACTCTAGAGAAAAATTCATGGAATAAACAGATAAAAGAATGGTATGTTTAAATTTATAGATTCTGCCTTTTCCTTCTTGGGTGGTGGATATCTTTTTTTCCTATGAGTCTCTTGGAGTTGTCTTGGATCCTTACCATTCCTTCCTTCCTTTCTCCCTTCCTTCCCTATCACTTCCTCCCTACTGCTCCTCTCCCTCCCTTCTTTCCCCACCCACTTACTTTCCTCCTCCTCCTCTCCTTTTCTCCTCCTTCTCTCAATCTCCCTCTTTCTCATTCTCCATTATAAAGCAAAACAAAACAAAAACATAAAATAATATCTGAAACTGAAATGGGCTGCCTCAAGACATATTTGACTCTCCTTTATTGGAAATTTTTAAGCAGAAAGGATATAGTACCATTTATCATGTACGTTATAGATGGAATTCTTTTTTGAATATAGATTGGAAAAGATAGATGCTGAGATCCTTTTGAACTCTAAAATTCTGTGATTCTGCTCAGAAGTTTCATTTGACACATAAGAGATCTGTGTTTAATTACATCTATTCTCAATACTGGCAGAAAGTCAAAAGCTGTGACTGGAAGAGCATTTTGTCATTAGCCAAATGATATTGCATCTTATTACATATCTATGCTTAAAAAGTGAGTTCTAACCACTGATTGACCATGGAGTGCTAAATATAATGGAGAAACTGAAGGAGGTGTAAATAACAGGAAATGGTACATCTAACAAATAATCTATTGGGAAAAATAATAATTTTTCTTACAGTACAGCTTAAGTGAAGCACAGTATTATTAATTCAGGACAGAAAAATCTTTATTTCATCTTAATCAGCATCATCAAGTTCTTCCTGTTTTTCTCAGAGTTGCTCTATAATGCTCCCTAAACATCTTTATCTTGTCCTGTTTATTTCCCCCAGATTCCCAGATATTCCTCCATTCATGTTTTTTTTTTTAAATTTTCTGCTTAACTTTGTTCAAATGATTCCTATGGTATGTTTTTAAGGAAAAAAGATCTGTATTTGTGTAAATTCTAGTTCAAACAATTTCAATAGCATTTAAACTTAAACTACAATTAATATTTTGTGTGTTCGTAATATTTAATTGGGAAAAGTTAATAATATTCACTGTATCATTTAATCAAAAAATATAGGTATAATAAGCCCTTAGTTAGAAATGAAAAACAAGATTTGGGTATTGAAAAGTTATATAGACTATCACATTTAAGACTTTTGAAAAGTATTTAATTGTTATAGGCCACCCATATACTAAATTTCACCAAAACAATAAAAAACACTTCTTGATTTATTATACATATATACATGTGCGTACATATATGTGTGTGTATTTGTGTTTTGTATTCTCCCAATAATATTGTCTGTAAATAAAAATTATTTAAAAACAAATCACATTTTTATTGACATCCATTCTAATTATTTCTAGATTGAAAAGAATAAGGAAAGAGACACATCAGTTGTTTCAAGTGGGCTAATGTTATGATGCCAATAGATAACAGAAACCATTGCTATTTAATTTATTTTATTTCATTTTTCCTTGAGAATGGCAATTAAATGGAAAAGCATGAAAATTATCAAAGGATTCATAGTTATGATTGTTAGGCAGAATGGGAAAAAGTAGAAAAGACTGCACCTGTCCAAATTTTGTAAGAGTTTTCAAAAAAAGAGGACAAAAATATGACTACAATTTTTGATTCACAGGTTTGACATCAATTCCCAGAAAAAATTATAGAGCAAATTATTACACTAGTAGTTTCTAAATGCTTAAGAAGATATTGATCACTAGTAACAGAATGAGATCATTAAGAACAAATCATGACAAAGTAAACTCATTTCTTTTATGATAGAGCAAGAGAATTCCATTTTTAGTATATATGTGAAATAAAGGAAAGTCTCTCATGATACCCTTGTCAATAAGAGGGTTATAAGCTGTATGATAGTATATTGAAGGGGCTTGTACTTATTTTAAGTACTGTATCTAAAATGTATTGTTTAATGGATCAATGTCACCTTGGTTCTTATACTGCTATAGGGTTCTGTCTTATTCAGCAAATTTATCAACAGCTGAAATGAACACATATTAAGTACTTATTTCAGATTTGTGAATGATATTGAACTGGTAAGAATACTTAATGAAGTGAATGGCACGCAGGACCAATATTCAAACTAGTATTAATCTGGAAAAATAGACCAAATTCTAGGAAATTAAATTTAACAAAGATAATTGTAAAGACCTGTACTTGAAACACTGCTCTTTTGAGCAGTATTACTAGTGAATTGAAGAAGAGGGAAAATGTTAAGTGAGTTAATTTGATAAAGATCTGGGAGTTATAGCTGACTGCAAGATCAATAGGACTTGGCAGTGTGACATAACTACTAAACATTCTAATGCTTAGTGAAGTATTTTGCAATGGAAAAGGTGATCTCATATCCTGGTTCCAACACTGATATTCAATAATTCTTTAATAATGTAATCACAGACTGTATTCCTACTAAGCGCATTATCAAAAAGCAATAATAGGGGGGCAGCTGGGTAGCTCAGTGGAGTGAGAGTCAGGCCTGGAGACAGGAGGTCCTAGGTTCAAACCCGGCCTCAGCCACTTCCCA
This sequence comes from Gracilinanus agilis, assembly GCF_016433145.1. Lineage (NCBI taxonomy): Eukaryota > Metazoa > Chordata > Mammalia > Didelphimorphia > Didelphidae > Gracilinanus > Gracilinanus agilis. The sequence continues at coordinate 491,177,621 of NC_058130.1, read as the reverse complement.
GCTGTGTGACCCTGGGCAAGTCACTTGACCCCCATTGCCAACCCTTACCACTCTTCCACCTATGAGACAATACACCGAAGTACAAGGGTTTAAAAAAAAAAAACAATAATAGTCCCAATAAACCTTTTCTTGACCAGAAGACAAAGTATACATTATGTGGTTATGAATGCTGCCTTTTAAAATGAACATCAATAAATGCTTATCAGTTATAGAAGCAAAAGAAGACATAGATAGGCCTAAAATTCATATAATATGATGAAAAATTAAGATGCCAGGTATTTTCTACCTGGAGAATACATTATTGGGAAAGGGGGGAATTCTCATACATTGTGTTCAATAATGTTATGAGAATACACTCATTATATAATTTTAGCAAATTTTAGTGAACAGAACACATTTAATTCTATTTCTAACAAATCTTTATTAAGGTCCTACTATGTGCAAGGCACTGTGCTAGGTCCTTACGAGAAAACAGATCTTGAAAAATGACACAAGTGCAGCCATGTGAAGTTTAATTTTAAATAGGGGAAGAATGAGGAAATAGAAGAATATACATATCAGTAAGTGTAATATAAAATAAAGATTAATGCAAGCAAATGAGAGGCAAAGTACAGTAGTAAATTTGGGCATAGAAAGAACACAATCTGGGAGCATCGATGATAGCTAGTTGAGTGGTCATCTCAGTTGATCCAACAAAAGAGAAATATTTTGAAAGGTGGGTATACCAGGTAGGGGTAAGAAAGATGGTAAAAATAAATATTAGTAAGAAGTATACCTGGTAAAGAGAAAAGTTTTTTCAATTTGGATTCAGGAAAACGTGGGTTCAAACCTGGCTTCTGGTATTTACCAGCTATGTGACTCTGATCAAGTCCCTCAGACTCTTAGAGCATCACTTTGCTAATCTGTAAAATGAGAATAGGTGGAATTCAAAATTGATGGTCTCAGAGATCCCTCTCAATTATAAATATATATATTTCCAAGAAGCATGATGTTATAGGAAAAGGTCTAAAGTGGAGTCACAATATTTTATTTTACCCCTAATTATCGCTAAAAGTGCACCTATATACTTTGTGAGTTGTAGAAAAAAAACATTTTTTGGAAAAATATTGTGGCTATCTGTCAATGAAATGAAATACTCAACAAACCAAGCAGAGTTCAGTTCCTCTATCATGGGTTTTGTAGAGATAATTCCTGATTTGGAACTGATGATGTCATAGAAGAAAATTCCTCCAAGATAAAAAAAAATAACAATTTAATTCTTTTCTTTAAATCTTTACTTTTTAGCATTAATTCTATTAATTCTAAGACAGAAGAGAGGTAAGGCTTAGGTAATTGTTATGTGAATTGTCCAGGGTCAGACAACTAGGAAGTGTATGAGGTCACATTTGAACCAGGTCCTCCTGAATCCAGGCTTGGTGCTCTATTCACCAAGTTACTTAGCTTACCCTATTTTCTATAATTTTGAAGAGAAAGGACTGATAAAGTGGTGACCTGGCATGTAATAAAACAAAAATAATCAATTTTATGATAAGTGTAGCTCTCAACTAGCTTGTCCCCTTTTATTGTTCATCATTTTGCATATGTCTGACTTTTGCACTGATTATTCACAAGCTCTAATAAAGCTAGATTGAATACGCAAGCCATAACTAGTTGCAATTGTCCAAAAGAAGTATCTCAGTTAAAGTTTGATTATAATCAACACAAATTGGAGCTAGGATGTGTTTCCTGAATTAGATAATTTGTCTTCAAAGGCAAGCTTAATAAAGCATTATGCTGAAGCTTACATGGTTGTTTCTTCTAAACTAGGGAGAGCAGGAGAGGGAGGATGGAGATGGCAGATCCTATATTCTCCATGAAGAGGCCAATTTTTTTCTAGATATCAACCACATGACCACTCTGAGTCTGTGCTCCAGATAATCCAGCTGGTGATATTTCCCTAATAATTAGTGCCAGTCATGTAGAGTTGATTATTTAACCATGTATGGGGTCTGATTCCATTCCTGGCCTACTATAGTTGGTGTAGTGTTTTCTTATTAGCCATTGTTTGGATCTTAAGTACAAAGTTTGTCTTGTCCAAAAGTACAAGATTAGAGAAAAGAGTAGGCATAGAGGTATTTTATGTCAAAATATTATTTGTGAAACCCATAAATCAGAGTCAAGAAAGTGAAGATTAACTTTCATTTATAAAGCTCTTTTAGTTTTTATAATGCACTTTATAGAAAGCAAGTGTCATTTTAAAATTTTATTAACAAGCAAATTCACAAATGTTTATTTTTTTCTCCCTCCAACACACCTCAGTTAAAAGAAAAAACAAAACCCTTGTAACAAATAAGCAGAATTAAAAAAAAAGAAATCCCCAAATTGACATTTTCAAAGCTATATGTCTGATTCTGCAATTTGAATATATCTCACCATCAGGAAGTGGGTGATCATCATCAGTTCTCTAACCCAGTGATGCCAAACTCAAATACAATCAGGAGCCACTACCCCATACCAGGGGAAGCACATGGAGTTAGAAAACTGCCATTAATATTATCTATCTGTTAAATGTTTCTGAATTCTGGTTCCACACTGTACTCAAGAATATTGTGACTACTTTCAGCCCCATGTTTGACACATCTGCTTTAGGATCGTCATTGATAATTGAATTGACCATATATTTTATATTATTGTTAGTGCATATACAGTATTTTTTCCTGGTTCTACTTCCTTTCCCCTACATCAGTTCATATTTTTCTTATGTCTTTCATTCTTTCTAATAGCACAGCTGCATTCCATTTAATTCATTAATTGTGGAATAGTTGAACAAATTAAGGTAGAAGAATAGGATGCAGGCATTCTTACAGGTGTGGTCCTATAAGTTTAATATCAGGAGCACTACCTATCAGGAATTAGCTATGGAAAGCTAAGGACAACAAGATGGGTTTTTGTTTGTTTTGAAATATTTATGTCAGGTATATACTGGAGGGAAAAAATGAAAGTAAGAATGGAGAGGGCAATGATAACCAAGACAAAGCTTGATTTTTTCCCCTTCATTATAGATGTATTATCATGCAAAACATATTTCCCTATAGTTCATTATTGTAAGAAAATACTCAGATAAAATTAAAGCTCTAAAGTGAAAACTCGAATAAACTAAAAGTGAAAACTAGTAGGCTTTTATCTGCATTCCAATTCAAACAGTTGATTATCTAGAGGTGAATAGCATTCTTTGTCCCAAGTCCTTCAGAATTGGCCTGAATCATTTTATTACTGATAGTGGTTAATTCCTTCATAGTAAATCACCATACAACATGGCTATTATTGTATATAGTTTCTTGGTTCTACTTATTTTCCTCTGCGTCAGTTCATGTAGATATTTCCAGGTTTTTCTGAAAGCATCCTTTTCATTATTTCTTACAGCACAATAGCATTCCATCACCACCATATGCCACAGTTTGTTCAGCCATTTCACAATTGATGAACATTATCTCTTTGGGATACAGGTCTCATAGTGGTATTACTGAATTAAAGAGTATGCATGGTTTTATGGCCCTTTGGGCATAGTTGCATGGTTCCAAATTGCTCTCCAGAATGGTTGGATTAGTTCACAATTCCATCAACAATACCTTTAGTGTCCCAATTTTGCCACATCCCCTCCAACATTTATCACTTTACTGTCATATTGACCAATGTGATAGGTATGAGGAGGTACCTTGGAGTTGTGTTAATTTGCATTTCTTTTATCAACAGTGATTTAGAGCATTTTAATATGATTATTGATAGCTTTGATTTCTTTATCTGAAAACTTGTTTATATACTTCCACCATTTGTCAGTTGGGAAATGGCTTGTCTTCTTATAAATTTGATTTCTCCATGTATTTGAGAAATGAGACCTTTATCAGAGAAATTTGGAAATTAATTCCTGAATTGTCATTTTCCTTTTAATCTTTTACATTGCTTTTATTTGGACAAAGTCTTTTTAATTTAATATAATCAGAATTATTCACTTTACATCTTGTAATGTTCTCTATCTCTTGTTGGTCATAAATTCTTCCATTCTTTATAGACCTGACAGGTGAACTCTTCTATGTTTCCCTAATTTACTTATAGTATCAAACTTTATGTCTAAATCATATAGCCATTTGACCTTATTGTGGTATAGGTTATGTGATATTGGTCTTAGTTTATGCCATACTTTTTATCAGTTTTCTAAGCAGTTTTGCCAGATAGTGAGTCCCCCACTCCCCTACAAATTTGGGATTATTCAGTTTATCAAAAACTAGATTGTTATAGTCATTTACCCCTATATATTTTGTATCTAATCTAGTCCATTGATTCAACATTCTATTTCTTAGACAGAACCAGATTGTTTTGATGAATACTGATTTATAGTATAGTTTAAGATCTCGTACTGCTAGTCCACCTTCATATTTTTTCCATCAAATCCCTTGATATTCTTGATTTTTTGTTCTTCCAGATGAAATTTGTTATTGTTTTTTCTAATTTTATACAATAATTTTGGTAGTTTGTTATGGTATTGAATAAGTAAATTAATTTAGGTATAATTGTCATTTTTATTATATTAGGTTGGCCTGCCTATGAGCAGTTAATATTTTCCCAGCTATTTACACATGACTTTATTTGTGTGAAAAGTGTTTTTAATTATGTTCATATAATTTCTGTGTTTGGTTTGATAATTACACTCCCAAGTACTTTATATTGTCTAGAGTGATTTTAAATGGAATTTTTCTATGTCTTGCTGCTGAACTTTTCTGACAGTATATAGAAATGCTGATGATTTATGTGGGTTTATTTTGTGTCCTATAACTTAGTAAAAGTTATTATTTCAACAAGTTTTTTATTTTATTTAATTATTTGAATTTTTTCCATGGTTGCCCCCTCTCCTCCATTGGGTTATACATATATTTATCATTCAAATTATATTTCCATATTATTCATTTTAGTAATAGAATAATCAAATCAAATAACTATATAAACAAGGGATAAATTATATGTTTTCTTCTGGATTTCTACTCCCACAGTTCTTTCTCCAGATGCGGATAGCATTCTTGCTTATAAGTCCTTCACAATTGTCCTACGTAATTGTATTTCAACTAGCCTTTTAGGTGATTCTCTAGAATTTTCTAGAGAAAATGAGGTAGACAGGAATAAATGATTTGTCCAGGGTCATAAGACTTATAAGTGTCTGAGACCGGATTTGAACTCAGGAAGATGAGTCCTCCTGACTCCAAGTTTGGAACTCTATCCTCTTTGTTGCTTAGCTTTCCCAAAGCATCAATTTTATTCAGTTTTGCATAATTCTTTATGACGCAGTTCAGAGTTTCCTTGGCAAAGATTCTAAAGTGGTTTTCCATTTCCTTCTCTATCCCATTTTATAGATGAGAAAACTGGGATAGACAGAGTTAAATGATTTGCCCAGGGTAACATAGCTGGTAAGTGTCTAAACCTGGATTTTATCTCAGGTCTTTGTGACTCTAGGTCCAGCACTTTATCCATTGCATCACCTCATATGTTCTTATGTAAGACACAATTTTCATTCCTTCAGTTTAAGGGAAAGACAATTATCTTCATGGGGAAAAATATTTCTTATTCTAACTTTGGTTGCTTCTCTTAATATACCACCTTGAAATTTGTAAAATCCTCCAGATGTAATGGTGAAGGAAGGGAAGGAGAACTGGTTTGAGGCTAAAGTAAAGAATTTCTCTCACCTCAGACACTATACTTTAGCTCAAACTCTTTACTCCTATCTCTTGGGTTCATATTTTATAGTTGAGTACTTGGAGGAGAACAGATTTTCTCAGTCAGTCCTATAGTTCTTTATGTGTAATTTCATAGATCAAGGACTTTTTCCAAATTCTTTTCATTGATTGATTAAGACAATGGTCATTACTTTACGTGGAGTAATTAGGTTTGATTTACTCAGCCGAGCCTCTCCCTTATGTGAATACAGTCATGCAAACAGAGATTTTCCAATCTGGAACTGATTAGATGAAAAATTTAAAGATTAACATAGGGGAGTACCTTCATTAAGGTAGATTATAACCAGTTGCTAATTTACTGAAGGAAAATAGGGAGTGAGAAATGAGAGAAATTTGCTTAAAAGAAATATGATTTATGAGACTTGCCCAGATTTATACAGGATCAAAGGTTAAGAAACTAAGCCTTGCTTTCTTATATTGTATGTATCCATCTCTCTCTCTCTCTCTCTCTCTCTCTCTCTCTCTCCATATATATATACATATATATGTATACATATATATGTATATATATATATATATGTTTATCTACCTTTCTATCTGTCTGTCTGTCTATCTACTTATCTATCAATCACCATAAGAATTCTGCAATGTGGCTTGGGGATTCTTCCTAATTCTATCTATACTGCTTCACTTAGTTATCTCATCAATTACTAAGAATTTAATTATCTCCATGCAGATAATTGTCCAATCTGCTTCTCCTGTCTTTCACAGTAGGACTTTCAGCTGACCTCCAATGTTACATCTTTAAATGTCTTTTAGATGTCTTGAATTAGATGTCCAATAGACATTTTGAGTACATGTCCAAAATGGAACTCATTATCTTTCTGTCCAAACCTTTTCCCCTTCCTATCTTCTCTATCACTATAGAGGGCAATGGAATCCCCTTAGTTCTTCTGGCTTGCAAAATAAGAATCATCCTGTATTCTCCATTATTCCTCACAACCCATATCTGATCGATTTCCAAGAACTGTTGATTTCCCTTTTGCAACATCTCTTCTATAGGTACCCTTCTCTTGCCACTACTACTGTATATAGAATGTGTACATATACATGCATATGAGCAGGTATGTGCATATGGATATATTATGTTATGAGGTCAAAATAAGAAGACATTTGTAGAGTGCATTACAAAATTTAACGTCTTAAATGCTATGTATTATTGCAATTATCTTCATATATTATTATCTTGAAAGTGCTGTTTGAGTTGAACTTTGAAGGAAATGAGGGATTCTGAGATGCAAGGTGTAAGGAGTGAAAAGGGGGTTTTATTGGGTATTTTTTTCTTTTTTCTTTTTGAATGGATCTTTGATTTCATCAGTATATGGAGAACTCTCTCCACAGTGCTGATGGTTATAAACTCTACAATCTCAATTGATAAAATAAATAAATTATTATATACCAGATAGTTTTCTAAACATTGAAGATACAAAGGGAAAAGGAAAAATAGTCCTTTCTCTTAGGGAACTTGCTTCTTAAAAAGGAGACAAATATGTACATTAATAGGTACATATGAGATATGGAAGAGTAGAGGAGAGATAACCTTTGAGGAGAAATTTCTTTAAGGGATAGGGTTGGGCACAGTGGTGGGTGTGATGACTGAGTAAGACCTCTTATGATAATTGTAATTGGAAATGAGTTTTGAAGTCAGGCAAGAATTCTTCTATGTGAGGGAAAAAAGGGAGAGGACTCTCAGAATGGAGAAGAGAGATTTAATAATCTGTGTGAGAAACAACCAATGGACCAGTAAGATTGCACAGTAGATAGCATGGAGGAAAGTATTGTGTCAAAAGATTGTCATTATAAGAAGGAATGAAATTTAAATACCAGAGGTTCTTTTATTTGATTTGTTGAGTAGGGGAGTGACATGATCAAACCTATATGTTAGGACTTTTGCTGCTATGTGGAAGATAGATTAGAGTGGGGAGAGAGGAAAGGACAATATTTAGAATGCCAATTTAATAGACCATGTGAGATGTATTGAGGGCCTTGTGGGTGATATAGAGATAGCCTAACAAAATTAAATAAATTTAAAAATAATGAATTTTGAGAGAAAGCATATTTGGAGGAAAGAGAGGGAAGATAAATTGACTTTTCTCCTATAAAGTTTGAGACAGCAAAAGGACATCCAGAAGGCAGAGAATGGATTTGAGATCTGGGTAGAATTTAGGGCTGGATATATACTCACCCAGAGGGTGGGGGAATGGGATATCTTAATTTATCATGAATAATATTAAGAAATGGGGTTAAATTTTAAAGTATTTTTCAAAGTACTTTGTGCCTTTATTAAATTCTTATTCTGAATGATTATTTCTGTCTTATTGAAAGGATATTGTTTAGGGGGGGGACAAAGCTCTTGTGAGTGGATATTGATGGATTAACGCTGGTAAATTTAGCACCCAGCCTTAGCTTTAATATTCCCTCTAGCTCTGTAAAAACAATACAGAAAGGAGAAAGGCTTTGAACCAAACAAAACTATAAAATTTGAAATAATTTTCTTTTAAAAGAAATGTCTTGTGTATACTAAAGCCAACAATTTATGTTTCTCTAAGAGGAAAATAAAAAAAGTAAAAGTGGAAAAAAAATTTAAAGTGTATCTACAGTCAGGTTCTATTTTCCAAATTCTCAGTTCCCTATTCTCCAGTTTGTTTCATTATGCTCTAAAAATTCAAATTTGCATTCTACTAGAGACAAGAATGTTTTACCTTTAAATTTTCAGTCCAGATTATACTTCAAGCTTCTATAACTGGAGAAGAGAAAAGATATTCACTGTGTCATGTACATGCTTGAGAATTCTTATGTCTTGTAGTTCACCTAGTATAAAATCTTCCAAGGAAGAATGTGATGAGTCTGTTGAACCTTTAGTTAAATTTTAAATATTTTCTGGATATACTAACTTTGAATAATTAACTCTGCTTAACACTCAAGATGTGTCGACTGACCCATATCAGGTTGTTTAGAGTCCATGACACAACTCATTTAACGTTAATGAATAAAAAAATAAAATTAACAAAAAATAACTAATGAATCCAGTATCAATGAAAATGTAAGATCTTTTGAATAAACTGTACATTTTAGCTCTCATCCATTAGAGTGAATTTTAATTTTCCTATTAAGCTCTTCATAAAACCTACATATACTTTATTATATATATATATATATATGCATACACATATACTTCTATTAAGTTTACAAAGATAACATGAAGTATAATTAAAAATCATTTGAATCACATAGGTAATTACCTTTTATTAGCTCTGTAATACAGACCATCAGTTAAAGACCTGCCCAGGATCAGATAATGGGCCTGGCAGTAATCTAAAGCCCACTTTACAGCCATTTGAGTTTGAAAATTGGGCTATTTAATATAGTCCAACTTAATTTTAGAATTTTGAAACTGTTGTTTACAAATTAACTGGAGGAGAATATTATCAATAGAGATTTACAAAATGAATTCTAATGACTAAATATTGATTTTAATAAGCAGGATGTTTTATCTTAAGTTGTAAATAGTTGTTTTTATCTTGTTCTTGAACTCTTCCCTAATTTCACCCCTTGCATAGCACTATGCCAGTGATTCTCTGATTAATTTTTGAATGTGCATGAGATACAAATAAGTTACCTAATCTAAGGAAATAATTAACAAACCACACCATTCTCATGTCCTTTCATTCCTTCAAAAACCTACATTTCCTGGTTGTGACAGCACTATCCTTATTCAGATTTTGATTATTTTCATAATTCAATATTAATCCATGAAATTTAGTTGTAAATTACCACATGATGATCACAGTTTGAACTCAAAAAAGTGTTTTTCATATTCACCACTCCCTTTTCATATCCCCCTTTCCTTTTTAATATGTAGCAATGATTTATTTTATAGAGATGGTGATTCCATAGAATTCTTAATTCAAGATGTTTCTACAGCCAAAATGGAGACAAGAATCATTTTTGGGCTAAGTAACAGTGACTGATTTTGTGCTTTTGTGGAAAAGTAAATAGGGTTAAAGGACTGTAGGAAAGAGATATTAGCAGCCAGAAATATATTTCTCTGGACCAGGAAAAAAAAGAGTAATATTACCTTTCAGGACTGAATGATCTTCTAGTTCAATTAAGTAGAAGTGACTTTAGTATTTATTAATTTTTAAAAATTGTAATCATATAAAATATTTGTTGTATTTCTTTTGGGGAAATGGAAAGGAGTTCATTAGTGTATTTATTATTAAAGTAGATAGGTAATTAAAAACAATTTGATTGACACCTCCCTTCAAGCTTGTATATTTTTCTTATATATCTTCATTATGAAGATTAGAAAATTATCCCTCCTTCTTCATCCTTTCTATATTAGGATGTTCCTCCCAACTCTCTTCTTTCTTTTTCCAATTTTAATGACATCAAAACAGAACCAATGCACTTCAGGAATTCTGTTTTTCTTCTTTAATATTCTCAATAGCCACTGAAGACATTAAGGGTGTGAAGGGATATTTGTTTATTGTCTCCCTTAGAATCTTAGTACTATATCCTCATAGAACTAATTGTGCAGGTAAAGTTACCTTTTTAAATTTCTCTCGATTATTCTTTTTGCTTTTTAAAATTTCCACTCAGTTCTGGTCTTTTCATTAAAAATGCTATTTTATTAAAGGTCCATTTTCAAATCTCTCCCACATGCCTATAGGATTATAGTTATCTTTACAGGGTAAATTATTATCAGTTATAGGTCTTCATGGTTTGTCCTTCGGAAAAAATTGTATTTCAGGATATTTTTCTTTTTTTTTTTTTTTTAGGAGGAACTGCAAAGTTTTAAGTGATCCTACCTGTAGTTCCTTGATATTTGAATTCCTTTCTCCATTCTTTTTTTTTCCTTAAGTGTGGCACCCCTGAATTTGTTCTATGACATTTCAAAGATTTTTCTTTTGGAATTACTGTCAAGGACTGCTAGGTGATTTCTGTCTTTACTTTATTCTCCAGTTCTAATAGATGATGGCAGTTTTTATTTATGATTTCTTGAAAATAATCTCCAAATATTTTTTCCTTGATCAAATTTTAGGGAGTCAAATAATTCTTAAATGATTTCTTTTGGACCTTTTCCCTCTGTCAGTTGTTTTTGTATTTTTCAATATGTTGGTTTTGTTTTTAATAGTTTTAATACCTCATAAAGTCATTGATTTTTATTTGCTTTATTCAGTTTGGGGGGATTGCATTTATTATGTGTTACCATTTTCCCCCTAAGCTACTTATTCTATTCCCATTTTTTCCTTAAGAGCTTTTATTTCATTTTCTAAAATCACTGCTTCTCTTCTTCTAGGAAATCACATAGTTCTTTGGAAAAAAATTCTTTTTCCCTCCTTTGAACTCCTGCTTTGGAGTTATACTTGTGATTTCTTGTTGATATCAGATATAAATGTAACATATTTCTCTATTTTCTTGTTGCTTAACCCAACAACTCCCTACCCCCACAATAATAAATAAATAACTCTTGAGCTGATTGGAATTAGTCTCCTTGATGCTTTTGGACTAGGCATTCCATTTTCTGACTTCAGGTGTTTTCACTTGTTATCTTTCATGACCAGAACTCTCTTCCTCCTCATCTACACTTGCTAACTTCTCTGCTTTCTTTTAAGTGTCAGGTAATATATCACCTGCAAAAAAAGTCTTTCTTAGTTCCTTTCAATTCTAATTATTAATGGGAGTGACAACATGCCAACAACTATATACAACAAAGAATATAAAGGATAAGTAGGAGGGTGCTCTCAGTGTGAAGGTTCTACATTAAGGAGCACTAGAAAAGGCTTCTTATGGAATGTAGGTCTTTGACTGAGACTTAAAAATAGTAAGTACAGTGCAGAGCAAAATAAGCAGAACTGGGAGAACATCGTACAGCATAACAGCAGTATTGGATGATGATTATCCGTAAAAACTTGCCAACTCTCAGCAGTGCAGTGCTCTGGGACTTAATACGGGAACATCCAGAGACAGAACTGTTGGAGTCGTCTTTCACATCAGTGTATCTTTGGTTTTATTTGGGGGTCGTGGTTATGAACGAGTGTGTTCTTACAATAATGACCAATGTAGAAGTGTTTTGCATAACAATAAAAAATTAAAGATAAGTAAATATAAAAGTAACCAGAGAAGCCTGGAAGCAAGGATAAGGAGAGTATTATAGGCATGGGGAAAGCTGGTGACAATATTTGGAATCTGGTAATGGTTTGAGCATCTAGTTCAAAGAATAGCATGTCATTGGATTGTAGAATATGGAGTGGTCAGTAAGATATACAAGAATTAAAAGGGTAAGAAGAGTACAGGTTATGAAGAGCTTTGAAGGAGGATTTACCATTGATTAGGAAGGTAATAAAGAGCTATTGGAGTTTATCGAATAGGAGGGCTGATGTGGTTTGACAAAAATATAAGGAAGACTAATTTAACAGTCGAGCAGTTGATAGATTGGCATGGGGAGAGATGATGTAGGGAGACCAACTAGAAGCTCACTACAGTAGACTGAGTGTGAGATAATGAGGGTCTGTATCAGAACGGTTGCATTGTTAGAGGAGATAAAAGGACTCATAAGAGAGGCGTTAAGAAGGAAACATTACCAACAAGAATATTTGACATCTTTATTCTTAATCAATGCATGTTAGATTATCATTAGTACTATGTCTATATTTTAGAATTTTAAAAAACGTAACTTGAATATTTAGTGAGACATTTCCTCAAAGTAAACTTTTCCTTTTCTAAAATGTGTCCAAACATCCAACAAAGCATTCTGTGCTTTTCTCTTTTACCTAAATATCTTTTTTCCTCTCAAGTGATTTTTTTTTTGTAATTTTTCCAACCACTGATAACATACCCCTCAAATATTCATCAAGAAATGAAATTCCTGAGAATGAAATTCAATCAGCTTTTATACATGGCACTTACTACAAAATTCTACGGTAGGCAGTATTGCCTAACTGAAGTGTTTCAGCTTGTGAATTCTCCATGGATTTCCAGATTATTAAAATGTCTGCTCTTACTGATCAGTTCACCAAATAACCAAATGTTAATAGGCTGCCATATGGAATGGCTTTGAGAGTGACTAGAGCCATCTTGTAGCCTCTTTGGAAACAACAGGAGAAAGAAACAAGTACTGGACTTGGGTTTATTGTTGTAGCAAAATAGTTCAGTCTCACATCAATGATAAAAAGGTACACAATGAAGGATAATTTTGAGCATTTTAAAAAATTCTCTTTGTGGTGTGGGAACAATGAATCCTAACAAGAATGGGTTCTTGCTCACAAGCTCAATGCAATTCTAATAGGAATTGCTCTGATGGCAACGTCACACCATTCTTTTTTTTTGACTTAACAGACACAGTTCAGGCGTGTTCATAATGGTGCTGCAATGGTGACAGCTGAAAAGATAACAAGCCTCCCCCAAAAAGGCCTGAGTGGGCAATGAGAGCTTCAAGAGCTACAGGAACAAAGTTAACATGAAATCTCACATGCTTTTTTCCTCATCCAAAGTGGAGACCAGACTGTCAATGTGTAATCCTCAAAAACAGAGCCTTCCTTTTTCTGTGCCGCCAGCCCTCCTGGAGAGGAGAAGGGAAGACACAATGGTTTCACCTTCATCTTCCCTCTATAACTATAGATATGCCATTTCACAAAAAGTATTTTGGCAGAAGAGATTGTTCACTGAACATGAGAATGTCAGTTCAGTGTTTCATTGTCTCATCCATGTAAGGATTTTATTTTTTTAAGTGTTATTCTTTGTATAAATGCTCTATTTACCGAGTGCCCAAATAAATACTCTTTAAGTCAGAGATATTAAATGAGGTAGATTTGTGATCACTAAGAACCTTTTGTCAAATTTAAACTTACATTAATAAATGTTTGGGGGGAGTGAAATATTTTATTATTTTATAATTATTAAAAATTATAGAATTGTGTTTTAAGCATGATCTCATCACAAAAAACATTTTATTCTTTTGTTTTGGGGTATATATTTAAATCAGATTTGCTCTGAGTTTAAAAATCTCTTTTAATGTGCTATGATGAAAATATTGAAAAAGAATGATCTAATTGTGTCAACAGTTTTGACTGTGCATTCACTATTGAGATTTGAATAATTCCAAGTGTTTATCAGACTGAGATTTTTCACAGAAACACAAGCAAGAAGAGAGAAAACTTTGAAATACTATGCTACAACATCCTTTGCTTTTGATACCAGGCAAGATGTACTTCACATATTATGTCTCAGAATCTGTATCTCTTGAAACACTAGTTCTTCAAGTGAACTTCTAGTCTAGTTCTTGTTAGGACAAATATTTAAATAATGATACCCTTATAATCACTTTGGGCAATAAAGTACTATGATTTTGTCTTAGCAACTAGTCAAGATATTTCCTTAAGAGTTCACTGTGATTCAGCTTTATTGTTGTTTTAAGTTTTGGACCATAGATATTATTGATGAAGGGAACTCCCAGTGAGGAAACTCCCTCAGTGAATGGGGTGGCAAAACTACTTAGCAATTTACAGTTTTAGAGAGTTGCCTAGGGCACTGAGAGATTAAGTGACTTGCCCATTTTCACTAACTCAGTAAGTGCCAGAGGCAGTACTTGATTGAACCAGGAATACATTTAAATATCAGGTGAAAATATCTTCATACTCAAATTGTTAGCTTATAAATACGTTTGAGGAAATAAGATAAGGGTGGCCATTCTTGAGTCTTTTGTTTTCTTACACTTATCCTCTCTCCTCAAATTCTTACCTATTGTACCCTGACATTAATCTTACAGTAGATCATTTAAACCCCTATTTTATAGAGAAAATTGAGACTCCTTCATTGAAGCTTTTTCAACCCCTTTTCTCCATTTCCTAAATGTTTTGGAAACCTTGCTTTCACACTCCTCTTTCTTTCTTGTCACAGAAGAGATATGACTGGCCAAACTAAAATCTGAAGCCCCCATATGTATTATTGAGAAATTGTAGTGTAAATATTGTAACTAGAGTGGGGGTAATTAAGGCTTGTCTTTAGGTGAATGATTTGGAAGGTAATAACACCTCCTCCTGGAGCACTTCTTCCCTTTTCCAATAGTAACCAGGAGTAAATGTTGGTGTCTACTTCCTGAAAATTATTCTACCTCCCACAGCAGTTTAGAAACTTCTTATGTCCCAGACATACTTCCTCCCTGTCAGCAGGAGCAGTCCAGGTGAATATGTTCCTTGGCTCATTGCCCTGAAGTAAAACAGACAAGAAACACATACATACCCACAGAGATAGAAACAGAGAAACAGAGGCAGACAGTGAAAACACAGAAAAAATGTAATTAATTGTAGTTATTTATTTCCATTTGATTCCATTCTATTTTGCACTCTCCTCTTGAGGAACATAACAGATTTTAATGAACTAAAAAACTATCATATAATGTCATGAAAGATTAGATACTTGGGAAAGAGAGGGCTCAGAAGTTGAAATGATAACAGAATTATAGAATGGTGGAGTTTGAAGACATCACAGAAGTGTTGTAATCTATCATAAATCTAAACATGATCCCCACACCCCCTACAACATACCTTATTGATGGTGATCTAGATCTCAAAGCATAAGGAGGGGAACTGGGATTTCTTGGTTCCTTTCATTTGTAGAATAGTCAGAAAAGTAAATAAATGAATAAATATCAGTGAAGGAATGAATAAGAAAAAACTCACTAAGAATTTAGCATTGATACTGTGTTAAGTATTGTGATACAAATTCAAAAGTTAAGGAAATTCTTGTCTTTCTGGAATTTACATTCTAAAAAGAGGAGATGTCAGTTTTATCTTTTATGATATCTCATATTGTTTCATATATTTTTCAGTATTTTGAATTTTTTCACTATTTCTTGATGTTTGGTGGAATCACTAACTTCTTTTTGGTGCATTTTAAATCTCAAGAAGTACATTGCAGGGCAGCTGGGTAGCTCAGTGGATTGAGAGCCAGGCCTAGAGACAGGAGGTCCTAGGTTCAAATCCGGCCTCAGACACTTCCCAGCTGTGTGACCCTGGGCAAGTCACTTGACCCCCATTGCCTACCCTTACCAATCTTCCACCTATAAGTCAATACACAGTAGTTAAGGGTTTAAAATTAAAAAAAAAAAAAAAAAGAAATACATCGCTTGGGTAAACTTTTAAAGAACAACAACCTTATCTGCTAAACTATTAATTCACTTTTCTAGTCTTTCCTTCAAATGGGGACAATCTTTTTTTCCTCTTCTACAGAATTTATTTTCCCAGGAATTATCACAGTGCTTGGCACATAGGAAGTGCTTAATAAATTAATACTAATTAAATAAATTAATACTTGTTGACTCTAATTGACTTAATAATCTTAAAACTCAATTTTTGTAAATAAATTCACATGGATCATTGATTTGATCACTTTTTGTCAACATGTTCTTGGTTGAATTCATGTGTATTTTGTCAGTGGGAGAGATTTTTGGTTTTGTTCTTGGCTAAGTTTCAAATGGAAGGGAATCACTTTTAGTTATATTAGACAAATCTGATAGACAATGATTTTTAGCCTTTGCTATTACCATATAATGCAAAGTCTTCTTGCTCTAAATATATTTCTGCAGACTTTAAAAGATACCTGTTTATCATATGTGTTGAGAATGTCTTCCAAACCCTTTCTTCCTCCTGGAGAGGAAATGTTGACAATTGTATAGCTATCTTCACAAAATAAGACCCTAATATTTCATAATTATTATAGAGGGTTTTATTAATATACTTTCCAAATCTGTTATGTTTTACTTTATAATTTCAAAAATATACATTCTGATAGGTATTGCATAGATGTTAATTGATTTGAACATATTCTTCTCATATAGAGGTGATTTTAAGGTTCCATTAAGACTGAACATTTTAGACCAACTTTTACCTTGATAGCTTTATTGATGCCATCTTGTCTCATGGAGACCAAATTATGTTGTCTAACCATTTTCCATTGGATACATGTGGCCTCCTGATTTAAATTTTAAGCCTTCAGTGTCTTTCTTTGGCATGTCTTAAGAATTATATATTCTGAATCCAAATGATATTTGATATCACTGAATAAAGATTATATCAGTTGAGTGAACTACTCTATGTATTTTTAGTTTGATGTCATCCATATATATATCATATGATTAATAATGTTTTAATTTGCCTCCTACTTTTAATTTAGAAGTTATATTTACTTCTGTTAATTTCTCTTTCTTCCTTGATACTCTCTTCTCTCTAGGTTTTTGGGACACCATTGCTCTGATTTTCCTTCTAATGTATTTTTCTGCTCCTTTGCAGTCTCCTTTGCTCAGTTTTTCTCCAGAGTATGCCTTATAGTCATTTGTCCCTTAGGGTTCTTAATTTCTTCGTTTCACTTTTCATTTCATCCTCTCTACTATTTTTTTACTTGGCAATAACATTAGCACTTATTGATTTAATCATCTGTTTTTTTCTGATGACTTTTAAATCTACCTTTTCTATGTCAGTCTTTTTGCTCACCTCCAGTCTTGTATCACCTACTCCATTTCAGAAATTTGGAAATAGATGTCCAGTAGACAACTTAAGATCATTAAGTCCAAAACAAAATTCACTATCTTTCCTGATAAAGCCTCTCTGCTTCCTACCTTCTTTATTATGGTAGAGGGCATCCCCATCCTTCTAGTCCCTCAGGCTTACAATCTAGGAGGCATCCTTAATTCCTCACTATCTCTCACCCCAACTCATATCCAAGTTATTGCTATTGCCTTTTGATTTCATCTTTAGGGCGACTCTCAAATTCACTCCTTTCTTTCCTTTGACATTGACACCACTTTGATACAAGTCCTCATCACCTCCAGCCTTGATTAATTGTGGTAGCTGGTTGGTGAGTCAATCTCCTTTAAGTCTCTTCCCACTCCAGCCCATCTTCTATTCAGCCACTAAAACTCAGATCTAGTCATGTCACTCCTTCATTCAATAAACACCAGTGGCTTTCTGTTGTTTCCATGAGCATATATAAGGTTCTGTATTTGGCATTCAAAACCCTTCATAACCTAATCCTATCTTGATTTCCCAGTCATCTTACACCTTACTCCTCAACATATAATGCTTTTCTATACAGTGACACTGACCATCTGATTATTCCAAGAAGAATCCACTCTTTCGGCTCCAGATATTTACTCTGGCTTGCCACCATGCCTGAAACCCTTCCTTTCCTCCACTTTGACTGTTGACCTCTATGACTTTCTTCAAGTCAGAAATAAAATCTTATCTTCTGCAGGAAGCATTGCCTGGCTGATTTTAATTTTAGTACCTTCTTTCTTTTAATTATTTCCTCTTTATCCAGTAAATATCTTATTTTATATATATTTTTGACATGTTATTTTCCCCATTACACTATAATCTTTTTTTTTCCTTTGTATCGCCAGCACTTAGCACAGTGACTATCCACAATAAGTGCTTAATAAATATTTATTGGCTGATTTTGGAGAAGTGATGAATTTATTGTTAAATAGAAGCATAATGGGTTTAAAATATCTTCATGAAAAAATATAATATTTTATATGAAATTTTCTAGATATGTTTGTGTTTTGTTATAAATACTTGTTTACATCAAGTACACCAATACTTTCACTATTTTTGGACTTTATACATATTTATGTTATGTCACTAAGACATGAATCAAAAACATTTCAGTTTTCAATAAAAGCTGAATTAATGTTAATACTTCTTTGGGGATTCAATGATTACTGAACTGATAATAACTTATTCTATATGTCTACAGGATTTTTGGTACATCTTTTTTGCTCTTTGGCCATATATTCTTTTCTTTTAAGTACTATAATTTTGGTTTTCTTTCCTACATTCTATATTTTTTGAAAGTCATCCATTTGGATTGATGTTGAATTCTTTGTTTTTTTATCCACTCACATAATAAATGTTATGTATATTGTTGTATGTCTTTAAAAATATCCTTGTAGAAAATGCCAAATTTATTTATTCATTATATCATTGAGATATTTTACAAAGTTCAATTCTACATACTCAGTAATGTTCTTTATTACAAAGAAAAATTAGACATTTTAGTAATATTTGCTGAAGATACTAGAATAAAATGTTTTTAATAGTGTGGTGTTAGGAGTTAATAGAGAATTTTGATGTTTTCACTCAATTTTTTATAATTTAGCTAAATCTGAATACCATAAATTTTAATGGAATTTTGTAAGTTAGCTATATATGACTATGAATTTTGGTAGACAAATCTTATAGTGCAAACACTGACTATTTTGTTATTTATAGAATTTAACATCAAGTCATTCTAAATAAAGACTTTTTCTACTCTTTATGGACTGAAGAGAATTCAATATTTCCTCTTCTTACTTTGTCCAAAAAAACCCTTTTTATCCTCTGTTATTTGGTAAGGATTTAGGAGCTCAAAGAAATCAATGCAGACTTCTGCACAAGAACAGTCCACCCCTCCTTTTTTTCTTTGTAAATTCTTGAATGAAAGCTTTAAACAGCTCCTGGATGTCTTTATCTTTAATCTAGTCAATATGGGAAGGTATAATGATTAGTTTCTTTGTGAATTGTTCACTAGCTAATTTCTAACTACAGGCATTGTGGAAGAGGGATATTTGGATGGAGTTATGTCTGAAGATATGACATAATCAAAATATGCTCTGAGATGCCATATAAATGCTACAATGTCAGTATCATATTAAGTATTTGCCAATGTATCTGGCATATATTTATGCATGCCATAGATGCATTGTTGACTTTATTAGAGAGCTCTGTCATTTAGCTGATAGAACATAGAGCTTGAGCTAAGGCAATGTGGTATAGTAAGACTACAAATGACCTAGAATAAAAGTAACAGAATTTCAGAGTCATAGGGAATCTTGAGGGTCATCTAGTAAAACTTTTTGCCTATCTGATGTCTGAAGATACTTTACAACCTCCCAAATAATTGTTGGGCAGATGAGGACATCATGGATAAGGGTGTTAGGCCTGAAGTCAAGAAGACCTGAAGGCAAATCTGCCCTCAAACACTTACTAGTTGTGGGCCACTTGATCCTTTTTGCCTCAGTTTCCTCATCTGTAAAATGAGATGGAGAAAGAAATGGCAAACTGCTCCAGTATATTTGCCAAGAAAGCCCCAAATCAGGTCAAAAGAGTGAGATATGATTAATATGATTGAACAACAATAAGTAATTGTTTATCAGCTTGTGTTTGAAGACATCCAGTAAAGACTAATTTACTACACTGTTAGCGAGCCCATTTAATTTTTTGACAGCTTAAATTAAGAGATTTCTCTTATATTGAGTCAGAAACTACTTCCCTATAACCTACATTAGTTATACATTTTGCCTTACTCCTTCTTTACCAGGGCTATTAAGTCTAACTGGACGAGGGATTCTATTCCATCCCACCTCCTCTAGCAGTTTGCCTTCTCTGACTATTACTTATCTTCAATTTCTTCTACTGGATACTCACTGATAACTGTAAAAACATATGTATGTCTCCTCTATCATAAAAGAAAAATAATTGACACTTCCATCAAGGTTAAATTATCATCCTACATCTATGATTCCCTTTATGAATAAACTCCTTGAGAATTCTATCTACATTAGTTTTATTGGTACAAAAATTAAAAAATTAAAATTAATGTAGATGGCATTTCATATATCCAAGGTTTGAAGGAAAGCAGAAAAATGTGAGTGGGGACTTCTGGGCAGTTTTTTAGATAGAGGTCTCATTTCTAAAATACATAGAGAACTTTCTCCAATTCATGAGTATATATGACCTATTCATCTATTGATAAGTGGTCAAAATTTATGAACATGGGTTTTTGGATGAAAAAGTCAAAGCTATATATAATGATTTGAAAATTAATGACTAAAGAAATACAAATCAAAATAACTCAGATATCATCTCACATTTATCAGATGAGCTAAAATGATAAAAGAGCAAAATGACAAATGTTGGAAGGGATGTGGGGAAATGAGAACACTAATGCACTGTTGGTGGAGCTGTGAACTGATCTCACCATTTTGAGGAGCAATCTACAACTGTGTTCAAAGAGTGGTAAAACTGTATATATATATATATATATATATATATTT
>NC_058130.1:490910435-491147069 GCF_016433145.1 Gracilinanus agilis | reverse complement strand
AAGTTTGGGAAGAACTGATGTATACTAAGTGTAGACCTATTTGAAGAAATTCCATTGTCTTTGAAGATTTTCCTCAAAACTTCCAATGGATTTTCATATCTTTGAGGTAGAAATCTGTAAAACATTGATCTCTCCACCTCATCCTCAATTCCAAACCAATCTTACTCTAAAGCATGATTGGAAGTACTTGTGGTGCAACATGGTGTAAACAGTCATCCCTCACTATATTGAGGTTCACTTATAAGGGCTTCACTGTATGGTGGGTTTAAAAAAATCTAATTCTGTTTTGTGGAGTTACACTTATCTTGGCACACTATTGGCTAATGGAATGAAAGGTGACCTATCACAGCACTGTGTTCTATATCCTGTAAACTGATTGGTTCAGTGACTATAGGTTAATAAGAGTGTGGAAAAGGTTTATAGGAAAGTGGGAAGGGTTTATAAAGCCTTAAAACATATAAATAATGAAATAAATGTAACTCTGCTTCCTCTCAGATTTTCATGTATGACAGGGATCTCTAGAATGTAACTCCCCCGATAAGTGAGGGATCACTGTAGTGGATAAGATACTATACTTAAATCAAAAAGACCCAAGATCATAGACATTTTTCAGCAGTGGGATTCTGAGCAAGTCATGACACCCCCCCCCCATATTTCAGTTTCCTCATCTGTAAATTCAAGGGGTTAGAATTTGCCCTCAAAGTCCTTTCCCACCTCAAATCTATAATTTTATGAATATATGTATATACAGAGTTGTCTGTGAAAATGTATATTTTAAGATATATTTGTGTAGTGTCTGCTACTCAGACAATCTCATACGCATCCTTTTTAGTTTGGTGCCCAGGATATGAGTAGCCTTCATAGCATCTTAAAGGTGCTAGATAGGTCCTCATTCCTTCAGGTATAATGTGCAGGTTCTTGTTAATACATTTATTTTTGGTAGTTTGCCAGAAAAAATAATTAACTCAAAGAAAAGCCTTTTAGCAAAATGGATGAGTAAAAACAGAAATCAATAAATGTCCTCACCTCCACAAAAGTTTGGGTTGCACTCCTCTAAAAATACATACAACATCAGTGGGAAGAACTGACAAACACAAATAGCAAATTAATAGAGTCACATTCGTGGAGATAATAATATCACAAACAAAGAACTATAAAGGAGCTGAGAGGGCGACCTATCTGCAGAGGAGGACACAGGTTTACAGAGACAAGAAGTTTATACAAGTTACCTAGTGTCCCATCCCTAAACATAGGTATTAAGCATCAGAGGCAAGATTTGAATCTGGACTCTCTAATTCCAGACACAATCCTCTTTTCATGGAGCAATTGTCTCAAACATGGCCAAAACAACTCACAGTAACTCTCATAAGGGAATTACAATCTTTTTCTTCCCATGGTGTGCTCATGATAATTGCCTCAGCATACACGGTCTCACAATTGCTAAGCTGCTTTACTGTATGATGACATTGCTGATAGAGTTTGGGAAGGGAAAAGATTCCCTCTTCAAATCCCCTGCCTCTGACTGAGACAGAAAGGGAAATCATGGAGTTCTCAATAGCTGCCTTCCTCTTCCATAGCTGGCTCACTTCTTAAATGCCAAAGATGACTCTGTGGAGAATATTTGTGCAGAGTCAGATGTCTATTTTTAAAAACCCTTACCTTCTTAGAATTGATACTAAATATTGGTTCTAAGACAGAAGGACTAGGCAATTGGAGTTTAGGTAGTAAGTGTCTGAGGCTAGATTTGACCCAAGTCCTCCTGACTCCAGGGCCTCTTTCCACTGAGCCACCTAGCTGCTTTTTTGAATGGCTTGTTTTTAAATGGTCAAAAGAAATGTGCTTAATTCACGTGGTTCTATTTTGTCAGATAATAAACTTTATAAAAAATAATACTTGAAGTATTGCACATTAATTTAACTCTTACATACTTCAGTCATTAAATGTCTAGTTGCCCTGGGATTTTCTCAAGTTTATTCAAGGGCTTTCCCTACCTACTAATTGAATAAAATATAAACATTTTTTCCATTTCTTTTATATCACTTTTATATGGGTGTGTAAATATGTATTTGTACATTTATGCATGTGTTTCCACAATACCACATATATATATATATATATACATATATATATATATATATATATATATATATCGTGGAAAATATAAGAGATACCATAGGATTTGAGAAAGGCCTGTGTCAGAGAGAAAGAGACAGACAGACAGACAGAGACAGAGACACAAAGACAGAGAAAGAGACACAGAGAGACCAGATACTATATACTATATACCACTGACTTCAACTTGAAATTGATTTCTGGTAAATATGTAGAATTTATTAATAAAGTATTGGTTAATGAACATTTATAAAAGGAAACAGTCTTATAGAATCAGCATAAATTCATGAAGGACAGTTCATCCAAAAATAATCTAACTTCCTTCTTACGACAGAGTTACCAGAATAGCTGATTACTTAAATTTTTCAGAAAGAGTTTCCTAATGTTTATGTCATTACTATGGGATATAGAGAGAGTTCTGCTCTACATAATCGTACAATTTTATGGATTCAGAATTGGTTAAAATACCTGGACCCAAAGGATTATCATTGATTTTTCAATACCAACTTTGAAGCAATACCCTAGGTATCTGGACTTGGCCCTATCGATGGCATACCCAACTTATAGATGACAAAAAGTTATGAGAAACTTCTGAGATGATGGATAACTATCAAGATTATATAAAAAACCTTGCTGATTAGAATATTGGGACAAATTTAATAAGATGAAATTCAATAAGGCAATTGAATTAAGAGTTTCATAAATGTAAAATTGGGATGACATGGCATAGGTTCCTATGAATGTTTTAGGAATTTAATAGCTGAAATATAAATATAAATAAATATAGCATTAAAATCTACTGGTTATACTTAATTAATAGGGAAAACATATTATCTATGATTAGAAAGATGATACTTTTATTTGATCCTACCACAGTTAAAATTTTACCTGTAATATTGTATCTACTGGGCTCCAATTTTAGGAATTGGTTAGCTAGAGAATATTCAGAGGAGAGAAATTAGGTGTGAAGGACTATGAGTTAATCACCTACAAAAATAAGTTGAAGACTTGAGAAATACATAATAGATCTCGGAGAGTGTTTTAAGGGTTTTCATATTGAAGAGATATAATAGTTGTTCCACTTGGTCTGAAATGACAAACTAGAAGTGATTAGAAGTTGTAGAGAAACAGAAGACTTGCATGTGTGGGAAGGGAAACTTGTTACTAATTATATCTATGGTGTAATGGAATGAGCTATGTTAGAAGTAGTGGACCCCCTCTAAAATGGGGTCCTCAAGGAAAGGTTGTGGATGGGACCAGATATATTGTAAAGGGAATTCTTTAGGTATAGCATAAACTAGATGGCCTCTATGATTATTTCCACTGCTAAAATTTTATGACTCTGTGATAGATATAAGTATACTTTATAATATATACACTTCACAAAATATATTCCTTACATTATTTTATGAACTACTGATATAATTAGTAATGAGTATAAATCTTAAAAAAACTGATGTTTTTGTGTGATTGTATGTATGAAAATAGTAGACTAATGACCTCATTTTATTTAAACCTTACATTTATATCTGTCATAATGTATGTGCATATACTATATACACATACATGCGTGTATATGTTTCTATATAGCTTTCAAAGTCTTCAAAGAGCTTATATTCTATGGTGGATCCCTTGATAATTATTTGGGTAATTATAATATAACTGAAACTTGATGGGTCAAAAGAAAGGTGAAAATTGCTCAGGGAAAATAGAAGAAAAACTCAGCTGTGCAATGGGTAGAGATTAGGAACATTCAGTAGAGGAGGAAACACCTGAAATTAATCTGGAAGTAAGAGATGATGATAAAGTGAACAAGAGATATTTGACTTGGCTCTGAGAGATTTCATGGAAGTAAAAGATGACATGTTTTTAGGATGTAGCTACAGCTAGTATTTCAGTTTTCAATATAGAATGTATTTTTGAGAATATTGTGAAACAAAGCTAGAAAGTTAGGTTGGAACTAACTCATGGAGGAACATTCATTCCAAGCTTCCTTTTATTCTGGTGGTACTAGGTAGCCACTGAGAGTTTTTGAGGAGAGATGGCATGGTAACATATTGTGCCTTAGGAAAACCTTTTTGGTAGCTGTGAGAGGGATATATTAAAAAGAGAACAAGACTGAAGTCATAGAGATGAGATAGAAGGTATTTTTTTAATAGTTTAGGTGAGAGGTGATGAATTCCAGAACTGGGGTGGTGGATATGTGAATGGAGAGAAAATTGATGTGAGGCATACTGTGAATGAAGAATCAATAGGACTTAACAACTGATTCGATTTGTAGAGTGAGGTAGAAAGAAATAGCCAATATAACTCTATCATTTGGAGCTTGAGGTGATAAGGAGAATGGCAGGACTATCAGCAAGACAAGGAAAATTGAATAAAAGTCCATTTTAGGGGGTAAATGATGATTAAAACTTTCGATGTGTTGAGCCTGAGTGAATGTTTATAATTAGAGATAAACTCAATTTTTTTGATACTTGTCCAAAATGTGTTTATTATTATCCAAATAGGCTTCAGAGTAAATGCTGACAATTCTATATTGAATTACATTCTCATTTTTGAAACTAGCAAAGGTGGAAAATAATTCTTACAATTGTAAAATAATTATTAAAATTATCTATGATGAAATATAAGTATTAGAGCTTCCAGTCTGGAAATACATACACACACACACACACACACACACATATATGGAAAAGATAATTACTCTAAAGTAATATCATCTGGGTCTAAGACTTCACTGTAGTTTATCATCTTCGTGTCTATGGTTTGTTCTGATACCCTCAACATTAAGCAGCAAAATTCACAAGGCCCAGGCCGGAGGATCCAAAGTGGCATGTGATGTCTGTTTTCCTTGCAGCCTGTTCTTAATAATCCAAAGTTAACTGTAACTGAGTAACTTATGTGCTGCAAGGGGATGAGCTGTAAAACTGTAATCTTTCCATATGCTGTATTCTAGTCTTTCATTTTCTCTTCTGCTACACAAAAAGATTCCGAAGTAAATCTAATTGAGTTTAGTGAGAGAAAGGAAGTATCATATCTAAAGAGGAAATATTATTAATACTAAAGCAAAGAGAAATATTAAAATTTATATAAATAAAGCAATCTCCACTAAAAATGAATGTAATATAACCCCTAGTGACCATAGTATATCCAGTGGGAAGAACACTGCTTTGGGACTGGGTCTATTCTCAGCTTTCCTAAATATTAGCTATCAGAATTTGGAACAGTCCTTGAAATTCTCCAGGTCAAGGTTTCTTTATCTAAAAAAGTGAAGGAATTAAATTTGATCTCTTAGGGGTTCCTTTCAGTTCTTAAAATTGTCTTTATTCCTTTTTTTTTAAACCCTTGCCTTCTGGCTTAGAATTCATATTAAGTATTGAATCTAAGGGCATAGAACGGTAGTAGAGGTTAGGTGTTTGGGGTTAAGTGAGTCATACCCATGGTCATAGAACTATGAAGACTGGGGTCACTTTTGAACCCAGGACTTACGATCTCCAGGTCTGGTTCTCTATCTACCGAGCCACCTAATTGCCCCTAATTCTTTGATTTCAAAATTAGTTTCTTGCTTCATCATTTGTGAAGTTCAAAATTCCGTGCAACTTCAAGACTGTATTATTATTATACCTAAGCATGATGAAAAGGACTTGACATTATTGCCATTGTGAGCTGTTACACCTTATTCATATTTTCTGTATTTCTTTCCATTTTATAGATAAGGAAAACAGAATTCCATAAAATGTCACAAAGCAAGAATAAGATTTTTTAGAATGTTTCATATGTGACAGATTTTTGTTTGCACTGGTTTAAATAAAACAAATTGCATGGCTTTCAGAAAAATGTGTCCACTAGGATTAAGATGGTGCTTCCAAAAATACAATATTTTTTAGTGGAAGGAAAAATGTAAAGTATTTTCATTGGACACCATGGCACAAGGCATTTAATAAAGACATTGAAGTGCTGACTAATCTAAGAAATTAATAAAATATCTGTCAAAATATGCTTCATTTTGATGTATGCAGGCTCTTTGAGGTTAAGGACTGTTTTGTTTTATTATATTCCCATGCTCTAAAATAAATCACCTTATACATCTAAAGCAATTAAAATATTCATTAATTTCAATTGTTGAAGAAAAATGGTTATAATCTATTGTTATTAATCTTCTACTTGAATATTTTATATATATTGAATCAAAGATAGTCCTAAAATACTCCCTTGTTATTCTGCACATCACTCTATATGCGTGAATAATTAAAACTTTGAATTTCTATGTAAATATGATTTATTTCCATAAATATGATTTATTCCCATCATAAGATAATAAAATTAGAGATGTTTGGAACCTTAAATGCCATCTAAACAAAGCCCCTAATTTTATATATGGAAACTGAGGTGCATAGACCTTAAGTAAATTGTTTAAGGTGATTCAAGTATTAACTGGTCAACCATGTCCTCTGATTCCAATCCAATCCATTTTCTATTCTTCCATGTTGCTTCTCATGATAATGATTATGATATATAGATCAAAATATATAAAGACAGAATTTATAGCCACATAGTTTCCAATTTAAAAGCTCAGATTCTTTTGTAAAAGCTTAAAAACCATTATTATCACTTTGTGGGCAGGATAATTTAATCCTTTACACCTAGCAAGAGAATCAGGGAGTTCTGAACTCAGTTCAGGTCATTGAAAGTTAACCTTATTCTAAGGGCTTAATAATTCCTGAATGTGTTCCCTAGATTTAAATAGAGTATGACTAAAGCCATTTATAATTGTTATCAAGTTTCAACTACTTCTCTAGCACTAAAACCAATTAGGTTAATTTCAGATTTTTTTTTTATAATTTCAAAATGTAGTTTAAAACCCCAAAGTTATTTTTTCAACCTCTCTGTCACTGGCATCAGTTATCTTTTGCTGTAAATCAATTTAAGAAATCTTACTTGGCCAATAAATATTTCTGATAAGAGTAGTTGTTCCATGAAACATTCCAACATTATCACAAGAAATTGCTTTCGTATACCATAAAAGAAAGAAAGGAAAAAAAAAACAAGCAGAAAGTGCCTTGTAGAAACAGTTTACAGTTTTACAGCTCCTCCCATTGCAGCACATAAGTCACTAAGTTACAGTTAACTTTGGATGATCAATCACGGACTGCAAGCAAAACAGTCATCTCACACTACCTTACCCTGGATCTCCTGGGACACTTGCTTGTGAATTTCTCAATTCAATGATGAGGGGATCAGAACCAATCCTGGATATGGAGATAGCAAATTACAGTGAAGTTTTAGACCCAACTTATACTACTTTGGAATTTGAAACGATGCAGATTCTCTACAATTCAAGTGGTGGTGAGTTCTCCTCTACTCATCGATGTGTCATAAAGGAAGAAGCTAACAGGAAAAGTTAAACTGGGCAAAACAACTTGGTGGTGGTAATTTGTATTAGTGGAGATTGTGGGAACCACTTTTATAGCAACAATCATGGTCTTTACACTTCATCACAAAAATCTGAGTTCAGAACTTAAGGGTAGGTTTATTTATAAAAGAAAATCCTTGGTCAAAGTTATAAGGTAACAGCGGTTCCCTGTCATAAACTAGTTAGATAGGGCTAGAGAAGGAAAACTTTTGGCAGCTATTTACTTGACTATAAGTTACAGCACAAAATAATCATAATTGGCTATCACTAAATATTTGGGGCAGAACAATATTAGGCATTAGAAATGTAACAAAGTCTAAAAAGATATTTTAAAAATTTTTACTGATTTGCTTGTCCCATTAATTATCATCTTTAGAAGTCTTATTGACTGTTATACTGAGAAAATACTATATATGTGTATATGTATATATATATATGTTATTTACTTTTTCTATGGATCAGTAATATGGAAGGGATTGAAGTTTTTATCAGAATGCCTCCTTACAAGCTAATGCTTAGCCAAAAGAAGCTCTTGTTATGTTTCTTGGGTTAACACTTTAACTTTAAATCAGATTGCAGTCACTAATGGTAAATGTCTTTATGGAATTTAGTTTGCTATTATTGTTTAAATTAACAATAGACTTGATCAAATAAACAGTCCTATTTAGAAATGTATTTAAATTATGTCTGCCAATTTTATTAACTACTTATAATTCATGAGGTTGTTTTAGGGTATTTATGAGTATTTCTTTGGAATTCCAGGTTAATGAAGGTTGATATATCCAGGGTATTCATAAAATTCAAACACATCATAAGTCTGTATAATTTTAATTATAGTAACACACATAAATTGGTGATCTAGAAATTGTGTTCTTTTATTTTTTATTTTTTTTAAACCCTTAACTTCTGTGTATTGGCTCCTTGGTGGAAGAGTGATAAGGGTGGGCAATGGGGGCCATACCCAAAAGTATCTTAGATTAAATTAATGCAAAGCTTTTTTTTAAAACCCTTACCTTCCATCTTGGAGTCAATACTGTGTATTGGCTCCAAGGCAGAAGAGTGGTAAGGGTAGGCAATGGGGGTCAAGTGACTTGCCCAGGGTCACACAGCTGGGAAATGTCTGAGGTCAGATTTGAACCTAGGACCTCCCGTCTCTAGGTCTGGCTCTCAATCCACTGAGCTACCCAGCTGCCCTGAAATTGTGCTCTTTTAAGCTTGATTTTCTCAAGTAATTCCCCCCTAAAGTTTTTTTTTTCCAGTATGGAATTCTAAAATGTCTTTTTTTTTTCACTAAGAAAAGTGAAGTAGCTTAAATAAACTTGTCCTAAAGTTCTTCATTTAGATTTTGGTGCCTTACCTTCATATGAGTCAATTCATGTAGTGACAAATAACATATGGTGTATTATAACCTATATGTTATTTAGTAACAACAATGAAAAAAATTTATATCAACTGATCTACCTTTTCAAATCTAAAGAGAAGAAAATATATTAAAAAAATCACACCATCTACAACAGATATATCCCAATTATCAGTAAAATTGTTCATTCCATACTCTCATAAATTATGTCATAAGTCATTGTATGAATATTCTAGTTAAAGATTAATATAAGCTTGTCAGGTTTTATAGAACATGATGCTTGGAAATGTGTAATTTCTAATATTCTATTTTCTTCCATTTTTTAGGCTCCAATGTACCATTTTATAAAAATTAAATTTGTTATAAACAATATCTTCTTTTATATGTTCATAAAATATTTTTTTGGTTTTAAATTATACAGTATAGCACAGTGGGGTTGAATACTGGAGTGAGAGCTGAGAAACCTGGATTCTAGTTCCAACTCTGTTTCTAACTCATTTTGTGACCTTGGAACAGTAACTAAACTATTCTAGGCTTTACTTTCACTTTTTACAAAATGAATGACTTGGAAAGAAAATCTTTAAGGCTCTTTTCAGCCCCCAAACAGAGGGGTTTTCTGTTTTATTGTTCTCTATTTAAATATTTCTGAATTCTTAGCAAAGCACAATGAATATTTGGTTAAAAGGTGACGAATATGTGAGAAAGATTTACTGAAGAAATCAATATAAGCATGTACGCCAATTAGAGTATATCATTTTCTTCCCTAAAAGACGGTTCTGCCACTGAACAAACCAGCATGAATACTCCAGACAACGGAGTCAATAGTCTTTGTGCCATATGTGGAGATCGAGCAACTGGAAAACACTATGGTGCCTCAAGTTGTGATGGGTGCAAAGGTTTCTTCAGAAGGAGCATTCGGAAGAGTCACGTTTACTCCTGCAGGTACATGAAATGCCCCATTTTGCAAGAAAGAAAGGTACTAGATGAGCTTCCGAGGTTCCTAGGTTTATATAAAAAAATATTTCTGCAACAACGTCACATTTTATTTGTATACACATACACACACAATATAAATGTACACCAGTCCTCTGGCTTGTTAATGTTCAGGAAAAATAAAATATTAACTTTTGGCACTAAAAGGTAAAATTTATGTTCTCTACCATATTTTTTCCTCAAGTAAATTGTTATTATTCAAAATAGACTATGTAATGACAAGAAATGAAATTTGCAGGCCAATTAAAAAAAAAACTTACATGACTGGAATGCATCACATCTTTCTTGTATGTGAGAGCAAGTAAAGTACTGTGGAAAGAATAATGAAGACTCTTACCACTCATGGGTCTAGAATGTGCACTTAATCTCTCTAGGTCTTAGTGTCCTCTCTAAAACAAGGATAAGCATATTCACAGCATCTCAAAAGAGTTTTGTGAAAAAAGCAAAAATGCTGTATTAATGTGAACTATTATTTTGTCCTACTCTTTCTATTAAATTAACACCTAGTGGTAGAGTATGAAGTGTGACACTTTAGTTATCTAATTAAACCAGGGTTTGAATATATGTTACCTTTCTGTTTTATAAATATGTGCCATCTTAAAAAGGGCAAGATTAGAATGGGGATAATGTTGTGTTGTGTTTCCCAAATTCATTGGGCCCCTTGGGACCCAAACAAATGCTAAGAAATCAACAGTTTCATTTTACTTTGATTGTATTCACAATAATATTATGTTAGTGGCGTAAATCTCTTACTATTGACTTCTCAAAAAAAAAAAAAAAAGAAATTGCCTGAATTCTACTGTTCTTTTTCAAGTGCGTAACTGTGCTTTAGAAATGAAAATTTTCTTATATTTAGAAATTTTTCTTAATTAAAAAATACTTCCAATTTAATTCTACTTTATATCTGAAAACCAAGATTTAAATATCTGATAAATTTTAGAGAAATTAATTTATCACACAAAATTATTCTAACAAATATGAAATGCAATTAATTCTGCCCTGAATACCTAATACCTAACTTTTCAGAAATGTATCCATTTTAGGTATTGCCATTTGGATTAAAAAAAATTTTAGCCTTATATATCATGAAATGGCAAAAGTAGCATACTTAACTAGCAGAAGTTTGTTCATCTATTCTCTCTAAAATGGGGTCATGATTTCTGTAGTGAATTTCAGGAGTTAAGAATATGTATTCCAAATGTGTAAAACCTTAAATTCTTGCTGTCCATTGAATTAATCACTTTTTTTAAAAAAAAATTGAAATTGGGCAAATTCTATACATTAGTTCACTTTGAGGTTTTAGGATATTTTTATGAGCAAAGGTCAAGTGACATTGAAAATAAAGGAACATTTTTAAAAAAAACTAGTGCTAGTTTCAAATCCATTTCCTTAACTTTACATCTTAAACTATAATCCCACGGTCAGTATTCCATCTTTTCTAAATTGACAGAATGACAATTTGTCTCTTTTTCTAGTTAGTATTATTGGTCACCTAGAATTTCACTCACCTGGATTTCCTCATTTGTGGATGCCTTTTGAGCTTCTTAAAGGTATAGGTCAATTTAGCTAAATAGTTTTTTTCCCCCTTAGCCTGAGATAAAACAAACTAATTTTCAGGATTTCTTTTCAGGACTATTACCTTAACCTCAAATCATATTTGTTTTAAGTGGCCTAACAATTTATTTGATCTTCAGAACATAGGAATATATTATTTTACTCTCAAGGGAAATAACTAAAGAAGTCATGGTAGGAAAATAATTACGAAAATGACCATTTCAATATATTGAGTAAACATGTATATACTTTTATCTTTAAATTAAACTTCATTTGGTTAATTTTAACTTCTTTTGATTTTTATAGTAAATTATAGAAATAAGATTAGAAGAAATGTGGGGACTAACAATAGGCTACATATATATGGCATCTAGATGTTTTAGTGGATAGAGTGCTGAGCCTGGAGTCAATAAGATCTGAGTAAAATGTTGCCTCTGTCACTTACTAGCTCTGGGAACCTGACCAAAGCACTTAATCCTTTTTGCCTCATTTTTTTTAAATCTGTAAAATGAACTGGAGAAGGAGATGACAAAGAAAAGTCTTCTTTGACAAGAAAAGTCCAGTTAGATCACAGAGTCAACCCCTGAAACAATTGATCATCACACACTCACACAAATGCACACAAACTTGTATAAACATACACATATAAATATTTTGTACATACATACATATATATATATATATATATAAATATATATATATATATATATATATAACTTTCCCACAGCAATCTGTTGAGATAAATAATATAATTATCATCATTCCATTTTGTAATTCAAATAGATTCAGTGAAGTTAAGTAACTTCTCCATCATCACACTAATATAATGAGAATCAGAGGCAAGACTGGAAGTAAGAATCTTTTAATACTGGTCCACTGCTTGCTTATCCATCCCATGGCACTGCGCTCCTTTGCCATATGTGATGCTAGATTCTCTCTGTTCTACCAGCATCATGTAGTAGGAAGCTTGCGGGTTGTGAAGTATCATTTTTCTAGGTTTGCTTTTAATGACTCTTTCTGGCCATCATCATGTCTATGTGGTAACAACTATATAAACTATATGATGGTTAGAACTCATATTATCAAGGCTCCATGAAGGCTGGGATTTCCAGATCTGCGATGATATCAGGGTCCTTATAGACAATTCATAGTTAATAGGAACGACTTGTTCTTTTCATTGCATTCCATTTCATTAGGTATCTATGCACACAATGTTTAATGTATATGAATATACTATATAAAATTATGTAAATTTAGAATATGCTTAATTTAAACATATGTGCATATATGTATTTACTCCACACTTCTATAAATATACATGCATTAACGGATTCTATTTCTCTTACTACATAGGACTTAACAAAAGAATAATTTGCCATCTTTTCCCTAATGATATAGGTTCAGCCGACAGTGTGTTGTTGACAAAGACAAGAGGAATCAGTGTAGATATTGTCGTTTAAAAAAGTGTTTTCGAGCAGGAATGAAGAGAGAAGGTAATGTTTCTTTTGTCTGAATATGCCTAGCAACATAATCATCATCCAAATGAAGCCTCAATTTAGTGTTAGGAAAAGAAAAGACAAACTATCAGTAGCTTACAGTGATTTTACCAACATGGTTTAAATCATCATCAACTATTTTTAATTTTAAATAATAGTATTGTAAAATTCACTTCCAGATTAAATAATATATATAAAATGAGCTCTCTGATGTATTTTCCTACATACTAAGTAGGATATATTTAAGAACATATGTATTCAATAAACTCAGAGCATTTGAAAACCCATAATAGGAACAACATTTTCTGACTATCAGTTTCACAGCATGTATACCACACACAAAAAGCAAGTTCCTTATGAAGCACTTAACCAAAGAATTTTCACCTTGAAATGATAAATTTGCCAAAGAAAATCATTATACACCCATTTTTCTATCCCTATCACTTAGTCTGCTTAAATTTCACAAATTTTACTTAATTTTGTCAGCATAGTGCCATCCTCCCCAAAAAGTAGGTAGAAAACTAAATAACACATAACCTTAAGCAACAACATTCTACTACTTGCAATATTTTTTAACTCACAAGTTATTTAAAAGATTATACTTTATTAGGTTATGAAATCAACTGGTGACTTAGTGAATGATTGCTATCCAGTCTCACTATAATCCTAATCCTTCACCTTGGTTCTAATTAAAAATAAAATTTGAGGCTCTTGCCTTTTTAATGTACATTTATGTTATTATATATTTAAATTTATAATTAAGAACATGTGAAATGTAAATGATTATTTTTGTGATAATCTAGAAATTAGAACTTCTGCTTTACCCAGAACTATTACTCAAGTATTAATTCCATTGAATAAGAAAACTTTAAAAATAGATATGCCTTCAAATCTGGCCTCAGATATTTTTTAGCCCTGTGACTCTGGGCAAGTCACTTGACTCCCATTGCCTAGTTCTTACCACTCTTCTGCCTTGGAACCAATATACAGTATTGATTCTAAGATAGAAGGTAAGGGTTTTTTTTAAAGTAGATACACTTAATTTTTATATGTAGCCATATGAAAATTATTTTGTGAAAATATAAGGTATTCAGGAATTAATTCAGAATATGTTTGAAGACTACACAATTTCCCGCAATATTAGATTTTAAAATTTTTATCTAAAGATTGCTCTTAAAAGAAACTCAGAATCTCATGATCCAACTTCTTATTTATCCTTGCTTCATGAATGTTTTCCTCTGAAAAGTAACTGCTACCTTAGTTAATGAAAAAAGACAGGGTAGAGTTTACCAGTAAATATTCTTTAATAATAATAAAACCTCATAGTCTGGGGTAAAAAAGTTAACTTCTTAAAAAATCATGGCTTCCCTCTTTTGATCATATAATTGATTATTAATAGATCATAGAATGCAGAGTTGTAAGGAATCTCAGTGATTGTTTAATCTGAGCACCTTATTTTACAATGTAATCCAGATGTATCAAATCAAATTGATAGGTAGCAGATTTAAGGTTTAAACTCGAGCCCTATGACTACTGATTTAGTACTATTTCTGCTGTGCTATATTGACTTGTAGTGCTGGGCATGCGTCTTCTAAATTGTGCTATGCATGTAGGTTTGTTTTATAAAAATTATCAAATCAAATGACACGATAATTTAATACTAGATCTATGCATCAAAGAATGAAAGACACACATACATTTGTCTGTGTGTGAATGAAAGACACACATACATTTGTCTGTGTGTCTGTCTCTGCTTCTCTCTCATCTATCTCTCTGTAGTGCAGCTAGTCAATCTCTATAACTAATTCTCCAAAATTGCTTATCTAGGTGATTCAAGTGAAAGACTACTTGAGGACTGAAGGGTGTCATCCTGAATAAAGTAGATGTGACTATATACACTATACCTAAAAGACACCAACATTCCTTTTTTTTTTTTTTTTTTTTTGGTGATCACACATATATAGCTTAATAAAAATTGTTCTTAAGAGTTTTTTATACTTTTTTACCGAAATCTGTGTAATCAATTATGGGAAATGTAATTTTACATAGTTTGTCTTTTTGTCCTCTCTCAGATGAATGATGTAAGCTTGGTTTCTCTCAAGGAGATCCAAGGGCAGTCATTGAGATTTCTTAGCTTTCAAGAGCCCTTTTTTTTTTCCCTACCCTTCTGGTGTTCAGAGGGAAAAGCCACCTGCCTGAAACTCCTGCACTAATGTTTAGTGAACTCCTCAAAAATTCAGGATCCCCAAGGAGAACCACAAGATTAAAATTACCATAAGAATAGATTTAGTATATTTCCTATTCTTGCCATGGTGTTTCTCACAGGAAGAAAAGAAATTTTAGAATTGCTATGACTCACATCTTCTGTCAGTGAGTGTGTTCTACTCTTTGACCTAGTCAGCATCATTGGCAATTCCTTTTCTCTAGTTATCTTATAGTTTTATTAACTTAGAAAGGAGTGGAATGCAGACTATTCAAAATATAGCAGGGCAGAATTGGCTGACTCAACATTTTCTGCAGTGTGTGGTAACATAAAGCACCTTAAATCCCAGTTTCATTATCTCTAGAGACAAGGCTGTCTGTTACTCCTTTTTAAAGTGACAAATACTAGCTAAAAAGAACATAAGTCATACCTTCCCACTGTTCAGGGTTTCCCTTCTCAGGGCTTCCTACCACTTAGATCTGGTAGCAAAGTGATACTGGGAAAAACAGATCCACTTGTAATCTGAAGATCTTGGTTCAAATGTACATTTTACTACTGATCATCCTTGTGACCCTGGGCAAGTAAATTAACTTCTTTTGAGTTTCTGTTTCCTCTTATGTAAGATGGGGATGATAAATTACCTATTCCTCAATGTTGGTTTAGAATCAAAATATAGACATTGTAAACTTTAAAATACTATGTAAGTGTAAACTATTATTATTCCAAATCCCATATCCCTGCCCATATTTAGGCACACATAATTTTCAAGTAAATAAATCATGTGCTTATTGCTTTCTAGCTGTGCAAAATGAACGAGATAGGATAAGCACCAGGAGAAACAACTTTGAAGGCACCAACATTCCGTCTATTGCTACCTTGGCACAAGCTGAAGCTCTTTCTCGTCAGGTATGTGCTAGATACATGTCACCCTCATCTCTCATTGTGCTTGAAAAAGACTAGTATTTGGTTTACTGGGAAATGTTTCATCTGGGAGGTGGAAGATTGCACTAATTATAAGGTTGATGTGTTGGAGGCTGCAGTTTCTTGGGGATTAAAGGATTTTATCTGTGGACATACTGCCAAGTTTGAAGGAATCATTCAAAAATAAACCTATGTAGATTTATTTTATTATTTAGTTACTGGTCATTTTGAACCTAAAGAACCTAAAGAAAATCTTGAATACCAAGGTGAAGCATTCCCCAAAACTGGAGTAGAGAAGAGGAAGTAGGAGGCAAAGGGGATGAGCCATGGTGCAAGCCTTAGTGAGCGTGTTGGTTTTCTACCTTGGCTATCTTAATTTAGAAGGGGAGGATAGTAAAAAGAACTTCAAGATGACAAATCAGGTTGGTCACTTAAGTCTTTTGAGGGTATTCTTTGCTGGTTTCTGATTGAGCCCTTGGCCATGATTTTGTATGGGCTTTTCCACTTAAAAATCTTTGGACTTCTTTTGAGGTCTAAATATTATCTGTGTAGGGTTGAGGAATAAGAATCAGCTGGACCTTGTGCTTGTGATTTTTATTCTGAGAGGCAGAGAGTTATTAATGCTTTAAAGAATAGATACTGAATGAAGCAAATGAAAGATAGAAAGAAGGGTGTTTTTTATATTTCATGAATTTGGGAAGATATTTCCCTGGAAGCTTTAGAAATGTTTTTTCCTGCCATTGTATTTGTTACTCAAAGAAATGTGGGTAAAATGAATCCATGACTTTTTTTATGAATAGAAATAGAATTACCAACTTTGACTTCTACCTTTTGTGTTCGTTTTGCCTACTAAATTCAGTAATATTAGTTTCTAACTTGGGTAGAACCAGAATTACAAAGAGAGGTACATCTACTAGGAAACATTTTTTCTCAGAAATCTAGGACAGGATCAATTTTGATTTTGCATTCTGTGACTCTGTATATCTGGGATAAAGCATCTGATACTTTTTATCCTCATAAGTAAAAGAGTAATGATATCACATAAACAAATATATTATATATAAAGTAATTATTTTCAGAAGCCATAACATTTTTAAAAACAGGAGTTTAGAACTTTGAATCATACTTTTTTTTTCATTTTACTAGATCATTTTAGATATATTGATTTTAGTCACTCATAAGCATTTATTAAGTGTGTACTCTATGTAAGACACCGGACGTACAAAGAAAGGCATAAGACAGTCCATGTTCTCAAGAAGCTCACAGTCCAATGGGGGAGATAATATTCAAACAACTATGTAAAAAACAATATGTATGTGTATGCATATATTGGAGATTAATAGATGTAGACTGAGATAAATTGGAAATAATCATCAGAGGGAAGACACTAGAATTAAGGGAGATCAGGAAAGGCTTCATGTAGAACATAGGTTTTTAGCGGATATTTGAAAGAAGCCAGGGAATCCAAGATGCAGAGATGGAGATAGAAAGTATTTCAAACAAGGAGGACAGTCAGTGAAAATTGTTTACGTGGGGTGGAAGCAATAGATGGAGGATCTTGCTCAAGGTATAGAAAGGAAGCCAGTGTCACTGGACTGTAGGTCCATGTGGCTGTAAGGTTAGCTTTCAGAGTTACCAGGTTGTAACCTGGAATACAGTAGATTCATAATAAGTAATTATTGCATGGAATTTAAGCCCACCACTGATTTTTCTATAAATTAATTGGTTTACTACACTCTCAGGCACAGTAAACTCTAACAGGTTATGTCAAAATATGTCAAAAGTTGTAACTAGAAAAGTTGGCTTCTATAAGTAAGCAGCATAAAATGCTCCTCCAAATGAATGTTGTAATCAATAATATAAAAATAATATAATATATACCAAAGACAAATTTTGTTAAATAGGAGAGAGGATTCATTTCAATACTGGTTCCTGGGTGGCTAATTTAAAAAAATTACTAGTGCCTTCCTATTTTCTTCAATTATTTTTGCTACGTAATTTTTGCTCAGTCATTAAAATTTTATATCATTTAAATGTCAATATCTTAGGAAAAATGTATAATTGCTATTCTTTACTTTGACTATGTTTAATATAAGTGATATAAGTTTTATTTCCATAAGACTGAGAAAGTGCTTTGAATAAAGGAGACAGTTAATGGGTATTGAATTTTAATGAGTTAAAATGATTATTCTTTAGATTTAATCCACTAACACAGTGTTGGAAAAATTATATTACACTTTAAGATGTACAAAGCACTTTACAAATATTATCTCACTTTGTCTCACGACTACCCTGGGTGTTACTATTATTACCCCTATTTTACAGATGAGGAAACTGAAGCAGAAAGGGGGTAAATGATTTGCCTAGGTCACACAGTTAGTTATGTGTCCGAGTTAGGATTTTAACTCATATAATCATGACTTCAGGTCCAGAACTTTATCCACTGTTCTACCTAGTTAACCTATGTTAAAAAAAAAGTATAGTCCTTTGTTTATATTTACTGGGCTTCTAGCAGCTTTAGTATTGCACTGACTTTCTTACTTAAACTTTGCATGGCACTTTGATACAGTTTGTCTACTGAAACTGTAATCTCCTGTCTTGAACAACTTCTTAATGAATTTCTACAGTTGAAACAGCTTTTTTTTTTTTCTCATTCAGACAGCAAACCATATTATGGTCCTGGGCCATACATCTCAGGAAAGTTATTTTGAATGAGGAGTAACCTAAGTCACTCTCCAACAAAAAACAAAACAAAAAAAAAACAAAATTATAAATGTCCTAAGTACAAAGAAACTATATCAAACAATCAGCAAGTCTTGATTAAGTATCTGTACCTGTTTCAGGTCCTAAGTCTTGGAGATACATATATGAATCAAACAATCCCTTCCTACCTTCATGGAGCTTGTGTTCTAATAAGGGAGATCACAATTATATATATACATATATATACACATATATAACTAGGTATAGAATAAATATAAGGAGAATAAGTCTAAAATAGTTAAATACATGATGGTTTGAGAGGGAGAAAATTAATAGTTTGAGGGATCAGGAAAGGGTTTGTATAGAAAAAAATGTTCTTGAAGGATGAGAATCATCTAAGGTAGAAATAACAAAGGAGTGAATGAATTACAGGCTTGGGGGATGCTATTGCAAAAGGAATGGAGAAAGGAGATGGAGTATTTTGCGTGTGCATGTGCCCACACATGCATAGGTCAGTGTGTACATGTATATGTAAAATAAAGAGGCAACCTAGTTTAAACGGATAACATTGTGAAAAGGGGTTAATTACAATGAGGCTAGAAAGATAGTTGGGGCAACCCAGAAATATACATATATGTGTGTGTATATAAATATATACATATATATTCACATTTTTATGTGTATATATATATGCTACCAGCAAAATAACTGAACAATGTGTGATGCCACATCAAGTAACCCGATCACTGAATAAGACCTAACAGAATTCCTTACACAAAGTGGTTTCCCATGTATTATTTGTTGAATTAAAGTTCCCTTTTGAACGACCTCATACAGGAATACAAAGAGAAAACACTTGCATAATTTCGAGGTATTTTGACTTTTATTATCATAGTCTCAGTTGCTTATCAACAATTAGCAAATGAAAATATTGA
The DNA here is from genome assembly GCF_016433145.1 of Gracilinanus agilis. Lineage (NCBI taxonomy): Eukaryota > Metazoa > Chordata > Mammalia > Didelphimorphia > Didelphidae > Gracilinanus > Gracilinanus agilis. Next base: position 491,127,376 of record NC_058130.1, on the reverse strand, counting down.
GTTTAAAAATATTTTATGTAACTGCTGAATGTTATGTTCTTCTTGTAGATTCCAGTTTCAAGCCCCAACGCCAATACTGACATAAATGTTAAGAAAATTGCAAGTATTGGTGATGTCTGTGAATCTATGAAGCAACAGCTATTAGTCCTGGTGGAGTGGGCTAAATATATACCTGCCTTCTGTGAGTTACCATTGGATGATCAGGTACACAGTAAGCCAATCCTGAAAACAGATATGAACTGTTGGATTAGTATTTCTACTCATTAAATTAGATCGACAGGCAGCCTTTATTATTTCTAATAAGGTTTAAAGTATTTTCCCAGAGACAAGTAGATTTTGAGTTACTTTTTCCTGAGGTTCTAGACACTATGTTTATATGGTTATTTTATCACATTAAATGAATGTTGCAAGAAAACGTGTGTATATCTATGTGTCTGTATATATGTGTGTAATCTTCATGCACTCATCAAATAGTGCTACTGCTGTTTTTTTTTTCAATTACTCAGAGGGATGTTGGTTATTCTTTTTTTCTTGTAAGTCAAAGAATTATATGAATTAAATTTTTTTAAAGAGATACCTTAGAGTAAAGATCAAAATGCCATTATTTTTTAAATGTACTTTAATGTAATTTTGAAGTTTCTCGTACAAAGGAAATCCTAAAAACTTTTTTTAAGTTCTAGAACTGCTGAATTTGGCAAATAAAACTGGTTGACTTTTTGACTGAAATATTATAGAGGAGATCTATGCTTCAGGTGAAGGTTAGATTATATGACCTCTGAAGTACTTTGCAATTCTAAGATTCTATTTAAATAACCAGGGCAGGGAGGCCTCAGAGCAGAATAGAAAGAGCACAAGATCAATACTGGAGTTCCAGGACTGGTTCTGCCTCCAATCAGATGTGTGACTATGACTAAATAAATCATGTAACTTCTCTGGGCCTCAGTTTTCTTATCCACAATGTATAAGCACTCAACCAGATGATCTCTAAAATAACATAAACCTTGATATACTCTGAGTCTATTTTCTAAAATATTATAGTCTGATTCCAAGTGAGAGAGAAATGGATAGTGGAAAGAAAGGCGGCACAAAATATCAATATTCAGTATTGTGTATCTCAAGTTATTAGGCTATCATCATAGCTCAAAAAGACTTATCAGTATGGGGCAGAATCCACTCCAGGATATTGTGCCAGAACATCATGAGTGCCCAGTGTGTGAGCTTGTTTTTGTGCTCTGTTAGCATTTAGTTGTTTCTTTCCTGGTTCTCATTGTTGTGAATGATGTATTGGCTTTTACATGAACTTTTTAAAGATGTCATATTGACCTAACTTTCACAAAAGAAAAAGAATGTAGGAAATCAAATTGGAAAATATTTTTCTTGTAAATATTATTCAGTTTTAAAACTGAAGATAATGGATTTATAAAATCTGTTGAACAATTAAAATTAGATATTTAGTTTCACATACATTAAAAGAGCCTCCACATCCTGCTTTAAATAAGTTAATCATTTCTCTTTCGTGATACAGCTTAAAAGAAATCTATGCTCTCACTATTCTCCTCTACTTAATATCCTTGGGTAATATGTCACACCCAGTGTAGTGATATTTCCACACCCCTTTGCAAATAATCTTTATCTCCATGACCCAGAACTAAGGAAGTAAAAAGAAAGGAAGAATCTAAAACCCCTTAAAATTATTAAGAATAAAAAATATATATTTATACAATTCAACGATAAAATTTTCTTGGAAAGTTTATCTTAAAATTTGGCAAAACCTTCTCATTAAATGGTCAGAAGTACAGAATGTGGAATTATTTTTAAAATGTTCCTCTTAACAACCTTCCTGTTATGAATCACATTTATTGACCTGTCATAAAGATAGCTTTGTTCTTTAGGTTCTGTTAGGGTATGGGCAGTGAAAATACTGAGACAATCTAGTATCGTAACCTAAACAACCCAACCAGAATTTTAACATTTGCATGTAGTATTGTTTTTATGGATATCCTTTCTCAAAAATATTAGCAGAAAAAGAAAACACATACTTACTAATTTTCTTTAAAGGTGGAAATGAAGCCACATCCTAAAAGTAGCTTCCATTTATTAATGGACAGACACTGTGCTTCCCTCATTTAATGTGCAGCATTTATTAGATTAACAGTTACAGTTATTGTGTCTTATGCCTCACACAATAACTTGACACAGAGTAAGTGCTTAATAAATGTTTGCTGTATAAAGGTATGAATTAATGGTGATTAATATGATTATAAAAGGTAGGAAATAACAAATATTATTGGAGACTGATAACACCAAGATTCTGATTTTAAGGCCAGTACATTTTGATTATTTTAGTTAGTTAAAATAACTAATGGGACACTAAAGTCTGTGAATTAATGAGTTTGATTAGTTAATTAGCAATAGTTAACCTATTTGAGTAATTCAATTGATTAGTTAGTATTTGAGTTTGTTAATATTTCCTCATTATACTATATGTTTTATTAATTATTTAGTATGATTATTAAGGAACTAGATGGTATAGTGCAGTGGTTTCCAAACTTTTTTGGCCTACCACCCCCTTACCAGAAAAAATATTACTTAGCACCCCTGGAAATTAATTTTTTTTTAAATTTTAATAGCAATTAATGGGAAAGCTAAATGCACCTGTGGCCTTCACTGCCCCACTGGATTGCTGCAGCACCCACCAGGGGGCTATAGCGCCCACTTCAGGAATCACTAGTATAGTGGATAGTGTATTGGATTTTCAGTCAAAAAGATCTGGTCTCAAATACTAATTTAAAACACTTACTAGCTGTGTGTCTCTGGGCAAAAAAAATTATCCTCTCTCAGCTTGTTTCTTCATCTGTAAAATGGGGTTAATGTTTCATTTTTTAATCATATCTTACTCTTAATGACCCCATTTGGGTTTTTCTTGGCAGAGATGCTGGAGTGGTTTGCCATTTCTTCCTTCAGCTCATTTTACAATGAGGCCAAAAGGGTTAAGTGACTTGCCTAGGGTCACACAGTTATAAGTGTCTGAGGCTGGAGTTGAACTCAAGTCTTCCTGACTCTTATGTGACCACCTATTGCTAATTACTACGCAGATTCGAAAATGATCAATCAGTTCTCTAGTTGTAAGCAATGTACCAAAGTAAACAATGGTTTATAAAAGGGGCATAATTAAGCAGGGAACTAGAGCATCTATGAGAACAACAACCAAAGGTTTGTTCCTTTTAAGGTGCATGTAGTTCGAGAAACCCTAAGAGAATTTGATATGATTTTGTTTCCCATACTCTTAGTGAACATCTTAAGCTTTTAGAGTCTCAGAAAATAGCAAAGATGAACACAATTTCACTCTTGATTCCTTTTTATTTTATTTTATTTAAAGTGACGAGGTTTACCGAGCAACATTATTTCCAAGATTCACTTCAATAGTTTCTGATGGACATCTCATCTGTAGATCCCCAGATATATTCTATTGCTTGTCTTTGCGATACTGACTTCCCTATATTTCACAAAATAACTCAGTAGCAATGTCACGGTTTCTAGGCATTAGAGGGCTTAAGTAAACTAGAGTAGAGTAGCAACTTGGTATGGTTGAAAAGTTAGCTTGTGAGTTCCGCAGTCTGATCTGACCCTGGTTCTGTCACTAATGAGTTAATGTTATTTGCCATACAAGGAAACTGAGGCAAACAGTGTTAAATGATTAGCCCAGCATTACTTAGGTAGTAAGTGTCTGAAGGCAAAATTGAACTCAGGGAGATGACTCCAGACTAAGCACTCTTTCCATCATGCCACCTAGCTGCCCCCCATAAAGGGGATGATAAATGGCCCCTAATTCATAGGATTTTCTGAAGACCACATTTTGTTCAAAGTTCTTTAAAAACCAGAAAGTATTTTATTGCTGCTAAATAATAGAAATAATTAATAACAAAAAAAATCTTTGGATTTTTCATTAAGGTTGCACTTTTGAGAGCACATGCAGGAGAGCACCTATTGCTCGGTGCCACAAAGAGATCCATGATGTATAAAGACATCTTACTTTTGGGTAAGTATCTAGTGAGATCCAGCATGCATGACACATGGCACACTTTTTTGGATATGTTTGGTGTTAAGTTGATTTTTGTGAGATTAACAAATTAAGTCTCCAGATATTTGTTACTATGATTAATGAAATTATTTGTTAGGAAACTGGAGAATGTAGATGATTACCCTGATTCCACAAACAGAAAACCTTGCAAATAAAATCAGAACACACAATAATTTCAAATCCAACTTTTGCCTTTAGTGTTGAATAGGAAGCTTTGTTTGGCTAATGTCCTCTTAATTCCTTCATAACTGTATGATTCTAGAAATGCAATGCTTTTGAATATTATTTCTGTAATCTGTTCTCTGCTGAATAATTATAATTGCTGTTGAATGGTTTTCAGAGGAGCATAGAACAGTGGAAAGAGTCCTGGATTTTGAGTCAGAGGATACTGGTTCAAATCTTTGTTCCAGTATTTGTTAGTTTTATGAACCTAGGCAATTACCTAACCTCTCTTGGCTTCAATTTCTGTATTGTAATATAAAGGGTTTTGATACATCCTAAGGTCCTTTTCAATTCTAAATCGATAACTATTATCCTTAAAAAAACAGATGCAAAGAACACATTCCTCTCCTACAAATTTATATGATCATAATGATATGTATTAAGCCAAAAAAAATCACATCATAGAATACTAGATCTATGATTTTGGTTTTAACCATAAAGTTATGTTCATCAGTAAAGAGAGATGTTAATATTCACCACCCATCAATAATCCATGCTAGAGTAATAAATATCTTCTATTTTTTAGCATTTACCCAATATATCTCCCCTACCTTGGCCTACAAAGAAGACTAGACAGTGAAATTTTTAAAGATTTATTGAAGGATAATATAATTGTTTGCCTAACCCTCCTTCCTCATATTTATGCAATATCATTACTGTTACAAGTTATTATCATTCCTGAATATACTGTTATTAGTTATATATGCCTCAATAGCTGTTTGTCACCTATTATAACTTAGGCACTGGATGTAAATATAAGTGCTGCAGAGATGTGCCAGACCCAGCTCATACCAATTGATGGAACCTAATTGATAAATCTTCAGCCTCACCATTTACACCCCCTCCCCATATTGACAAACACTACAAATCAGGACTTGATTTCTTTTTTGATTGTCTAGATTAAAGGACATGATGGAGGACATGTCAATAGTAAAGTAAAAGTAAAAGTAAAAAAAAATGACTTAAAAGTATGGCAAGAATTTTTGAAAAGGTAGTTGATAAACTTTTACCAGCATCCCTGGATAAGGAGGGTAAGATCAAAATTAAACACCAATAAAGTTCTAGCATCATAGAAATGACTGTAGTATTTTGAGGATAAAAAGGTGAAACTAATCTTTGTAAACTACTTTAAGCTGGCATTTTTAGGTAATTGATCTTTCAAAGTAGTCAGAAAAATACATATGCAACATTACTATTGCACATGAGTATCTGAACAATTCTAATACCACTACTAAGAATAGCTAATATTTATATAATGCTTTAAGGTTTGCAAATCACTTTACATATATCTTCCTTTTAAAATGTACTTCGTATGGATGATGGCCCCATGTCTTCACATTTCTTTTTCTTAAAACCCTTATCTTCCACTTAGAAACAATACTATATATTGCTTCTAAGGCAGAAGAGTGGTAAGGGCTAGGAAATGGGGAGTTGGGTGAATTGTCTAGGGTCATACAGCTGGGAAGTGTCTGAATATAGATTTGAATCCAGGACCTCCTGTCTCTAAGCCTGGCTCTTGGCTTTCAATCCACTGAGCCACCCAGCTGCTCCCTTCACATCTTATTAAGAAACGATTCCCTGATGTTAACAGTCCAATATTTATTACACAATTTAATATCTTACTTGTAATTATAGAATGGGAGGATTTAAAGTTACACAAGAAGTATTCAATTTAACTATGCTAAAGATCATGTTAGTCTTTGAAAATAACAACTATTTTCCTCTGCTTCTAAGAATTGGTGTGCAATAGTAATTATTTGGAAATACAACTAGCACCCAAAGCAGTCTTAGCTCTGACTTTCCTGTAATCTGTAAAGGTGCTTTAATTTTTATATATTCTTCATTAATGAGTTAGACATTAAGAGATGAATGACAGAACTGAAAGTTAATCATTATGTTTTATTTTCCTTTACAGATGTTTAGTTCATTATTAGCATGTTCTCCAGTGTTATCACCAGTGACTGAGGCTACTCAAATACATGAGATCACATTATAAATGTTATTGATCCATTAGGAGGTCCCAAATATTTTCTTTTCTGAACTTTTCTTTTTTGTTCATGGGCATTGTTTGTAGTAGTCTTCCAAAGTTTAGCTATTTTAAAAGGTCTTTGGCTTCAGAATAAAAAAAATTGATGATAATATATTGTTTCTGTTTCCCCTCTCCAGGTAACAACTACATCATTCATCGCAACAGCTGTGAAGTGGAGATCAGTCGTGTGGCCAATCGTATTCTAGACGAGCTAGTCCGCCCATTTCAGGAAATCCAGATAGATGATAATGAATATGCTTGTCTGAAGGCAATTGTATTTTTTGATCCAGGTTTGTTTTCAGAAGTACTTTTCAAAGAAAAATCACAATGAAATAATTTTTGTCATGCCACACTTTGCTTCTCCTCAACCCAAATGGAAAAATATCACATAATGATAGATTTAAAAATGGAAGGTATTTTTGGCCATTGAGTTCATTTACTTTACAGAAAAGAAAAAATGATGGCTCATTTCATCAATGATGGTTCAATGATGGCAAATGATTTGGCCACGGTCCTCCAGTTTCCGAGTGTCAAAGGAAGATTTTAAGCCAGGTCTTCCTGGTTCAAAATTCTTGCCATTCAAACTTGGTGATTTCTTTCCCTTTCTTTTTTATTCAGATGCAAAGGGATTAAGTGATCCAGTAAAAATAAAGAACATGCGATTCCAAGTGCAGATCAGTTTAGAGGACTACATCAATGACAGGCAATATGACTCCAGGGGAAGGTTTGGCGAGTTGCTTTTGCTTCTACCCACATTGCAGAGCATCACTTGGCAAATGATCGAGCAAATACAATTTGTCAAATTGTTCGGGATGGTTAAAATTGACAATTTACTTCAGGAAATGTTACTCGGAGGTAAACATTTTAAATACAAGAATGTCTATGATACCCATTAACACGTCATTAAGTACATATAAATTAGTTTGCCTTTGTTATCTTTTGGCAATATTTATTTTGCTCTTTGAAATCTCTGTGAGTTCTTTTGCATCCATTTTTCAATGATAGGTAGAATTGAGTTTCCATATCTTTTAAAAAATTGATGGATTGTAGAAAGACAAAGGTATTTGAAATGTCATCATGTGAGTACTAGCTATGTCATCTTTGCTCCGCATGCACTCTTTTCACAATAGACACTTCATAACATGATCAACTTAATACACTTTTTCTTTTGACATTAACACCAAGAAAGTTATAATTTTCCTTTTCGATATCTGCTCTGCTTTTTCACAACATTAAGGACACTGAAATTGCAATGCCATGTAGTAATTTCTTATTAATACTTTATAAACAATTCCCTAAGCAGAATGAGTTATTAAGCAATAATTAAAAGAAAACATAAAACCTATTGCACCAATGCATTAAGTACAAGGAGTTATTTGAGACCATTTAAAAAAGTTTTTATTTTTTTCTAGATTAAACTCATTATAAAAATTCCTTTTCACCCCTAATTTTCTTCTTGGCTTTATGTGATGTTTAGGGCTTACGTCCCTATTCTAAAAGAAAAAAGGTCTCTTGATAATAGGCTTATGTCAAATGTTACTAACAAGAGGTTAGTGATTCTTAGAATTCTCTTAATGGCAAGCAAACTCCATAACGATCCAAGTTCCTTTATTAACATAAAGCATTATAAAATACAACATTCATTTAAGCAGGATATAGTGAAGACAGACATTGTCCTTAAAGTGGTAGTATTCTTATTAATTTATTATCAAATTCCCGAAAAACAGTTTGTAATAAAAGTGATATCTGAGAAGCTAATAAATATGTTTGGTCCAGAATGATCTTGCTATTCTTAAATATCACTAACACTAGCATGTTCATTATATTTTAGGTACTTCCAATGACACTAACCATCTTCATCATCCTGTGCATCCTCACTTATCCCAGGATCCATTAACTGGGCAAACTATACTTATAAGCTCTATGTCAAACCCCGTGCATACAGAACAGATCTGTAAGTATTAAGTGAGCTTTCCCTCATGCCATCTCCTAAGCTTTTGACCTAACCATCTTTTGCATTCAGTGAAAAGAGCCTAGGTTGGAATTTTCTTTTAAAAAACTTGTTTTCTGGTATCTGTTGGAAGACATACTGGCGGTGGGTCACTCAACAAGTCACCTAAGGTCCTTAAATCTGAGTCTGCCCATTAGAAGATGACAGTGAAGCAACCTTCCCCTTTCTGTTTGTTTGTTGTGAGAAGAAAATAAGATACTATGAATCTACTCTAAAGCTAAAAGCATTCCATCATTATAATGATTCATTATTGCATATTTTCATTTGATCTGAACACATTATATCTATAGAGGCCAAAGGAACCAATTGCATTACACTAATCTATTGATGGGATAGCAATCTCCTAATTTTATGACAAATAACATAAGAAGTATCCTCTTCTGAATCAGTGCCAAGATATGACTAATTCCAGATTCCTTAAGACATCCAACCTGTATATGTCAAACTACTGCAGTCACTGAGATAAATGATTTTATTTTGATGTTTCCATTATTATAAGTACTATTACTTCTAAACTCATGGTACTAAGTAGTCAATTTCAATATAATTTAATCACCATACTTAAAAGATAACCATTTTAGAAATTATATGACATCAGTAGGTCCTTAGAGTAACTTAAAAACATTAATTTTGTTTCTCTCTCCAAAGATGATAGTTTTTGTATTTTGTCTCTAGGGGGACTGAAAAAGGAAGTTTCCATAAGTAGTCCAAAGCCTCATAAGGAGTCTGTGGCAGTAATATTCCTGTTACTCATAAACTTTTAAAACAAATCATGCCAACATTCTAATTAGCATCAAAAAATATTAATTAGCATCATAGAGAAACTGCATTCTGACTTTAATTTAAAAAAACAAACAATATTCCTCTATTTTTCAAAAACTATGTTTGGTACTCTAACCAAGATTTCAGCCTCACCAGACCCCTTTCTTTTTTATCTATTACAATGTAATATTTAATTAGAATATCATTTTATAGCTTATCTTTTTAATTTGTAACAGTTTTTGTTTTGGGCATTCAGCAAATCAGTCTGTTTTAAATTATAACATATAAGTCTCATACATAAACCTCTTTTCAGGAGTCCATGGGATATCATATTGCCTCTATAATCATAGACCCATAGATAATTGTCAGAAGGGAAAAGAAGCCTCTAATGTATTACTGAGGTGATCTATGAATATTTTTGATAGCCAACAAAAGCATACTTAAAAATAATAGGGAGTTCATTCATTAAGGTTAACAAAGAAGTAGCAAATTATTCATTGATTTTGCTTTTCCTTTCTTTGACAATAAAGCATCGAGCTAGGTTTTTTCCAGATTTTAAATTCACTGATAAAGATCTGGAGTTGGAAGGAAGAAACATTCAAGATCATCTAGCATAATCTACTCATTTTATAGTTTTGAGGACAGGACAGCTGAAATGACTCATTCACAGTCACCTACCAGTAGTAGTAAGGGAGCAGAGTGAGGTCCACTGACTTTGTAACCCATGTTTTCTCTCCTGTGCCAAGTTCTCTTCTCTATTGAGGAGTAACTTAGTCATTGTGACAGAGTATATATTTTTCATATTTATTTAAAATATACATATTTTATGACTCCTAAAATCAGTAACAAGAAATGAATCAGAAAAAAATCATTAGTTATAGTGATTTATTTTTTATTAAATCTTGCTTAATTCATCTTAACTAGAAGAAAGAAGTTTAAACAATGGAAAAACCAGCATTATAGAATCTTTAAAAATAAACTTAGACACTGATTCTGAAAAGATGAGTAGAGAAAAAGGAATAATGTCATACTTTTAAAATTCATTAATAAATAAATATGAATTGTTTATGGCTTAGCAGAAGATTTTTTATACAAATTGGCTTCCTAGGGCCCCAAAAAGCTATGTCATCTAATAGAATGATGCTGATCTTAGTTGAAATTCCGCCTTGCACACTTATTGGTTGTGTGTCCCTGGACAAGTCACTTAACCTGGTTTGCTTCAGTCTCCTCACTTACAAAAATAAGCTAGAAAGGGAAAAGGCAAGCCAGTATCTTTGCCAACAAAACCCAAAATGAGGTCACAGAGAGTTGGACACAATTGAAAGGGCTGAAAAACTAGTAGAATGTGAGAGAGACTTTCATTCAGGAGAGCTATATTTACATTTTGTCTCTGATACTCAGTAGTTGTTTGATTAGGTAAGTCATTTAAACTTTTAGACTTAATTTCATAATCTGTAAAATGAAGATAATAAAACTTGTACTACTAAACTAGGGTTGTGAGAAGTATTTTGGACACCTCAAAGCAATACAGAAATGTGATTTACTATGTTTATTCATGTTTTTGTAGGTTAGTCATATCCAATTTACAGTGAGTTTACAAAGCAAACACTTTAAATCAAAACTACTAACATTTTTGATTAAGTAGAATCTAAATGAAAAATATTTCATTATTTAATTTTAATTAATTCAAAGATGATAGTTGCTTAAGATTATAAGCTCCTATGATTTCATGATTGTTCACATGACAAGATTTTTCTACTTGAAGTACCCAGAGAATTAAATCAATGTTGATGATGAGAATATTAATATTAACATTCATAAATAGGATTTTAATTTTAACTTAAGGACTTTTTGTGGCTACCCCTAAAATTTCAGTGGAAGCAAAGGACAAATATTTTTCCTTTTTCAGATTTCACATAACGAAAATTTTTCTTGGATGTTTTACAATGAAAAGAAACATACATCGAGATAGTCCTGGACAATGTGCATAGTTATACTATGTGCTCAAAATTGTATTAATATTCCCAGTTAGTTTTCTTGAACAAATTTCTATTTCTTTTACAGCAACTCCTGAAACTCCACTACCTTCCCCACCACAAGGCTCTGGACAAGAACAGTACAAAATGCCCACCAATCAGGCTTCAGTCATTTCTCATCAGTCTATGGCCAAACAAAAGCAATTGTGATAATATTCGTTGCATTATAATTTTTTTAACATGCACTGCTTTAATGTGAATAATAGGTGATACCTTGCCCAAGGGTTTATGGTGCTGTTTTATGAGGGTTTTCTATTATCTTTTTTTTTAAATCCTTGAAACTTTAAGGCACAGAATAATAATACAATTCTCAGTCTGGATGCAATGCTTTAACTTGCTCTTAGTTGTGTATATTCTCTCACTGCCCTTGCACAGTTTTGGGATCAGTTAAATCTGATATTCCATTTACTTTCTTAATATACTTTTAAATCTGTAAATAATTTCTTCATTGAGACATGATGCAGAACTAAGTGTACTTTTTTGCTGTGAATGGTCGACTAGAAGGCCTCGGTTAAAACCTGAACCAAGACTTGATAAATTATAAACTTGTAGATTAGTAAATAAAACAGTTATTGTATAATGGAACCAATTTCATTTTAAAAATATGACTTGTAGGCATTGTGTGACCTTGAAGCATATCTTTGACCCAACAGTTCCATGTATTTGATCAGAAATGTCTTCTACTATGTTTAACTTTTTTTGGAGAATTTAAGAAGGCTAATTCACTCACATAAGAGAGTTCGATGAAGCACTGGAACATGAAATACTTGAGCTACTCTGTGTGTGTATGGTTGTGTGTGTGTGAGAGAGAGAGAGAGAAAGAGAGAGAGAGATCTCATGAATGTACATGTTTTCACACATAAATAAATGAGCCATGGCATTATTTGTATTTTTTTAACATATAGAGGAGGAGTCTGTGATAACTATACATTCATATACTGTTTTACTCTCTATAAAAAAGAAAGCAGAGAAGGAAATAGCTACAGTTTTTGGAAAAAACTTTTAATAGGAAAACCCATTCAGTTTAGGAGATTTTCAAATACCACATCACTAGAAGACTCAGTGAACACTGTCCCTTTCATACCAAGACGTGGTGCAATTTCCAGAGATAACCAATTGTGTTTCTCTCTTAACTGAAAGAAAAAAAAAGACTTGCTCTTTAATAGAACTATACAAAATGTTTACATTGTGCACTTAATATATTATCGTGATTATATAAAAAAAAGAGTAAGAAGATATTATTGGGCTGCTGCCAGAAACAGTTTTCTACTTGTCTATTTTCAAGCCCAGGCCAGATTAGCATGTCATGAGGTTTATAGAAGGGACTTTGGCCATTTTAATGCTATGATTCTCTGAATGCCTTCATTAAATGTATCAGCTAACTCACTGACTCATTAAATGGAATGAAGTTTTAGAAAACAGATAACTTAAAAGCGCAGAGTGACTTCACAGAAATTTAGAAAATGCCTTTAAATATCATGTATACTCCTTTGTGGATTGCTAAAGATGCCTGTTAAGAGAGAGAGGAGAAAAATTATTTGAACTCTTGATTTTGGGATATTTGTTTTAGAGTGTTTCCTTTTTCTATGTGTAAGGATTATTTGATTTATGTAGGTGACCATGCCTTTTTGGTAATCCTTGATTCTTTTTTGTATGGTTTGCTTTTTTAAGACACATTGGAATATGACTTAAAATATATAACATAGAATTAATTTTTAGTATGTTATGTACATATCCAGATATATTTACCAAGAAGCCACATTATAAAATTGGGTTTTTACTCATCAGGGAATATATATACATATATATACACACACACACACATATATATATAATAAAATATTTTTATATATTCAACTGCCAAAAACCTCTAGGCAAGGGCACTCTAACGGTTTCAGGATTTTCTCAATTTATACGTAAACAACGTTATCTATTTTATACTGTACAAACTCTTTTCATATAATGAAAATAAATAATTTATTGTGAAATGTTGATTTATTTTATAAATGTAAATTATTTTTTTAATTTACCTTGTTAAAAATCAAAAGTGACTAGATTTTTCAAATGCTAAATTATAGTTGAATTAAAACTTTTTTTCCAAACTGTGATAACATGTTGTTTCATTAAACTTTGAGAATAAATAAAAAAGAAAAAAATGTCTCAAATGGACTTTTTTGCAAGTATAAATGCTGGCATAATGATGTAAATAATAATCACTTTTTATTATATTCATGCATATAAATATATTATCATAATCTTTGATAATGGATTTAAAATGAATGAGTAAATTCTAAATAATACTATTGAAAAATCCATGGAATTCAGACTTTCACACATATGTATTTCAACATTCCTTTGAAATTCCATTCTGTAAAATGGATTGGGATTATATTTTAAAAGGATTTTAGCTTTTTTTATTTATAATCTAGAATTATTTAGCTTGTTTTTTGGTTGTAGTATTAGACATTTAAGTGGTTAATTGTGAGTATCTCCTTCTTTCCCAAAATACCCTGCTTAACTCCATTCTAACAATTCATTCTATTAAGAAACATTCTTCACACATCTTTAGGTGTTATACTTGTTAATATGAAAGTGCTTTTTCCTTTAGTTATTATTTTACTGGAGCAAGATTCTTCCCACTTCAAAGAATTAAGCTAGAAAGTGATGATAATGATGACATGTGCCTCCTTGTATTGTCCTGTGGCTAAAAGAAAATAGGAAAATATAAAAATAATATAAGTTTAAAATGTGTTTGACCTGGTTATTGTTGAGCAATATCTAGCTAAGAATCAATCATGACCATTGATTTCTAGCATCTCCACCAAAGGGCAGAGATCACAGTGCCAGGGACTATGTATAGTATGTCCTAGAAAGGAAAAGGCAAGGGCAAGATGAAAGAACAGTTGCCCTCAAGAAACATATATTCTCTATACCTCAGAAAGTTTTGGCAAGTAGTTAGGCTAACATGACAGCTTTTTTATGGAGATATGGGAGTATATGGTCAAAAGAGCTTGGGATTATAGCCTCTGACATTTTTCCATTTTCCAGCTTTTTATCTAGCAAGTTAATCGGTTAGTCAATTAACTTACTGAATTTCAGTTTCTTCACCTGAAAACAATTCAATAGAAACAGATGCAGACACTTTGTCAAAAGTAATACTCCAAAGGGTAACCTCATCTTATTGATGCTCCATTAAATGAAGCATAAAAGTTTTTGCCAACACATTTTGTAATACTCAGCCGTGTTTTCTGATAAATTCATGAGAGGTGGTCTACAATATGGTGGTGGTCTCACCTTTTCCTTAAAATTAGTAAAATAACAATGTAATATAACATATGTCTACTGTTGTTCCACTTCTCATGGGACCAGTTTTTCTTTCTTGATTTATTTCATGATATCTTTCATAAAATCACTTCATAATTATTTGTTTATAATATGTGGCAGACTATTCTTCAGACCTTAAGCCTCTCCATTGACCTTTACATGAAACTTAATTTCAGTTCTTTGAAAACTATTTTTCTATGAATCGAAGACATGTAATAATGTTGGAATAATGTGGACATTAAAAAGATAGGCCTTTGTCTAGGGAGAAAGGTTGGGTTCATCAAAATAACTTTTTAATTTCTGAAGTCAAAACATTCTGAGTTCTGCTCTCTTTCTACAGGTTTTAAGTTCATTTACATTTTGGTCATGTACACTTTTATAAGTATATGTGTTATTATATGCATTGCATGTGTATGCATATAACATGCACATGTATATAGACATGTGTGTATACTTGCTATTTAATATGGATTAGATGTTATTGCATCCATATTCATATAAAGAGATTGATGCTATACATATTGCATTAGCATATATATGCACATACATGACTATATCTATATCTATATATATATATAAAGTTATATGTGGCAAATAACTGTTACAAATTCATGGTCACTACACTAAAACATTGTAATGGGATTAGGATTGTGTTGACACATTTGGATATTTTTAAGGAGTCTACAGTATAGTCTTTTGTTGGCATAGTTTTGAAATATCAATATGCATTCTTTTCTTTAAAAAAACAAACAAACCCTTACCTTCTGTTTTAGAATCAATACTGTGTATTGGTTCCAAGACAGAAGCATGGTAAGGGCTAGGCAATGAGGGTCAAGAGACTTGCCCAGGGTCACACAGCTAGGAAGTGTCTGAGGCCAGATTTGAACCCTGGATCTCTCATACTGGGCCTGGCTCTCAATCCACTGAGCCACCCAGCTAGCTGCCCCTATGTATTCTTAAATAATATGGGTTCTTCTTTATCATGGGAGAAAGAATACTTGACATTGATTAAAAAAACAAAACATAACTTTCCAGTTCCTTGTCTTTCTCTGTGTCACCTTGGCAAAATAATTTCACTTCTCTGGGATTCATTCAGTTAGCATCATCTATGAAAGGGAATAATTCACACAGATGTTTTCTAAATTAATCTCTGTTGTTAAGTTTCTAAAATCCCATTTTCTATAGTGCCTCTTCAAGGATTCTGGAATGTTTTACTATAATCAGAATTACAGAATGCTAGTGATTTGAGATATCTTAGGGTTGTAATCAATACTCCTCATTTGACATGAGGAGGCTTGGAACTAGGGACATTAAGTGACTTGCTCCCACTCTCAGTAAGCATTTTTGTGTCATCTGTAAACACAAAAATTATGTCATTTAAGGTATTATTCAATCTGCCCAATTCAAAAACTACTTGACCTAACAGAAAATCTTCCTTTTTTTTTAAAGCAGTTTCAATACCATCAAATGGCCTTTCCACTAGGTGATTCTGCAGAGGATGTGAGGCATAAAACAAATAGGAAAATTAGGAATTTAGCAACAGTAGAAAGTTTGGAAACTCTTGTTTTGTTCTTCTAAAAAAGCACATCATGGATTACTGATTTGGGGAGGCACACATTGTTCCATGTAAGAAAATGAAACTAAATGATCTAATTTACCTTTCTCTTTTTTCACTCAGATTCCCGGCTATATCAAATAATTGTTGTCCTTTCATATTTTTTAACACCTTTACCTTCCGTCTTGGAGTCAATACTGTGTATTGGCTCCAAGGCAGAAGAGTGGTAAGGTGGTAAGGGTGGGCAATGGGGGTCAAGTGACTTGCCCAGGGTCACATGGCTGGGAAGTGTCTGAGACCAGATTTGAACCTACGACCTCCCGTCTCTAGGCCTGGCTCTCAATCCACTGAGCTACCCAGCTGTCCCCCTTTCATATTTTTTTCATAAGTTCATCCTTTGTTGATCCCATTACTTAATAAGAATGAATAACATTTCTGGTGCATTCAATTGGTCCTCATATAACAAGGACCTTTACCATCTGGTTGTTTTTTTCCCCCCTTAATATCCTTATGCTTAATCAGTACCCTTCCTAAACTATGGTACCAATAACTTATGTGGTCCAGACATGAATTAGCCAAAACAAGCATGGAGATGATACAGTGGTGTATTGAAGCTGGCTCATACTTTCTAAGAGATTACTTCCTTAGAATTTCTTTATTAAACCCCCTATTGTATGCTTCTTAATCATCTCCTTCTTCAGGAAGGCAACTAGAGAAACATTGAGGAAAAATCGGTTGTGCATTATAGTATTAAACTTCTTGTTCAAACTTTGTAACATTTAATAATACTTCCTTGATTCCTTCTGGTAATTTCTTTCGTGCCCACATGAATCTCTGTGGCACAGCTGGGTGAAGCAGACTACACAAAACAAGCAGTTGTAGAACTAGATATCAAACTTAAATCCTCTGACTCCATATCCATCCTTAGGTCATGGGTTAGACAGAATGATAGTTCATACAAACAACATAGGTAAACTTTCCTTAGCTTGGGGCATTTGGCAGACAGTGGGTCAGGATTCTTCATTTAGTGTAGGTTTCAATTTAATTAGCTCAATTTTACATTAAAAACAATAGAAACAAAGAAACTAAATATTTTGACAGTCTTGCTAGAAAATGACAGAGGTGGCCCTTGACTAGAGGTCTTCATCTAAATCAATCAGCAAACTTGAGGAAATAAAATAAGTTCTGAAGAGGAATGAAGCTCAACTCAAGTTGCTAGATACTATAAATCTAAACTTAACCATGAATGAAAAAACATACACATTCAATTCAAAACATTCTTAGAAAGAAAACCAGACTTGAAAATATGATAAACTTCTCAAGCATCTCAGACAGTGTAAATATAGGAAGAGTCAATGACAACAGTCAAGAAAACCAACAGAGACACTTTGAAAATAGAGAGACTACTAAGAAACTTCTTTCTCAGTGTACACAGATAATAGTAAAGGCAGAAGTCAGCTGAAGGTGATGGTGGAGAGGCAAGACTGGCATAATAGATTGAACCTCCATATACCCTGCCTACAAGTGAATCAAAGTTGTGGGGTTTATGGGGGGAAGTGGGGAGACACAGTATAAAATGTGAGGAATAATGGAAGTGGGAAGGAGAAGAGGCTATAGGATAATGCATGATATAGCTGATCAAGTCATGAACTAGCAGTTAGGGGGTGGTAACTCCCATAATCTCTCAAGAATAGGAGAGTCTATAGGAGAATGGGTGAAAAAGCAGAAATTGGGGCAAGGATTTGGAAAACGGTGAAGGGAGTGCTTGCCTTGGTTTTGCAAAGGCATGCCATTGGTAAAAAGTGTATCTTTGGGTAATGATCTATTTTATGAGGGATTTGGGGATCTTTCACTGAATTTTGTCTTCAAGGAATTAGTACTTGGAGATAACAATCATCAGCACTTGGGAGGGGGAAAATGAGATCCTGGGGACACCAGGGATTTAGGGGAGTAGGAGGAAATTGATCCATGGAAGAGATTTTGAGACTAAAGGGAAGAATATGTGACCAAGGAGAGGTCAATCAGTAGTGGGCTGCAAAATCAGAAATGCAAGAGATTTTGTAATGATGACAATAGCCTCTTTGTCAGCTGAAGGAAGGAACTGGTATTTTTCTGCGAATAAAACACAAAGGGAAATTGGGTGGAAGTGATGTGAGGGGCAAGCTCTATAAGGCAGTAACAGAAATTACTTAGAAGAGATAACCAGAATGGATACTTCAGAAGTTTGAATTTCATCATAAATGCAAAGTAGAGTCAAACTAGATATAGGGGCCATGAACCAGAGACTGAAGATCTAGAGTAGATAAAAAGGGAGGAGTGGATAAGGAAGAAAGAGGAGAGAAACATACCTAAAAAAAACACAGAAAAAGTAATAAAAAAAAACTAATGAAGAGAACAAGTTGAAGGGGATGAGAGGAAGAGAGATTCTACTTAACTAAAGAAGAGGGGAAAAAAATCAAACAATGACATGAAAGTAGGAAAGAAAAAAGTAACAAGAAAATATGTTTATAGATGACCTATTATGAATATAATGAATAATTCTTAAGTACAATGTAGGTAGGTATGGAGGGCAACTGGCAATTCAGAGGTTCAGGAAAGGCTTCCTATAGAAGGTAATAGTTATACTATATCTTCAGGGAAGATGGAAGATTCTATGGCATGGAAGTGAGGAGGACATGCATTTCAATCAATAGCACAATGAGAGGAATGGTAAAAAAAATAAAATGCCATTTTGGCTGAAGTATAAAGTTCTAGAAGGAGAGTATCATATAAAGAGATTGTAAATCCTGGGTGGGGTAAGGTTATGAAGGGTTTCTTTTTCCTAGGTGCAATAGGTAGCCACTAGAGTTGATTGAGTAACTGAGTCATGTGGTCACAGTTGAGCTTAAACTAATTCACTTTATCAGATAAGTGGAAGATGAAGTGGAATGAGCAGATAACTTGAGGTAGGGAAACTAATTTTAGGGCCATTCATTACAATCATCCAGGTGAGCAGTGAGAGGGCTTAAAGTGTATTTCTAGGAGTAGAGAGAAAGTGTTGGAAGATAGAAATGTTGTGGAGGTAGAAATAGCAAAATTTGACAAATGACTAGATATACAAAATGAGGGGAAATGGGGACAAAATGATAATTCTGAGTTTAATAACGTATAAAAAGAAGGCTCATGCTTTTGACAGTTGTAGAGAAATTTGAAAGATATGAAGATTTGAGAGGGAAGGTAATGAATCTCATTTTGAAAGCACTGAATTTGAGATTTCTTAAATAACAGATGATTTTAATAGTCAAATATGTGATAGCTGTAAAAATAGTGGATGAGACAGTCATAATTGCCACATTAATCATTTACATTGAGATCAATATTGTGAACATACTTGAAACATTTATTTTCTTTAGTAGATTAATTATCTCTCTTGTTATCTTCTTGATATTGTTGATTTGCTTTGAAAATAATTTCTTCACAAATAACATAAAGACCAACTTCAAATCAGTTTAGTTGTAATCATCAACATTATGAATTAGTGAAGACTAAATGAAGCAAGCTTTATTTTAGAAAACTACATAAACACATGCAAATATTCCTGTCCGACATATGCTATCTTTGTGATCATGGGTATAAAACATAAACTCTTATGGCCCTAGGACCTTCCTAAAATTATAAATAACAGGAAAAATGTCATTTTATATCATTGAAAGGAATTTCCAAATAGGGACTATGCAACACCAATGAAATCACAAGATTTCAGACCAAAAATTAAAATAATATAATATATACAAGGGTTCTTAACTTGGGGTATATAAATTATCTTTTTAAAAAATTATTTTAAAGTGTATTTCAATTGAATTGTTCTCCTTTGTATTCCTAAATATGTTATTGTATAGATTTAAAATCACTATTCAGGGGAGTTCATACAATTCACGCCACTGCCAAAGGGGTATAAGACAGAAAAAAGAAATACACACACATAAATATATAATAATATAGTATAACATGTTATTTATGCTATATGTTATGTATTTTAAGTACATTAATGTCACGAATGCATCTGTGGTGTCTGCATTTTAGCAAAAAAAATATAAAAAATGAAATCACTTTGTTCCATAGAGAATGTGTGCTAATTTTTTCCTCATTTCACATTTAAACATATATTTAATGGATATCTTTTTATTTTCATCACTAGAATTTCTCCCAGTAGCCATCCTTATTTCTCTCCTATGGAATCATTCTATAAAGCAACAATTTAAATAAAACAAAGAGAAAAAATAGCACAACTGATTAATACTAAAGAAATATCTGAAAATATGTGTGAAGTATCACACACGGACACTCTATTTTTGCAAATGGATAAGGTGACAAAATACTCTCCTACCTCTTTTTTGGAGTCATGCTTATTCTTTGTCATTGTGCAACTTTCTCTTTTGAGTTTTTTGCATGTTTGTTATTTTGATTTATGTTGCTGTGGTCCTATTTATTCTTTTCTTGGCTCTGTTTCAGTTCATCAGTTCATGTATATCCTACTTTGATTTTTTGTTCTCATCATATTTATCTTTTCATATAGAATACTCATATTCCATTACATATATGTACCACAATTTTTATTCATTCCCATATTAATCTACTTGTACTTTGTTTCTGTTTTTTTGCTATCACAAAAAGCACCAATATAAACTTTTTGATTTGTATGTGGACTTTCTTGTTATCAAGGTCCTCCATCTGTTGTAAGTCTAATTTTAGAATATTTAGGTCAAACAGCATGGACACTTTATACATTTTATTTACAAAATACCAAATTGTTTTCCAAAATAATTTGTACTGATTCATAGCTTCAACAAAAGTACAATAGTGTACCTATCCTTCCATAATCCATCCAACAGTGACTATTCACATCTTTGCTCTTTTTGTGACTCATTCACACTCTTCTAATTATAAGAGCATGAGATGAAACTGCAAGCTTGTTTTGATTTGCCTTTAGAGATATGGAACATTCTTTCATATGACTAGGAATAGCTTGCAATTCCTTTGAGAACTGTTTCTTCATATCATATCCTATGGCCAATTTTTTTTGTTTTCTATTAATGAATAGCTTTTGTTTACATAAATATAAATATATACACATACATATATGCACACGAATATATGTGCACATATGTGTGTGTGAACACACACACCCCTACTGGGAAACTCTCTTTGGGCATAATAAAGGTGAATATCTCATGATATTAGATGCAGGGAGAGAACAGATACTTCTAAAGAAAAGAAGATATACAGAAGGCGATAATTGATGTGAAAATGGTAGAGAATTTGGAAGGATGAATATTAAGAAAATATCATGAGATTTGGCATTAAAGGGATCATTTGGTACCTTTGCAGAGAATATTTTCAGTACAACAATAAAATTGCAAACCTGATCTAGAGAATTTAAGAGACATTGAGAGGAGAGGAAACGGAGACACTTTATTATGTTTTTTTTTTTCAATGAATTTAGCTACAAAAATTAGAAAATAGCTACGGATGATAGCTAGTAGAGGTGATTGGATCAACAGAGAGTTTTTAAGTGTGGCAGAAATGAGTCATTTTGCAGGAAAGCAGGGAAATAGTCCTAGATAGGGCAATATTGAAGATTCAGGAAAGAGTAGGAATTTGGGGGGGTTGAAGAGAGGACACTAATAACTCACTGGCAGGAATAGGATGGGATGGGATTACTTGGGTTTATATGGGGGATTTGCTTTGTCAAAGAAGGGAGAGCTTTTTGTGAGATAGGAGTGGAGGAGATAATAGGGAGGCATCTAGGTGATATAAAATGAAGACATTTTGAAATATATTGAAACATATTAAAAGTTTATTATATGAGCTATTTCATAGAAATAATTTCCTGAATAATCCATACTTGAAGCTTCATAACAATCTTTTTAAACGGACTGCATTTTCTAATATAATATCTTATTTTATAATCAAGATCTAGGGAGCATCACTTAGATATTTCTCCAACTGACACCATATTATTATTTTGGTCCCTTGGGAAATGTTTTAGAGAAATTTAGTTTGCTGAATAAAATATTCAGACCTTTTTCAAAAGGACTTTATGATAAACCAGATTACCTACTCTAATGGATAATCTAATGAATGAGAAAAACAAACTCAGTTTCCCTACCAATTATGGAAATCAGAAAAAAAACCAACTCTTCTCCTTAAATCTCTGAGCTATGATTTTAATATTATTGGGTCAGAGGTCTAGGGTTAGAGAGGACTAGAGGGACCATTTAGTTTAGCCACCTCCTTATATTTTGATAATGAAACTGAGGCCTAGCCAGGCTAAATGACTTTTCCAAGGTCCTAGAGAAAGTAAGTAGCAAAAATGAAATTTAAACTTTGGTCCTCTGATTCCAAATGTAGTACCCTGTTATTCCACATAAGGAAGAAGCTATGATGACTTGGTAATAAAAGCCTGTAAGTACCTTGTTGTACATCCTTTAAGTCAGAGGTGTGAAACTATACTCTGAAGTGTTGCCTGAATCAGATTAAAATATAATTGTAAAATGTTTAATAAAATAAAAGATATAATGCTATCTAGATATAATTTGTGTCTATCACAGTTAATACTGGCCTACAGGGATCTGTTTCTATTTGAGTTTGACACCACTGCTCTCAATAACATAGAATTATACTCTGAATCATTGTAAATTGACCTTTGTTTGCATCAGATTTCTAAAGAGTCTGAAACATGTTTTGTACATTATGTAAAAGACTTTCTTATATTTACCTAAAGGAATAGCCACCAAAAGTCCTGACTTCTAATAATACTATCTTGATTAGCATAGATAGGTATTGGATTTGTTGAACCTAGCAATGAAGAATATGCCTGTATAAACTAATGATTTTCCTACAATTAAATATTTTAAGAAGAAAAAGTGGAAAAGATGTTTGAATTATATTAACCATTAAAGTGAAGATAATTGCAAAAATTTGTGTATTTAGTAAATGAAAAGCATAAATAAGTCACTAGAAATATTTATTTTTGCTTAAAGTATCATTGATATAATGCAAGTTGATTATGCTTTGAATTTGTTGTCGCAGCAGGATGTCAATAAAAACCTACATAGTAGAGTTTTTCATTTATGTTCATATGGCAGTATTTTTTATTCTGAACATACATGTTCATATGGCAGTAACGTTTCCATTTAGATGTGTCTGAAGACAGTTAAATCAGAATTTTCTTAGGTAAATCCTTAAAATTAATTAAAAAAAAAGATATCACTGGCATTTTCCCCAAAGGGAATAAGGGTATCTAAGTGCATTCAAATTTGTTATCTGGACTCATGGATTGCCCATCACCTCTTTCCTTGTCTATCTAGTGCAGGGTTAATATCTCTCTGCCTCTGTCTTTCTCTCTGTCTCTGTCTCTATCTCTCTCTTTCTGTCTCTTTCTCTCTATCTCCTCTCTATGTCTCTGACTCTTTCTGTGTCTGCTTATATCCCTGTCTCTGTCTCTTTTTCCCTCCCAGAACAAGCCATTTCATAACATTTAGGATCTATCTGTTTTAGGAGCCATCCTTCCCTTACCCTCCACCTTACCTCTTAGTGACTTAGTCTCCCACCCAATCCTTTAAGAAGAGGAAAATGCTGATTTTCTATTGCTATAAAAAAGACACAAAGACCAGATGTTTGTATGTGTGTGCTTGTATGTGTGAGTGTGTATGTGTGGCAGGGAGAAAAAGCAGTTCAGTGGTATTGCATAGAAATTGAGCTTGTTAGTAACATAACACATTTTGCTCTTAGAAGGAAAGTACCCCTAAACAGAGAATGCAAAAAGATTCCCATTCACAGTAGTCTCTACAAGTGAAAAGTTATGTCACACCAGTTAAAGGAGAATTAACAATAAATAAGAATAGAAACTAAAAGCAATATATTGAGAATATGAAGGAAAAGGCTGAAAGATAAAGTGGCTGAGAGAAAAATAGATATGATGTTAGCCTTGATCACAAACAGATAAGCTAATAGTAGTAAAATGAGTATTAATTTTTCTAATAGGCTATAACACATTGAATAAATGCTATACATTAGAGAAATTGAAATAAAAATTCTTATGAAAAAGAAAATTCACTGATTTTTTTAGGTATCATATAACAACACTGAGAACCTCCAAAATGGTTCAAAGGAAAAATACAACTTTTAACAAGATATCACAATGGAAATTAAATGACATTAGAGCTCTCAAAGTAGAAATATTGAATAAAAAACAATGCAGTGGGCAATTTAGAACATACAATGTAGAATCTCTCCAAAGTAGTATCTTAAAAGCGAGAATATCATATTTGAGATGTAAACACCACAGAGGAAGAAAATTTCAAAGAAGAGGAGCCAAAGACAAAACCTTTCAAAGAGCATATGTATTAATGTAAGCCAAAGCAATTGTTCTTGAATATATTGTGTAAAAAAAGGTGATCTATTTTTTTTATTCTGAACATTTACAACAGGAAATATGAGAAAACTTGATAGGATTTTTGAATATACACCTTAAAGTACCAATTGACGGAATTTTACATATCGCTGCCTGAAAATCTCAATATAGAAAATTCAAATAATATAGTGGCTAAATTTTATAAATTTAATTTATTTAAAAAATAGACCATTTTTACAATTGTCCAGGTGGAAGAGTGGAAGTGCGTAGACAGAACAGACCACCATCTGGCTCTTACTCAAGCTCCCCAGCCACATCCTGGGAAACAAAGAGAGAGGGCAATGCCACCACCAAAACTTTTATCCTCCATCCATTCACACAGCATTCACGCAGTGTAAGCACACAAATGGGATGCTGGGTAAAATGAGCTGGGTTGGTTGAGCTTTGGGGAGTAAATTCCATTTGTACAATAATTATTTTTTTTAACTTTTGTTCTATTTTTTTTTAAATCTATTGCTTTTTTTTTTTAACTCTTACCTTTCTCCTTAGAATCAATATTATGTATTGGTTCCAAGGAAGAAGATACACAATAGTTATGAAGGAAAGTGCATTCAGATAGCACTTGATTATTCCATAGGTGTGAAATCCCAGAGGATAGCTTGGAAGAGGACAGTCCAATAAATAAAGTGCTATGTATTATGACCTACTACACACTGAGCATTGTGCTAGGTACTGGAGTAATAAAATTGAAACACCCTCTGCCATCAAGAATTTATATTCTATAGGGAGACACATCATAGAAGTTTATGTGATAGCTGGTTTCAGTGGCAAGAATTCTATAGGTGCATGAAACAGAATACCCATCCACTCCTTTCTCATTCCCTTGATTTCTGCCCTTTTAGAGAAGAGTAGGTGTGTTCTTGGGGATGAGGTGAGGCTTTCTTTCTATTCTTTTGTTTCTCTGACAGATGGTGTTCTAGCAGCCTGGATAGCATAATTCCTTCCTTTTACCATGTTTATATAGAAGACTAAGCTACTTATGGTGCAATAGAACTCTAACAACATGGCAAAAATACTCCCCTAAATTATAAAAAATACAATTTGTCTAATACATTTCTGATAGGCTCCTTTACTAATTCACAGAATTTAATTTTTCTTTTTGATGATAGGATGACTTATGTATTAAGGGGGGGTCCTATGAGGAGGACTTATTAACATGATTAGTTATCATAAAGATTACTAGGCCTTGAAACAATAAGCAAAGAGACAATCCAAGAAAACAATAGATCAGATGGAATTGAGGAATGACTAATGGACAGAAACTAGCTAGAAAATGTTAGCAGTCCAGTATTAAAAGTGGACCTCTGGCTACAACTATGTTTTGAAGGACCTATTCAGGTTGCTCCTCAGTTTGTAAAGGGATAAGTTAAGCTATAGCCGTGCTCTTAATGAGCATTAAACACAGTATCCAGAGTACATAATTTAATTCAATCTATCAAAAATTTATCAATGTATAATAAACTATGCTATGTTTTATAAATAAAAAGTGACAATAGAAAATAGACTCAAGTAGCTTAAATTCTATTTTACCACAAAAAAAGTAAATGAAAGATAATTTGGAGAGAGAGAGACAGACAGACAGACAGAGACAGAGACAGAGGGAAAGAGACAGAGACAGAGACAGAGAGACACAGAGAGAGAGAAACTCAGGAATGGAGATATTTAGTACATTTTTCCTGTGGAAGATATATCTAGATCTGGATGGAACCTTAGGGTCAGACCTGCCTAATCCATTCATTTTATAAATGAGGAAACTCAGATCTAACTATATGACTTGCCCAAGATGACATAGGTAGTGTCAGAGGTGGGGTAGGAGGTCACTTTCTCTGTTTTCAGAGCCAGTGTCTTTACCTCCATAACAGTTGAAGTTCAGTGGAACCTTGAAGGAAGCTAAAGATTGTAAGAGCATGAAGAGAGATTGTATTCTAGGTAAGTGAGATATTCTATAGCAAATTGAGAGGATGGGAGATGGAATAAGGAGTTTAAGGAGTAGCAAACAGGTCAGTTCATCTAGAAAATGAATCAAGATGCAGTTATTAACTTCCATATAACAGAAGATGTCTTTTTTATTTTTGTATTATTTTTATATTTTTCCAGATTGCATAAAGAAACATTTTTAACATTCATTTTATGACATTTTGCTATCCAAATTATGTCTCTAACTCTCCTTTCCTCCATTCCCTAGGAGGAAAGCAATATAAATTATACATGTGTTATCAAGCAATACTTATTTCCATATTTGTCATATTGTGAAAGAAGATATATCAAAATTCAAGAAAAAAACTCATGAAGAAAATAAAGTGAAAAATGTTATATTCAATCTATATTCCAATTCCATCAGTTCTTTCTATGGTAGTAGATAGCCTTTTCCATCATAAGTCTCTTGGGGTTGTCTTGGATCCTTGAGTTATTGAGTTAAATCATTTACAGTTGATCATCATATAAGATTAATGTTACTATGTTTTCCTGGTTCTGTTTACTTTGCTTTTCATCATTTTATATTTCTTTCTGGTGTTTTCTCAAATTGCCCCGTACATCTTTTCTTATGACACAATAATTTTCCATTATAATTATATGCCATCACTTTTTCAGCCATTCCCAAATTGATAGACATAACCTCACTTTCCAATTCTTTGTCACCACAAAAATATTGCTATGAATATTTTTGTATAAATAGGTCATTTTCCTTTTTATTTGATATCTTTTAGATACAGAACTAGTAATGGTTTTGCTGGGTTGAAAGGGTATGCACAGCTTTATGATCCTTTTAACATGGTTCCAAATCACAGCTCCACCAATAGTGTATTGATATCCCAGTTTTTCCATATCCACTCCAAGATTTATGATTTTTCTTTTTGGTCCAGTTGACCAATCTGTTTGTGCGAGGTGGTATCACCTCAGAGTTGTTTTAATTTGTCTTTAACAGTAGACAAATCTTGGGAGTTTCATGAACTCAGAAAGGTTAGTGATTTGTCTATGATAACAATTAATAAGTTACTAAGACAGGGTTTGAGTGAAGTCTTACTTACTTCAAATTCAACATTCTCTCCACTAAATTAAATTGATTCACCCTGAAGGGAAGTAATGTGAAATAAAGTATTAGAGAACTAAGTAGGGAAGCATTGTAGGGTATCAGGAAGTTTTGGTACTAAAAAGTCTAGGATAGAATCTTACCAGTGACCATCATGGAGGTCTTCAAACAGGGAGCAAGACTCCCAACTTGAGCTTGTAGACAGGAGGACTAGAAGTATTCCTCTATTGTGGATCAATAAAGCACAGCTAAAGTCATAAAGGAACAAGGACCAAACAAGGAACTGGGAAGAGCCCCATAGTGACTGGATCCAAAGTATAAAGCATGAGCTTCTTTGCTCAGCATTCAAACTTATCTGATGTTAAATTAACTGTTTTAATTTAACCAAGGAAAATAATTGTTTACTCTGTGACAAATCTGAACCTACAAGGGCATATTAAGCATCCATAGCTCAATAGGTGACAATCATGAAGAAATGAGAATCCAAGAAATTTCATTACATTTAATGCTACTTGAACACTGGCTTTCCTTTTCCTTTTTAAAAGAAATTTAATGAAAAATAAATCTTACAAATGTACAACATGTATGAGACAATGAGGAAAGCCAATAGAGGACTTCTTTCTTAACTGCTAAAGAACATGTTGGGGGAAGATGGACGTGGTAAAATGTAAGGGATGTTCTCATTTCCATTTTATCCAAAATATGTACAGAGAATTCTAGAGTTCAGCAATTCATTAGGTGAACACCTTGTAGGGGAGACATTTTCTACTGTGGGTGTTCAATGTGCCTGCCCCAATAAAAGGGAATAATCTGAAACTGTCTTCCCAGCAAAATGGTAATTGTCATTTTTAAGAGTACCAATGGATTTTCCCAATGCAAGGTGCTAATTATTGCCTTCTCTCTAATTTACACTTATTGGCAAGTTCCTTTGAAGGAGTCTTCTCAAAGAATTAACTTTCTCACCTCTGCTAAAACCACCATTATAAGTGGCATAAGGTTATATATAGGTAGGTCCCTCATAGACTTGTTGAAGTTCTTTGGGTCACAGATGAGGAGGGTTTTCTTTACTGAGAGATAATCTTTATCTCTGAGAGATTCAAACCAATAAAATGTTTTTATACATTTGAACAGGTTTTGGGTTTTAGTACAGGTTACAAAAATCTGCATGATTTTTTTTCTGTTTTGCCTTTTGGCAATGTTTCAACATTGCTCTAGTGATGCCCAAAACTTCCAGCATTGATGGATGATAATGACGATATAATAACTATGTGTTAAGGGAAGCCTTTCCCACCTGCATCCCTGTGCTCCTAGTTACTTCACCTAGAGCTGGTTACGTGACTGAGTTTGAACTAGACATGTTTGAAGTTGACCCAGAAGGGAGAGCGAGGTAAAAAGGTTCGAGACAAGAAAGTAGGCTCTCTCTATGGCTGGTGAGCATGCTAGCGGAATGGCGGAGCTGCGGGAGCCGGACTGAGACCACCCACTTGGTAGTTTAGATTAGGTCATTTTATTTTTATCCTTTTACCTAATTCTGATCTTTATCTATTCAAATCAATTGAATAAACTGTATTAAATTCCTAAGGACCAGGGTCCAGAATTTTATTTCTTACAGCTGGCATCTATATAGTGTTCTATGCTTTGCAAAAACACTTTATAAATATTATCCCAATGTATCCTTACAACCATGCTGGGAGGAAAATGCTATTGTTTAAAGGAAACTGAGGCAAACTGGAGTTAAGTGATTTGCTCAGAGCCACACAGCATTTCAGTTGGAATTTAGATTTGAACTCTGCTCTTTCTAATTCCAGGTCTGCCACTCTCTCTTCATTGTGATACCTCGCCACTTTGGTTTGATCTTGATTTAGGATATAAGCAAGATCATATTTTGTTATTTGTGCTTCTAGCATTTTGCATAGTGACTCACATTCAGTAACAAATAACAGTATTTTATTAAATATTAAGCAAGAAAATAAAGTGAAAAATGATATGTTCAATCTATATTCCAATTCCTTCAGTTCTTTCTATGATAGTAGATAGCAGCTAGGTGACGATGGGCAGCTAAGTGGCACCATATGATAAAGTATCAGGACTGAAGTTAGGAAGACTCATCTTCCTGAGTTCAAATCTGGTCTCAGACACTTACTGGCTAAGTGACCCAGGGCAAGTCACTTAACCTCATTTGCCTTGGTTTCCTCATTTGAGTTGGAAAAGAAAAGAACAAACAAACCCATTATCTTTAACAATAAAACCCCACAAAGTTTATAAAGAATAAGAAACAAATGAAATGACTAAAAAACAAAATATATATGAGATATTTTGCTAAATATCAGGAAAAAAATACAAATAAAATGGCAGTCCTTGTTCTCATAGAGTTTTCCTCCTAATAGAGGAAGATAGTATGCAAAAGGAAACTGAAAAGGTCACAGTGTGGTGTCTGGGAAAAGGTACACAGTACAAAGGTATGATAGAGAAATCTGGCATGTAGCCTAGATAGGAATGAGGCATGGGCATGAATGTGCCTGCACCTTCCTTAAGTGGAGGTTCTGAGAGAAGCCATCCAGTCAGAAAGAGAGGCCACAAGGGCAGAGAATTCTTCCACTAAATGAATTCCATACCTTGAATGAGGCTTTAGGATGAAGACCTGGGCCATGTAGAGGATAGCCTGGGGAAGGATGAATAGTATATACTTAAATGTTTTCTTATAAACTTAAATGTTTTCTTATAAACAGATTTCCAATCTGATTCAAATTCTCATAATTCTACTTCCCTATTTACACAACACTCTAATATCTGTGTTGTTCCTAAAAATATTGCATGAAAATTAAAGGTAAACTTACTTCAAGGCTTTTCTCATCCTGCATTATTAGTGGTATTTCTTGATAATAATGTCTTTTTAAAACTCTGCATAGAGAATCTGATATATTGACATAATTCTCATCTTTTTAATATTGTCACATCATAGTTTTCAATACATATTTGTCTTTAGCATGTGCCAATGAACAGTCCTCGCTTTGTGGAGATCTATACTTTTTTTTAGTATTTATTTTTGTGTAAATAAAATGGCTTTTTTTGTCATGCAAACAATGTATTTGTGTCAGCATGATTAAGTCTGGCTTCTAACAGCCTATAATGTAAAAGTGCAGATATGAATGTCTTAGAACTTAAAAATGAAAGCTAGGGGAAAAGATCCAGAAAATTAGTTTCACTTTGAATGCCACTGGCCTCTTATTTTAATTTTATGGTAATCAATACCACAAGGAATTTGGGAGTGTTAATGGACTTAGGTCTGATGTCTTGAGGTTGCATTATTATTCACTTTTTCTCTTCCTGATGCAAAATTATGTTTCTCAAATGAAAATACTTTAAAGAAGCATAATGCCCCCAAAATAGGATAACAGATCACTTTTCATCTCCTTTAGTTTAATCTCCCATGAGTAGTTGTGTGCAGAATTTTTTAAGTGTCAGGATCCATGGTAACTGTACCACGAATCTTAGAGGTAAGAACATTAGCACTCCAACTAGGAAAATCCCCAAGGCATTGAACATTCAACACAATAAAAATTTCCCTTATGTATAAAAAGGAAAAGAAATTCTACTTTTTGTATCAGGCAGAGATAAGAAAAGATGCCAATGATGACTGGCACTTTCAAGTTTCTTGACAGTTGGGCAGGGACTGCTGAAAAGCAGCAGAGAAGTAAAGAAAATAAGGAAAAGATGATAGCTAAGTTTGGAGAGAGATTCTTGATACTTAGAACCAGGTCCTTGGTCCATTTAGAAGCAACCAGTTCTTATAAAGAGAGAGAGAGAGATAGGTAGATAGGTAGAAAGGTAGATAGGGAGAGAGAGAGAGAGAGAGAGAGAGAGAGAGAGAGAGAGAGAGAGAGAGAGAGAGAGAGAGAGAGGAAGTAAGAAAATCCTCTTCAGTGGTATATTTTTAGTTGAATATTTGGTATCTATGACTGTTCTTTGGTTACCCAAAGACATTTACTTGCTACCATTCTCCTGTGCCTTTTTTTCCCACTGTACCACTCTATTCTCTCTTCTAGGAGAGCCAGGACTTTCACTTATTGGTCCTCCTTATATATGTACCAGCGAATGAATGACAAGTGGATTTTGAGTTAGCCTTCTATTTGGCTCTTTCATTGATTCATAGCAAGTAATTCTTTGTGAGTCAAATATTGGTTTGTAAATCTCTGTTGAGGTTTATAACATCCTTACATTCTCTCTCTCTTTCTGTATATAGATAATCTCATCATCTGTGCTTGAGAATATGTCCTAATCACTGTAATTTTTCTACCTGTTGTTGAAAGGAAACCTGAAATTCATTCTATAAAGAAGCAGATTTCTTGCAATATGAGCCAAAACACAGTTTTTGGAAAAGCCCCTAAAAATCACATAAAATAGGCTCGGGTGAAAGGAAGGAAACATGATGGGATGGAAGGAACAAGAGCAGAAACAGTGGGGGCTTGAGAGTATACTCTCTATCAGTAGATTTCTACAAAGTTGGTCCTAGTCCCAGAGATGAATGCTTCCTCCTCTCTTATATTAAAACCAAAGTTTTTGGGAGCAGCTGGGTGGCTTAGTGGATTGAGAGCCAGGCCTAGGAATGGGAGGTCCTAGGTTCAAATGTGTCCTCAGAAACTTCTTAGTTCTGTGACACTTAACAATGTGGAGTAAGTCATTTAACCCCCATTCCCTAGCCCTTACCATTCTGCTGCCTTGAAACCAATGTACAGTATTTATTCTAAGGCAGAAGGTAGAAGTTAAAAACATATAAAAAAGCAAAAAAACCCCCTAAATTTATTTGCATTTTAATGCTACAACCACTATCACAGACTATAGCCCTCTTCACTGTCAATCTTGTATCATTCCCAGACTTCCAGTTCTATCATTGGGTGAGAGATATGAACAGTTTAAAATTTTCCTATCCCACAAATTAGAGTTACTAGGGAGTACAGTTGATAAAATACTGCTTCTAGAGTCAGAAAGATCTGAATTCAAATCTTGACTCAAATAATTATTAGCTGTGTCCCCAGGCAAGTCACTTCCCCTCTGTTTGCCTCAGTTTTTATAATTGCAGAATGAGAACATATTACCATCTACCTTACAGAGTTACAAAGATCATATATGATACTATTTAAATGCCTAGCACAGAGGCTGGCACATAGTCAGTATATAATAAATGCTTATTCCTTTTGTTCTTCTCTTCCTAAAAGACTAATAACGGCAATTTTAAAGGTCACAAAATCATAGATTTCCCATCCAAATTAATTATACCTCTAATATATATTTCTAGAGCTGATTGAACACCTGTGATTCTTAGTGGTTCATCAATTGGAAGGAAAGAGAGAATTCATTAAGTGCTTATTATGTACTGGAAATGCACTAAGCATGAGTTTTACAAATACAAGCAACTAAAAAAGGTACCTTTGTAATCTTATATAAGAAGACAACACATCTCAGGCACCCATATGTAAGCTTCAGTCTTTGCTTGCATCTAGAGCCCTGCACCAGCCTGGAAACCTAGAAACCTTCCTCCAACCTTTCATATAATGCTGGGACTTTTCCCATTACTCCTGACACTATCTTACAGACAAGCTCTGCCTCTCTAATCCCATCAGTCAGGCATTGCCATTTCCTTTCTTCAGATTTGACTGGGAGAGGTCATACACAGTATCACTATCTGCCACAAGGTGGAAACTTTAGGGATGACTATGAAAATATGATTCTTTTGTTTCCCTCAACAAACCTTTCTCTAATCACTGAAATCCATTGCTCAATGTTAGTATAATTCTATCCCTGCAAAATCTGTTGATTTCAGTTATTTGGAATCTCTGGTCCCCAATATGTAACCTGTGTCCATCTGTGTGCTCCCTCACTCCCATCCTCCTCAACCTTCAGTGTTCCACCCCTAGATATGACTGATCTTTGCACTGTGCTCTCTGGAATGTCTAGATCATAGCTAACATATTTACGTTACTTTACTTTTATTTTATTTTTCCTTTTTCACTCCTTTTATACTTATGAGATCACTGAGACAGCATTTCTTTTTGATTATACTGTACATACTTTTCAAATACTGAAATACTTTTACTTATATCTCTGATCACTGGTCATAATGATGGAACTGGAATACTTTACACTCTCTTTTGCCATTTTAAGATTATCTTAAAAACACTTAGCAATATCTCTTCCCTTGAGGTTCACAGTATCCAAATATATCAATTGATCCAGAGCCTGGCAGTCCTTATTACCTCATGGGATAATCTCTTTCTGTTCTCAGTGAGTTTAGTGTCTAGTTCAGCCTTCTCCACCATAACTCTCAAACCAGGAGAATTCAACATGTGTATTGATCTTCCTCAACTACTTTAACTTGCCCAAACCATAATCTACTCAATTCTCACAATGTACTTCTTTCATCTCCATTAAACATGGAAATTGTAATACTCCTGATATTACATGACCTACAATTGTTCTATTTCCGGGGATATCCACTCTGAAGTTTCTTTAATTGATCATAATCTTTTATTATTTAATTTCCTCATATGACTCATGAATACAGCCCTGTTTTTCCTTCTCACCATGACCTCCAGTCTCTCTCTCCTTCAATTCATTCCCTATCTTGATCTGTTCATGAAACAGTACAAATTTACACTATCCTCAACAATTAAATTCCTTGCCCCCTTCTCAGATAGACATCCACACCTTGCCAAATCCTAACCAGGGATTACTCCCACGATTTTCCTGCTTTATTCCTATTTCCACTTTGCTGAACAAACTGGAGAAAATCATGGCACTGTACTGATTATATTCAGAATTATATTCAATCTCAAAACTCACCAAGTCTCATCTTCCTAACTTGGCTTCTTGGATTCTTTTCACAATCTGCTGCCTTTTCTCCTACTCATGTTTTGTTGAATGAAGCAGGAGAAAACCACCCAATTGTGTTGAGTGAGTCCATACCAAATTTTTAACACAATAAAAAAGAGATGAAAAAGTAAGACATAGTAGGATGACGAGAAAGATAAAACTAATGTTCATAATTTGTGTGGCAAGGGGATGGACTCACAAATGAATTGGAAGAAGACAATAACATTGATTATGAATTTGAATTCCAAAATATATTGTTTATGAGAAACATGTTTGTAATATAAAAATAAATATGAAGAGTTGGGGAAATAAATTAATAAGCCTCAGCTGAAAGAGAAGATGTAGGTTCAGAAACCATGATATTGGTGAAGGCAGCATCAAAAATAGATTTAATTAAAATATATAAAATATATATTCATTATGCCAGGCAGTAGCATAGATAGCAAGTTAAATATTGTAATAGGTATAATATCACTATTTAACATATAGTCACTGAATGGCTTAGCATCTAAATAAAAGCTAAATGAGTTAAAAGAAGACATAGATAATATAACTATGATAGTAGGAGGCCTCATTGTACCATTTTTGAGGTAGACAATTTTAGAAATTAAGTTAAAGATATGATTAGAGTTTTTAAAATGTTCAGAATGATAGACTTCAGAAATTACTAATGATAATAGAAACAATTATAGATATATAATAGCTATGCACATCACTTTATAATACCTGACCATATATCAGAGCATGGATCAAAGTAAAACTTTTTTTTTCCCCAGGAGGAAATAACTTTATTTGAAGCAATAGCCATAACTTAAGATGCTCTTTTTACTAAGAGTTCACATCATAAACATTAATTTTCATGAGACCACACAAGCATTTGCCTCATCCCAACATTTTATATCTCATCTCATGTATCTCCACAGTGGGGAATACCCCCCTCCCTGAAATGAAAGGATATGGTGACAAACAGACAAAGAAACAAAGTACTGGTGATCTCAGCTTTATCATTTCACTACCAGTTAACTTATGGATTATGCTAAATTAAATTGGTCTTCAGAGTTGATTTTTTCTATTTCTTCTTTTGAGGGTCTCAATTAGGCTAACCCATTTGCAAATCTGCACTGCTTTAGCACCTCACTAAAGACCTCGCACAGCTTCAGGTCACCCTGATTCTGGGCACACTCTAAGAACTGTTTCATCTCATAGTGGCAGGGGCTAAACTGCTGTTGCTGCTGCTGCTGGTACCCAGGCTGGGCTCCTTGAGGCTCCTGGTAGGTGATGTCAGGCCTTGCAGGCTCGGCATTACTCCCACCACTGAAGCCTCCAGTAATGGCATGACCAATAGTGTGCCCAACAGCTGAGCCCACTGCTACTCCTGCTGCAGTGCTAGCCATTTGGGCCATTAAACCTGGCTGCCTGGGGGCAGCAGTAGGAGGGGCAACTGCGGATGGTGGGACTGCTGCTGGAGGGTGAGCTGCTGGCGCTGGTGCAGCTCTCATTGGGGGTGCCCGACTGGCCGGGGACTCAACCCGGGAGGTCCGGCTTCTGCTTCCGCGAGGCATCTTAGACTCCTAAGGGTAGAGGTCCTGGGGAGAAGTCACAAAGTAAAACTTTTAAAACATCTTTTGCACACTACATTGAAATTAGACTGCTATATAAATGGTTAAAATTATTTAGATAATAAGGAAATGAATCCAAAAGTTTTGAGTTAAATAAAAATAATAGAGAAGTTCATGAAAGTTAAAGACAATGTTTTTGAGATGTAGCCTAAATGCTCCTTAAAATAAAATTTGGACCATTCAGAATTTTCAACAACAAGAGAGAAAGGTCAAATAATTTAGTATAAAAAAATAAAATCAAGCAAAAATGTTACAAAACTAATGAATTTAAAAATCAAAATGTTAATTCTAAATAGCAAAATAGACAAAACTGAAAGAAAAAAATTATTTGTGTAAACAAATATAATTAGAAGCTATTAAAAACAATAAAATAGAGAAACGGTTAGCTATTTTATTTTTTAAAAATCATTAATATCAAACATGAAAAGGTATAACTAAAATAGTTATTGAAAAATAAGGAAATTATTAGAATTCATTTTACTCTCTCACATGCCAATAGAGTGGACAATGTAAATGAAATGGATGAATATTTACAAAAATATAACATGTCCAGACTAACTTAAGAAGAGATAGAAGATACAAATTATCTAATAATAAAAAAATAAATAAAATAACAATACTTTGGGTTAGATTAATTCATAAGCAAATTTGATTAGTCAAAAAAATAATTCTAATATTAAATAATTTGATTAATCAAAGCCTAGGAATATCAACAAATTCTTTAATGGAAATATAAGCAATCTATAAACTACAGAAAGTTTCAACAAAGAAAGTAACCTATAGGGAAAAAACCCCTAAAGTTCATTGATACAAAAATTTTATAATTGGATTGCATGCATGGTTGGATCAATTTTAGGAAGATATCAACAGAATAAACCATATCCATAACAAGAAAATCAGTGTTCATGTTACAATAATAGAGAAAAAAACTATTGACGTGATACAATAGTCATTTCTATTAAAATAATAGGTAGAAAATGAGGGAATACAATAATCTTGTCTTCATATTATAAAAAGTATTTATCTAAAATGAAGAGTCATCAATATATATAATGGGCATAAACTTGAGGACTTTTCAGTAAGATTGGAGTAAAGCATGCAGGCCTATTAATATCATTGTTTGATTATTATTTGATATAGTATTTGGAGTGCTGTTACCTGTACCAAAATGATAAGAAAAAATTATGAAGGAATAAGTATAGACAAAGTAGAAATAAAATGATGACTTTTGCAGATGACATGATAATAAAGTTTGAACACTTTGGAAAGTCAATTAAAATGAAGTGAATCAATATCTTCCACAAAGATTCAGAATATAAAGCAAAATTACCTAAGAATTGACATTTCCATATATTACCAAATAAATGTAGCAGTAAAAAATAGAAATGAATATATAACAACTACACAAAATATAAACTACTTTCATTTCTATTGGCCTGTGTATATTACATATACACGGTAATTATATGAATACAACTAAAAACATTCTTAAAAAACAAACAAATAAACAAAAAACCCTTAACTTCTGTCTTAGAATGAATAGGTAGAGAATAGTAAGGGCTAGGTAATAGGAGTTAAGTGATTTCTCCAAGGTCACCCAGCTAGGAAGAATCCAGGACTAGAATTAAACCTACAACCTTCTGCTCTCTAATCCATTGAACCACCTAGCTGTCCCTGAGCTCAAAACATTCTTTATACAGAGAGGTTTAAATAATTGTAGAAACATTAATTGATTATATGTTGAACATACTAATATAATGGTAATACTGCTATTATTAATATACTTTCCCAGGACTGTAGAAATTAAAAAATAGAATTAGAGAAAATAATAACAAATTCATCTGGGAAAATGAGGTAAATAATCTCAAGAAAAATTATTTTAAAAAACAAAAAAGAGACTTCTGGGTTAAGATGTCTGCAGAATAAAAGCAGGGCCTTTAACTCTCCTAACTAAACCATACATGCCTGAAAAGGACACAAAAACCAAATCCAGATGAATGAAGGGACCC
Source organism: Gracilinanus agilis (assembly GCF_016433145.1). Taxonomy (NCBI): domain Eukaryota; kingdom Metazoa; phylum Chordata; class Mammalia; order Didelphimorphia; family Didelphidae; genus Gracilinanus; species Gracilinanus agilis. The sequence continues at coordinate 491,089,372 of NC_058130.1, read as the reverse complement.
CACAATAGGGCCCAGCATTGAAGGAATGTGGGATTTGGGCATTTCCATACTATAAAGGGGTGAAATAGCTCCTAATAAAACATGAGCTGATCAACCCACTACCACCCCACCTATAGTGCCAGTGCCAGCTCACAAGAGTTAAAGCCAACTTGGGGCATTCACTAAGTTATTGGCAGCTAACTGGGACCACCAAGGGCTTGCTCTTGAGGGCAGCAAGACATAAGACCCCAAGAGGCTAAAGAATATGGACTTTGAGCATAGACCTTGGGCCCAGACCTAGAGCAATGGGGTGAAATACGGTGGAAGCAGGACACACTGAGATTCATAAAGGAGCCTTGGGCAGAGGAGCAAGTGTGGGACAATATCTGGGGTCTTGGCAGTTGACTGGGACCACCAAGAGACTTGAGCATTAGAACCGCTAAAGTTGAGACCCTAGGAGTCTAAAGAGTTCAGACCTTGGGCACTAGAATATAGCTGAGGGGGGTGCACTGCTCTGTGGCTCATAAAGTAGCTTCAGGCAAAAACTGCTCCAAAGGTCTATACACAGAGTCCGCACCCCTCACCCACACTTATGACTGAGAAGGAAAATCAAGCATAATAATGGCAAGCAATGCCCAAGAACTAACCAAGAGAAAGAATAAGAGGAAAGCATTAATATTCGATAACTTTTACACAGAAAAAATCCAGACAGCAGAGGAAGAAAAACAAGTAAACACATCCAAACCATCCCAAAAAAATGAAATTGGCCAGAAGCTCTTGAAGAGTTCAAATCTGTGATCATGAGAAAGATGGAAGAGATTTGGCAAGAAAAGTGGGAAATAGCTCAAAAGGAAATTAACAGCTTAAAATATAGAAACTCCCAATTGGAGAAAGATGCCACAAAGTCAAATGAAATGAAAAGCAAATTGGAGACCCAATTTAAAGAGCAGGAAAACAAGATAGACCATATCAAAAAGGGAAATCAAAAGATTATAGCAGAAAACCAGTCTCTAAAGACCAGAATTGGGCAAGTAGAAGCCAATGATCTCTCAAAAGAGCAATAACAAATAAAACAAAGTCAAAAGAATGACAAAATAGAAACAAACATTAAATATCTCACTGAGAGAATGATAGATCAAGAAAACAGTTCTAGAAGAAACAATTTGAGAATCATTGGTCTTCCTGAAAAATCAGAAATTAATAGAAATTTGGACACCAGACTACAAGAAATTATGCAGGAAAATGGCCCTGATGTTCTTCAACAGGAGAGCAAAATAGACATCCATAGATCACCCTCTACACTAAACCCTCAAATGTCAACTACCAGGATTATAATTGCCAAAAAGTCAAGAGTTGCCAAGTTAAGGAAAAAATATTACAAGAAGCCAGAAAGAGATAATTCAGATATCAAAGAACACCAATCAGGATTACACAGGACCTGGAAGCCTCCACACTAAAAGACCTCAAGGCTTGGGATATGATATTCAGAAAGGCAAGAGAATTGGGTCTACAACCAAGGATTTCCTACCAATTAAAACTGACTATATACTTTCAGTGGAAAGTATGGTCATTCAACAAGATAGAAGATTTCCAAGTATTTGTAAAGAAGAGACCAGAAAAAAATGGAAAATTTGAAATCCAACCACAAAAACCAAGAGAAACATGAAAAGGTAAATAAGAAACAGAGGGGAAAGAAAGAAAATTCTTATTTTTAAATTTGCTTCTTTAAGGGCTTCAATAAGCTGAAATTATTTGTATTGCAACATGGAGAAATATTATGTATAATTCTCTGTAGTGAATTGTATTCACTATTATAGTATTCACTATTATAATAATTAGAAGAATTATTCATAGGGAGAGATTGGAGTTCTAAATGGTCTAAGAAGATATGAGGGATAAAAAGAGGGGGATAATAAAAGATGGCACCAAGAGAAATTTGAAGGAATAAGAAAAATAGGATAATCTATACCACACAAAGAAGGCATGGGAAAAGAAGGGAATAATACTATTATAAGGAGGAGAGGAAGAGTGCTTTAATAGGAAATACTTAAACTTTACTCTCAGCAGAATTAACCCTGAGAGGGAAGAGTAGCTACATCCATTGGGATATAGAATTCTATCTAACTCTACTGAGACTGTCAGAAGGGATAAACCAAGGGGAGCAGGGGAGTGGGGAGGTCAAAAAATGGAGGGGAGGAAAGGGGGGAGGGAATTCATTAGACCTTAAAAATAATAAGAGGGGATCAAAAAGGGAGGGGTAGAAAGGGAAGTAAACTAAGGGAGGGGATAAAGGGGACTGATTTAAAGAAGAAGGGGCAGGACAAGGAGAGGGAATCAAAATGTCTGGGAATACACAGTTGATAATTATAACTCTGAATGTGAATTGGATAAAATCTCCCATAAAAGAGAAGCAAAAAGCAGAGTGGATTAGAAACCAAAATCCTACCATATGTTGTCTACAAGAAACAAAACATGAGACAGGTAGACATACATAGAGTAAAAATAAAAGGAACAAAATCTATTGGACTTCGACTGAGAAAAAGAAGGCAGGAGTTGCAATAATAATTTCTGACAAAGCCAAAGTAAAAATAGATCTGTTTAAAAGAGATAGGGAAGTTAATTACATCCCAACAAAAGACAGTATAAACAATGAAGAAATAACAGTACTCAACATGTATGCACCAAATGGTATAGCATCCAAATTTCTAAAGGAGAAACTGGCAGAGCTCAAAGAAGAAATAGTAAAACTATACTCGTGGGAGATCTAAAGCTTCCTCTATCAGATCTAGATAAATCAAGCCAAAAAATAAATAAGAAAGAGATAAGAGATGTGAATGAAATCCTAGAAAAATGAGAGTTAATAGATATATGGAGAAAAATAAATAGGGACAAAAAGGAATACACCTTTTCAGCTGCACATAGTACATTCACAAAGATTGACCATGTACTAGGGCATAGAAACATGGCAAACAAATGCAAAAGGGCAGAAATAATAAATGTAACCTATTCAGATCATAAATACAATAAAAATAATAATTAATAAGGGTGCATGGACAGGCAAATCAAAAACTAATTGGAAATTAAATAACATGATTCTCCAAATTCAGTTAAAGAAAAAAAATTATAGAAACAATAATTTCATTGAAGAGAATGACAATGATGAGACATCCTACCAAAATCTGCAGGATACAGCTAAAGCAAGTACTCAGAGTGAAGTTTATATCCTTGAGTGCATATAAATAAATAAACTAGGGAGGGCAAAGATCAATGAACTGGACATGCAAATCAAAAAAAAAAAATAGAAAGCGAACAAATTAAAAATGCCCAGTTAAATAATAAATTAGAGATTATAAAAATTAAAGGAGAAATTAATGAAATATAAAGTAAAGAACTATTGAATTAAAAAATAAGTCTAGAAACTGGTACTTTGACAAAACAAATAAAATTGACATAGTACTGTTCAACCCAATTAAAAAAAGGAAAGAAGAAAACCAAATTATCAGTTTCAAAGGTGAAAAAGGAGACCTCATCTCTAATGAATAGGAAATCAAGGCAATCATTAAAAACTATTTTGCCCAATTATATGGCAATAAATATAGCAATCTAGTTGATATGGATGAATATTTACAAAATTATAAATTTCTTAATTAGTAGGACAAATTTAGCATACTTATCCCAAAGACCTCAGGTAAGGAAGAAAACATTATTGAGAATAATGACAAAACTAGATATAAGGGAGTCTGAAACTAGATATAAACAAATATCTCAACATATTAAAGAAAATGTTAAAGTATATACAGGAATTAGGAATAAAGAATAACATCTTAAACAAATAACAATACCTTTCCCACCTATGGATAGGGAAAACATTCATGAAAAAACAAGGTATGAAGAGGATCACAAAAGAAAAATGTATATTTCTTTGCATATAAGTATTTTTCTTACAAATGCATCATCAACATATTTCCATAAAAAGCAAATAATTTTAATGAGCTGATAAAATCCAATAGATAAATATTTACAAAGTCTCTAAGATAATATATTGATAATTAATGGATAAAAACAGTTAAAAACATATTGAAATGATGAATAATATTACACTGTGGCTCTTTGAAAAGACTCGGACCTTAAAACTATTAGCCAACCAAATTAGGATGGATAGAAAATCAAACCAATAAAATGGCAAATGAACAAGGTGAAATCACAACAAACCTAAAAAGAATAAAATATTATGACTCCCTACAATGTAAAGTTATATTTTTAAAAAGGAAAAAATATAAAAAAATGATTACCTTAAAATATGAATTTCAAACTAACATAATCCAATCTTAAGAATGGAAATAAAACTAGTTACTCCTAGATATCTTTTATGTGACAAATACAGACTCATTACCTAAACAAAGGAAAGATAGAGCAAATAAATATGATCTACAAATCAATATTTTTTGCTAATGAATAGTAATTCAAAATTTTTAAATAAAACTTGTCAGACTACAAAAATGTATACAAAAATTCATTCATTATGACCAAGTTATGTTTATGCTAAGTATATAGACCTGCTTTAATATTAGGAAAACATTCACCTTAATCATATTTTTAAAAATCTCCATATAATTGACCATATTAACAAGAAAACTAACTAAATCACATGATTATCTCAATAGATGCTGAAAAAGCCTTTGACAAAATACAACACTCATTCCTATTAAGAACACTAGAAAGTATAGGAATAGAAGGACCTTTCCTAAAAATAATAAACAGTATATATTTAAAACCATCAGTAAGCATCATCTGCAATGGGGATAAATTAGAAGCCTTCCCAAAAAGATCAGGCCTGAAACAAGGATGTCCATTATCACCTTTTTATTTAACATTGTACTAGAACCACTAGCAGTAGGAATTAGGGAAGGAAAAGAAATTAGAGGTATAAAAATAGGCAATGAGGAGACCAAGCTATCACTCTTTGCAGATGATATGATGGTCCCCCTAGAGAATCCTAGAGAATCAACTAAAAGCTAGTGGAAATAATCAACAACTTTAGCAAAGTTGCAGGATACAAAATAAACCCACACCTAAAGCATCAGCAATTCTATATATTTCCAACACATCGCTACAGGAAGAGTTAGAAAGAAACATTTTCTACACAAATAAAATTAGATCTAAACAATTGGAAAAACATTGATTGTTCATGTGTTGGACAAGCTAACATAATAAAAATGACAATCCTACCCAAATTAATTTACTTGTTTAGTGCCATACCTGTCACACTACCAAGAAACATTTTTACTGAATTAGAAAAAACTATAACAAAGTTCATTTGGAAGAACAAAAGATCAAGAATATCAAAGGAAATAATGAACAAAAAATGTGAAGGAAGGAGACTTAGCAGTACCAGATCTTAAACTGTACTATAAAGCGGCAGTCATCAAAACAATATGGTACTGGTGAAGAGACAGAAGGGAGGATCAGTGGAATAGACTTGGAGTAAGAGGCCTCAGCAAGACAGTCTATGATAAACCCAAAGATCTCAGCTTTGGGGACAAAAATACATTATTTTAACAAAAACTGATGGAAAAATTAAAAAACACTATGGGAGAGGTTAGGTTAGATCAACATCTCACACCAAACACCAAGATAAATTCAGAATGGTTGAATGACTTGAATATAAATAAGGAAAATATAAACAAATTAAGTGAACATAGAATAGTATATTTGTTAGATATTTGGGAAAGGAAAGATTTTAAGACCAAGTAAGAGTTAGAAAAAATTACAAAATGTAAAATAAATATTTTTGATTACATTAAATTAAAAAGTTTTTATACGAACAAAACCAATGCTACCAAAATTAGAAGGGAAGCAACAAATTGGGAAAAAATAACAAAAAACTCTGACAATGGTCTAATTACTCAGATTTATAAGGAGCTAAATCAATTGTACAAAAAATCAAGCCATTCCCCAATTGATAAATGGGACACAAATAGACAATTTTCAGATAACGAAATCAAAACTATCAACTAGCACATGAAAAAGTGTTCTAAATCTCTTATAATCAGAGAAATGTAAATGCCACCTTGCACCTAGAAAATTGGCTAACATGAAAGCAAAAGAAACTAATACATGTTGGAGGGGATGTGGAAAAATTGGGAAATTGAGGCATTGCTGATGTAGTTGTGAATTGATCCAATCATTCTGGATGACAATTTGGAACTTTGTTCAAAGGGCACTAAAAGACTGCCTGCCTTTTGATCCAGCCATAGCACTGCTGGGTTTATACCCGAAAGCACTGATGAGCAAACTATGTCCGATGTGGCCCCCTGAAATGTTCTATACCACCGTGTGACATTATTCCTAATCTGACAAATACAATGAGTGAGATACTTTACAATGAAACTTCTAAAGAGTTGCCTTAGAAACAGGCTGACAAATGAGCATTTCCTTTCATTTGGCCTCCTCTTTAAAAAGTGTGCCCATCACTGCCCTAAAGAGATCATAGGAAAAAAGACTTGTATGAAAACATTTATAGTCTCGCTCTTTGTGGTGGAAAAAAAAATTGGAAAATGAGGGGATGCCCTTTGATTGGGGAATGGCTGAACAAACTGTGGTATCTGTTGGTGATGGAATACTATTGTGCTCAAAGGAATAATGAACTGGAGGAATTCCATGTGAATTGGAATGACCTCCAGGAATTGATGCAGAGTGAAAGGAGCAGAACCAGGAGAAGCTTATACACAGAGACTGATACACTGTGGTAGAATTGAATGTAACAGACTTCTCTACTAGCTTCAATGCAATGACCCAGGACAATCCAGAGGCACTTGTGAGAAAGAATGCTAGCCACATTCAAAGGAAGAAGTGCAGGAGTAGAAACACAGAAGAAAAACAACTGCTTGATCACATGGGTCAATGAGGATATGATTGGGCATGTAGACTCTAAATGATCACCCTAGTGGAAATATCAATAATATGGAAATAGATCTTGATCAATGACACATGTAAAACCCAGTGGAATTGCGCATCAGCTACAGGAGAGGGTAGGGAAGGGGAGGGAAAGAACATGAATCTTGTAATCACGTAAAAATATCCTAAATTAATTAATTAAAGTTTCCCAAATTCAAAAACTTAAAAAATTAAAAAAATATTAAAAATCCCACTCCACATTATTATCTTAATAGATATGAAAAAAGTCTCTGACAAAGTAAAATACTCATTTGTGCTAAAATCTTACATACTATTAGCATGGTGAGACTTTCGTCAAAAAATTTCATAAAACTGTCTCTCTAAAACTGAAAGCATTCATCATATGCACTGGAAATACAGAAGTAAAACAGGGATGCTTAATTCCTTTGCTCTTATTTTCTGTAGTTCCAGAAATATTAGCAAATGAATCGGGTAAGTGAAATTGATCAAAATTAGAAATTTAGCCTAAGCAAAAATGAAACTAAGCTCATTTGCTTATGACATGATGGTTTTAATAAGAGAGTTTTAGAGAATCTCCAGTGATACAAATTATTACCATTCAAAATTACATGAGAGCTTAGCGCTACAAAATAAATACTTAAAAACAGGAATTCTACATAATATCAAAATTCATGTGACTATAATGGAAACAGAAATCATACTTAAATAATGAAATATATAAAACACTCAGGGTCAATCTACCAAAATACACAAAATATTTGCATAGATACTATTACAAGTGTTCTTTTAAGAAATAAAAAGAAAACACCTTAAATAGCAGAAAGAATATTTCATAATCAATAGAAAATAAAAGAGAAGTAAGAGTCGTCATGGTTATGGAAGATAGGCACACTAATGAATTGTTTGTAGAGCAATGATCTAATATAAGGGATTTAGAAAACAATTTGGAATTAAGAAAATAAAGGTATATATCTCCCTGCCCCAGAAATTTCACTACTCAGTATATATGGAAAAGAAGTCATTGAATTTTTTTTCAAAAGTGATCATTTCTACAAAAAGTTTTAAACTAGCACTTAGAAGGAAAAAAATGGAAAGAAATCAGAAGTTGAGGAATGTTTCATGAAATTGTGGTACATAAATGCAATTAAATAATATACTTTAAGACAATCAATAATAAATATAAAAAGATATAGGAGTTACATGAACAAATACATAGTGAAATAAACAAAGACAAGAAAAAAACATATATAAGTCTATGACTGAAAACAACAACAAAACCATACAAGGTAAATTTCACAAAATTACAAATGACAAATATGACCCACTTAAAAATAAGAGAAATGAAAACACACACACACACACTAAAACAACTTTTCGAAGATCTCTAATGGTGCACAATGTGGAACTTTGGGTACATCGTCATTTTTTTCAAGGTATTTATAAGAAACAATTGATTCTGATTAACTATTACCACACCATAAAAAATGACAAGAAAATTAATTTTGAAAAAATGGAAAGACTGACATAAATTATGAAGAGTGAAATGAGTGGAACTAAGGGTTATTGTCTGAAAATGACTTCTGAAATGTCCACCTCCGGAGAAAGAACTGATAAACAGAAAAAATAAGACATATATATGCACATATTTTTGTGTAATTATACTTTCCTTAATGGGGACAAGAAAGGAATTACTTCAATATATTTTAGTGTAACAAACAAGTAAATATATTTTAATTTAAAAAGAAACAACTGGTTATTTTCCCCCCATTAATGATATTCTGAATTATATGATTAGTTTTCTTAGAGGAGGGAAGGGGAGATATAAAGTGGTAATTTTAGGAAATTTAAAAAACAAATTTTAAGTAAAAATTTGATTTAATCCAAATAAAATTAGATTAGCTATAGTTTGTAATAAAATAATGGAATTTAAAGTGGTACTATGTTGTGATGGATCTTGGATATCAGGCAAAAGAGTTTATGTGTATAGAAATGTGTGTATGGGTATATATTTTATACATGTAATATGTGCGTATACATGTATATTAGATCCATATATATATATATACATATATATACAGACACATATTGACTTAGAAAGCCATATAGCATCATTATATGTTTGATAATATTTTTATTTATTTTGTCATACATTTCCTAATTACATTTTAATCTCATTTGAGGAGTACACAGGAGTGTTGGTGATTGCAGGAGACCTGTTGGTCATGTGTTTGCTATTTCTGTTACAGGTTGCCCAGAAGAGTGGAGGTCTTCTATCTAATGTTACATAGTTCAGGTGCACTAACCATGGTACATCCTCAATTATTATCTATTTGTATCAATTAGTTATCCGTATTTAATTAACTTTTAGAAATATTTACTAGGACACAATAATGAGGACAATTGGTACAAAATAGGTACAATGCTATTTTAAGAATAATTGGAAGGAAACAAACAATAAGAGACTCGCAGGTTCCGGACATTTTATAAATATCATCTCCTTTCATGGTCACAATAATGGTGGGAGGTAGGTGCAATTATTTCCCCCATTTGACAGATGAGGTCATGCATGTCAAACTTTTATTACACACAGATTCAAAGGGAAAGTGGGCTCAACTTTAGAAAGTATGGACAAGAATGGAGTAAGCCTGGTTACTAGAAGTCTATTTCTACCTTTTGTTGAGATTTCAAAAAAGTTCACTTTGGAGAAGTTTTTGCCTCAGCTACTTTTGGACTTTTAAAGCTATCTTTCCTCTTTATTTCCCCCTTATCCTTTGATTCAAATACTGCTTTAGCTATTCCAAGTAGGTTGCTTGTACTAAGATATTGATAGGAGGTATAAAATCCTCTGATCCTTTAAAGTTCTTGTCTTCCTCAAGCCAAAATGGCAAGAGGAGGATGTGGAAACCAGATCTGTGGCCAAGAATCTCTGCTACCCTATTTAAAAAAAAAGGGGGTTTTATCATGAGAGACTTTTTGGAATTGCCCTTTCCTGGTCAATACTCTCTCAAAGTTTGAAGTATGAATTGGCTTTCTAGAAGATACAAAATTCACCAAGTGTGACCAAATATCCTCACTTAATCTTAATGTATGACTTGTGGAAGCCTGCCCAATATCGTCCAGTGGCTTCCAAGGAGTTCTTAAATGATTAGATATTTTTATACATATATAGTATAAATATTGCATGAACTCAATAGAATTGTTTTCATTTGGTCATGGTAAGAATTGCTAAGTTGGGAAAGGGAGATTAAGTTAAAAGCTTCCGTATTTACACTTTACTAAGAAAATTTATGCCTTCCAATAGTAACTCCCCCTTTACCCTACTCCTGTCCTTTAAATGCCCTCTACCTATCTGAATTTTTCTTTAGTGTCAAGGGAAGAGGTAGCTCTTTTGTTTGCTAAAGACAAATCCTCTACCTGTGCCAATGATTTCATTCCCTCCTATCTTTTATAAGAGTTTGCCTTTTAATCATTTTCTTCTTCAATATTATCTCCAGTTTCTGTATCCAGTGGCTCTTTCTTTACTGCTTAAAAACAGTTTGATCCCTGCCTCTACCCCTAGTTCTATCATCCTATATCTCTCCTCTCTTTTTCTAAAAAATTCCTTTAAAATAAATTATAGTCATAATCCTTGTCCATTTCTATTTGGTCCTCTTTTGATATGCCTTTGAGTCCCCACTCTCCCACCACTGACATTCTTCTGCTTTTCTGAGACAGTGATTTCTATTTTAAATTTATTTTGTTTAAAGACATGAGTTTTCCTGAGCTATTTTATATTATATTTGAGGAGGGAAAGGAAAAGTACATGGAAACATAAGAAGTGATAATTTTGAAAAAGTATCCTACTGCTTTTCTCCCCCCCAAGCCTTCTGAATGATTGGACATTTTAGCTCTTCATAGCAGTCATTTATCATGCTTTACATTATTTTGAGAAAGTGTATTTGCTTTAGGTATGTTAAATGCTTATGGAAATGAAGGCTACAGCAAACTATTCAGCAGATGTATTAGCCATTTTAAGGTTCTAAATCACAACATTCGTTCAAAAGAAAGTATATTCGAGGGTGGAAACTCACTTTGTGAGTGTCATTCAAATCAAAATGAGAGTTAAAATGGAAATTTCAGGCTGTTTTTCAGATTTTTAGGTTTGAAAATCACTTTTTTAAAAAAATAGAGATAAATAAAGCCAAAGTGTTGTAATTTTTACCTTTACTAATCCATATAATTGCTTCAGTTATTCATTTTGTTCTTGCAGACAAAAGCAAGGTATACCACAGTGTATATAATCTTAGACACAAATTCTAAAAGTAGCTTTTGGGGCGTAAATGTTAGTACATTAGAAATAAAATATAGAACCAATTTGTTTGCCTAATGCCTTTGAGAGATATCACATGACACTGTAATGACTAATTTGACTGATATGGACTTGGAACTTGGGTGTGTCCTATTAGCAAACCAGTGAATTATATGGTATTCAATTCAGTTATACATTTTATTTATGGCTATAAACAGCTCTGAGCTATCTTATAAGGTATCATATAAATATGAGATTATTTTTTGTTACAACCGCAAAGATAATTTCCTAGAACACCGAGATTGTGTTTCATTTGCAAACGATGGAAGTGAATTGAGGGCATTATCTTGATAATTTGCAGAAATCACAGAATCCATGTTGAACCTCTGTGGTCATCTAGTTCAATCCAAGCAGCTGGCCATTAATATCCATTGCACAGAATAATAGAGGGGAGAAACCACCAAATTCAGAGGCAGCTTTTTATTCTTTTGGCAAGCTGTAATGACTAGGACTTTTTTTTTTTGCCTTACATCAAACCTAGATGTTTCTCATTGCATTTTTTTCTCTCTACTCCTAGTTTTACTTTCCACAGTAAAGTAAAAATTTGATTCCTTTCTGAGACCAGAGTTGATTACTATATGATACTAGTGATAGTTCCCTTCACTATCTTTTGTTTGTTTTTGATATTGTAAGATAAATTTTTCAGTTTCAACTTTTGGAATAAATTTGGCCAACATTCTCTATGGATATGGATCTTTAAAGTATATGAGGATCAATAGTGTTAATATTCCAGAAGATAACTATGCCTAAAGTACTGAAAGCAAACCTCTTAGGATGTATTTCCACAGATAGGGAATATTATGTGAATATAGCATAAGAATATCACACACACACATTGAATATTACTTTTCCCAAGTGATGTGTCACAATGCTTCCATGCTTTAGCAAGGCACACTGGCTATTTTGCAATGTCCTGAGTTACTTCACTTCCAGTTCCTGACTTATCTATCACCTAGTTGACCCTCATAGTCACCGAATCTGCATACAACACATAGGCAAAAGCTCAAAAGTCACTTGGTAGAACTGGATATTAGTCAATAAGGTTGTCAGCCTTCAGAAGCATGTCAAATAGGCAAACGAAAGTCACTTCAACTTATAAACACATTCCTAATTGCACAGATAATAGAAAATAAATTACAGCTGCAAAACTAAACTTTAAAATATTGTCAGTTTGATCAACTGATTACTATATATTTCTTAAAATAGGATAATCAATATTGACTATTCCCCCTTTGGTTTACATAGAATTCACAGTCAGAATACATGTCAGTTCATAATCAAATAATTCTTTTAAGAAAACTTAGCATGCAAAAGTGAACTAGTGTTATTGTGCATAAAAGATTAGTTGTAAAGTCAGTAAGACCTGCAAGTTCAGTTCTGTGTTCCTGGACAAGTAACTTAATTTTCCATTGCACTCCAAAATTATGATAAATTAAATGAAAATATAAGAATATTATATTGAACAAATCAAGCTTACAATACAATATGTATTTATTTATAAAGTTTAACATGGTAGCATATATATCTTGTCTGTGTCTCCATTCTTTTGAACAGGGCCTTCAAATACTTAAAAAAGTAAGGAGATACATTAAATCTAAAATATTTTGCACCAACAAAACCAATGCAACCAAGTTTAAAAGGAAATAGAAACCTGAGGAAAAAGTTTTTTATAACAAGCATCGCTGATAAAGGACTCATTGCTCAATAAAGAATCAGGACAAATACAAGTCATTCTCCAATTGATAGACAGTCAAAGATATGAACAGGCAGTTTTCAGAAGAAGAAATCTAAGCTATGTTATAAGTATATGAAAAATGCTCTGAATAATTATTGGTTAGAGAAATGCAAATTAAAACAATCCTGAGGTCCCATCTCATGCCTAAAAGATTGACTAATTTGAAAGAGGAGGAAAATAATAAAATATGGAAGGGATGTAGAAAAACTGAGATACTATTAAAATGTTAGTGAAGTTATGAACTTATCCAACCATTCTATAGAATAATTTAGAACTATGCCCAAAGGGTTACAAATTCATACATACCCTTTGATTCCATAATCTAACTATTATGTCTGTATTCTAAAGTGATTTTATTTTATTTTATTTATTTTGAATATTTTCCCATAGTTATATGTTTTCTTGATCTATCATTCTCTCAGTGTGATATTTCATGTTTCCTTCTATTTTGTTATTCTTTTGACTTTGTTTTATTAGTTCTTGCTGTCTTGCAAGATCATTGGCTTCTACTTGCCCGATTCCGGTCTTTAGAGACTGGTTTTCTGCTATAATCTTTTGGTTTCCCTTTTTGACTTGACCTATCTTGTTTTCCTGCTCTTTAATTCAGATCTCCAATTTGCTTATCATTTCGTTTGATTTTGGGGCATCTTTCTCCAATTGGGAGTTCCTGTCTTTTAAACTGTTAATTTCCTTTTGAGCTAATTCCCACTTTTTTTTTTTGGTCAAATCTCTTCCATCATTTTCATGATCTTAGATGTGAACTCTTCAAGAGCTTGTGACCAATTTTCATTTTTTTGGGAAGGTTTGGATGATTTACTTGTTTGTTCTCTTCTGGTGTCTGCTCTGTTGTCTGGATTTTTTCTGTGTAAAAGTTATCAAGTGTTAATGCTTTCCTCCTGTTCTTTCTCTTGGTTAGTTCTTGGGCATTGCTTGCCATTATTAGGCTGTTTTTTTCTTCTCAGTCAGAAGTCTGGGTGAGGTGGGCAAGCTCTCTGTGTATAGAGCTTTGGAGCAGTTTTTGCCTGAAGCTACATAATGAGCAGTGAAGCCCCTCTAAGCTATATCCTCGCATCCAAAGTCTGCACTCTTTAGGCTCCTAGGGTCTCATGTCTAGCTGTTCTCAGGGTCAAGCCTATTGGTGGTCCCAGTCAACTGCCAGGACCCCAGATATTGCCCCATGTTTACTCCTCTGCCCAAGGCTCCTTTATGAGTCTTGGTGTGTGCTGCTTCCTCTGTCTTTCACCCCGTTGCTCTAGGTCTGGGCCCAAGGTCTATGCTCAAAATCCATATTCTTTAGCCTCTTGGGGTCTTATGTCTTGCTGCCCTCAAGAGCAAGCCCTTGGTGGTCCCAGTTAGCTGCCAATAACTTAGTGAATGCCCCAAGTTGGCTTTAACTCTTGTGAGCTGGCACTGGCACTATAGGTGGGGTGGTAGTGGGTTGATCAGCTTGTGTTTTATTGCGAGCTATTTCACCCCTTTATAGTGTGGAAATGCCCAAATCCCATGAGGCTTAACTCAGAAGTCCCTAAAGAGATTTAAAAAACAAGTGTGGGGACACATTTGCATAAAATATCTATAGCAGGTCTTTTTTTGGTGGCAGAGAATTGGAAATCAAAGAGATGCTTATCAGTAGGAAATGGCTGAATAAGTGATATGTGATTAAAAAGGAATACTATTGTTATAAGAAATGATGAACAGGAAGATTTCAGAAAAACTTGGAAAAACTTATCTGAACTGATACAGAGTGAAATAAGCAGAACCAGAATACTGTATACTGTATACAATAAGAGCAGTATTATATGAACAACTATGAATAATTTAGCTATTCTCTTCAATACAACAATCCAAGATAATCTCAAAGAATTTATAATGAAAAATGCAATACACATTCTGAAAAGGAACTGATGGAATATGAATGCCAATTGAAGCATACTGTTTTTCACTTTATTTTCTTCATGCTTTTATTTCTTCTGCACACTGACAAATATGGAAATGTTTTGAATGAAAGCACACATATAATCAATATCAAATTGCTTACTTACTCTCTAATAAAGGAATGTGTGGAGATTGAAGGAGAAAATTTGGAACTCAAA
Source organism: Gracilinanus agilis (assembly GCF_016433145.1). Taxonomy (NCBI): domain Eukaryota; kingdom Metazoa; phylum Chordata; class Mammalia; order Didelphimorphia; family Didelphidae; genus Gracilinanus; species Gracilinanus agilis. The sequence goes on along the minus strand of NC_058130.1, from coordinate 491,074,299 downwards.
ATGTTTAGAAAATTAATGCCAAAGGATGTTTTATATGTAATTGGAAAAATTAGATGACAAAGAAAATGTAGGAAGAGTCATACTTCAGTGATGAGAGCCTAGATCAAATTGCAACCCCAAAGAATAATCTATTTGATCCTGTAAAGAGTGGGTAACTGTAAGAGCTCAGATGCTATATCCCTCAGCAAAGGGCAATTCAACTATGTAACATCTGTAAATTATGAAGTAATAAAGTGCAGTGGGCTAAACATTAGTAAAAGCTTAGTGTTACCCCTATAACCCTAAGGTGGAAGATATAGCGAATCTCATTTTGAGAACTTGACAATGACTCTGTGACATATTCAGCAGCTCAGGAATCACCCAAAAGATACTTGAAATTGAAGATCAAAGATTCTTCATGTTCAAGTTATAAGTAATTTATCTCAATTTCATTCTATTCCTGGCCTTAGAAACCTGGCCTACTCTCTTTTCCAAGACAGACAACACTAAAGATCTTTCTAGGCCAGAAAAAGTAAGGTACATATGACGAGTTTGTCTTTAGTTTCCCCAAAACAGAGACACTCTTGCTACTAGGTAGTTATTTCTTTTCATAATGATTTTCTTATACTGCTTTATCATTAACATTAACCTTCCTATTTTTGTTAAATGTATTCTGGAAAACTCAGTCTTGTCACAGATTATAAAAAGAAGGGAGGTACTGGTGAAGTGAACTGAAGTGGAATGATTGGTAACAAAATGGGTAAGTTGTATAATCTTGGCAGAGTCACTAAGGCTTTTTGGAGTCCCTGCATTTGCTCATTCATAAATGAGGTTAGACAAAATAATCTCTAAATTCCCCTCCAACTTCCAAATTTCATTACTCTAAAAATAGTTTTTAAAAATTCAAAGCATTGGTGGTAGCTAGCTGGCTCAATTGATTGAGTCCAAGGTCCAAAGATAGAAGGTCCTTGCTTCAAATCTGGCTTCAGACTCTTCCTAGCTCTGTGACTCTGAGCAAGTCACTTAACCCCCATTGCCTAGTCCTTGACACTCTTCTGCCTTAGAACCAATATACAGTATTGATTCTAAGATGGCAGGTAATGATTAAAAAAAAAGAATTCAAAGCATTGTCTTACTCAATATAGCATAATTGTGCTTTGGAAAAAGTATTTTTGCATCTAGGTCAGTGATTCCCAAAGTGGGCGCTACCGCCCCCTGGTGGGTGCTGCAGCAATCCAGGGAGGTAGTGATGGCTACAGGTGCATTTTTCTTCCCTATTACTTGCTATTTAAATTAAAGAATAGTAATTTCCAGGGGGCTAAGTAATATTTTTCTGGAAAGGGGGCAGTAGGCCAAAAAAGTTTGGGAACCACTGGTCTAGGTGAAAGATGAATTGGAGAGGGAAGAAAAAAGGCAGAGGCCAAATAAGACCCTCCATCAGGGATGGTATAATTCATTGAAATAGTAAACCAAACCTGCCATGCTTGCTCTTTGATACATAAGATGCCATCTTTCCTCTTCTATCTTTGCATTCGCTTGTCCTAATGCCTAGAAAACATTCCCTCCACAATTCTTCCTCTTAGCATTCCTTGTTTTCTTCATAATTTGGCTCAGTTGCCACCTATGGTACTTTTGTGACCTGCATTAGTTCAATTCAAAAAGACATTGCGGATTATTCACTTAAATGAATAACATGGAAACATATTTTGCATGAATATATATGTATAACCCAGATTAAATTGCTTGCCAGCTCTGGGAGTGGGGCAGGAAGAAGAGAGGGAGAAAATTTGGATCACATAACTTTGGAAAACTCATTTGGGAATATATTATACTTTTTTAAATTAAATTTTTAAAAAGGCTTATTGCCCCTTTCATGTAAAAGTGATGAAAATTTTAGTCAGAACATACCCTGGTGCTTGTAACCCCATGCCCTATTGATAGTGCTCTCCTACAAAACATACATATAAATTTATTTTTTTTGTATTTTGTAAGAACTTATATATATAAATATCTCTACTTAATAGAATATTAACTCTTTGAGAACAAGGATTATTGTTGTTGTTTGTAATGCAAGCACCTAGTCCAAAACATGGTAGGATACATGTTGTTCATTAAGAAATAATGGGATGGGGACAGCTGGGTGGCTCAGTGGATTGAAAGTTAGGCACAGAGACAGAAGGTCCTGGGTTCAAATCTGACCTCAGACACTTCCTAGCTATGTGACCCTGGGCAGGTCACTTAACCCCTATTGCCTAGCCCTTACCACTCTTCTGCCTTAGAATTTATATCGGTATTGATTCTAAGATGGAAGGTAAGGGCTTTAAAAATAAAGAATGGGAAAATGGGCATCTCAACCCAATAATTAACTGAGACAAAGACTAATTTTCATCTCTACACAGGTTTTCTGTGGTAGATAGAATGCTAGATTTGGAATTAGGAAGGCCTGAATTTGAATCTTTTCTCAGACATTTTTACTGGCTTTCTCACCTTTGGGATCCACTTTACCTGGCACTCAGATTCTTCATCTATTAAAATTAGAGGATGGTGTTCTCCATGGCATCTCAAGAACCTTCTAGGTCTACATCAATTATCAAAATATTTTACTCCTTAGAATCTGATGTTACCAGTTACTATTGTTCAAAAATTTTGTACACTAGTTTCTCCCCAGAATTTTAGTGATCTTCAGCTACCATCTAGATCAGTGATTCGCAAAGTGGGCACCACTGTCCCCTGGTGGGTGCTGCGGCAATCCAAGGGGGTGGTGATGGCCACACTTTTTTTGTATTACATTCTATTCTGAGTTCAATAAATAGTTTCATAATTTCCAGGGGTGCTAAGTAATATTTTTTCTGGAAGGGGGGGTAGGCCAAAAACGTTTGGGAACCACTGATCTAGATATTGACATGTAATACTCCACCATCATCTCAAATTCAACCTATCTAAATAACATTACTATTTTTTAAAAATTTCTCTTAACACTTTGTTTTCCCTATTAAAATCAGTGTACTCTTAGTCACTTGTGTTTTAAACCTGAGTCCAATCAGTTATAAAATTTTGTTGGTCCTGCCTCCATAATGTCTTTTGGACCTATACCTTCTTTTCAATTCTCATTTTGAAGTCTAGTTTCCTGGTTGTCCTCTAAAGAGCAGAATTGTGCACACATACATGTGGATAGTTTTAATTTATGACTAGCTAAGGGATTTTGGAAAGAGATGCTAAGATGAGGAAGGAGAGAGAAACTGGCCAAGAGAGGAAGCAAGATGTCGAATTTAGTGAATATGCAGATGCCAATGCTAGCATCCCATCTCTTTTTTCTTGGTGTCTTCAACACCAGATGCTGCTAAAAATGAGGGTGAAATATTTTAACCCTAATTGAATTGAGATTTTATCATGTTCCCAAGTGGTAGAACTTGATAACTTTTGTATATCTTATAAAATAAACTAATCAATATGGCTTTACCAATTATTAATTTTCTTCTTTTAATAAATATATTTACTTCCTATTATGATTTTTATAATAAGCTCATGGTGTGAGCAGAAGCTGAACTACCAATATAAAGTTGACTGTTAATATCTAAATCAAAGGCAGAAACACTCACCCTTTCTCTATATCTCAATACTTAGGTAACATGGATTTAATTTTGAACTGCCCAAAAGGAATCATATTCCTAGACTGCTCTGATTGGCAGCTTAACCTTGAAGTGTCCTATTTTGCATCCCAAATAGGAGAGAAGGAGTTTATGGCCAGGCTACAACCATTTTTTCAATCCTCAGAAAGATGGAACTTCAGTGTTCCATTGATATGGAGAGGCAATTCCAAATCTATTGCTCCATGTGGTCCACAAAGTCTTATGTTGCCTCCATTGTGTTCATGTAGATTTGTCTCTTACTAGCCCCTTTCACATATTCTACAGTCAACAGGACTATTAACTGTCTTCAGATATAAAGTAATTTTTTAACCTTTAGGTCATTTCCTCAACAGTAGACTTTGGTAAATTATGATATATTTCCTTGATTTGCCTGAAATCACATGCCCACTATATATCAGAGGTGGGACTTCAGTTTTTCCTGACTCTGAGTTCAGTTCCCTATCCTATTTGTCATACTTTCCTAATATATATGTAATATATATGTAAACCTGCAATTTCTCTGTAAAATAAAATCTGTAATTTCTTTCACTTGTGTTCATCTTTTTCACATTTTTATCATTTTGATCCTCTTTACAAAGCCATGAACATACAGTAAAAGCATTGTCATTATTTTGTATATGATAAAAGTTAGGGTCAGAACAGTTCAATGATTTGTCTGAATTCACACAATCAACAAATAAAAGGGAATAACTACAAATTTAGTGCTCTTTTTAATATACCACTGTGTATCCTTTTCATGGAAAAAAATGGTTTCTTCAGCTATTAGAATCATAGCTGTAAACCACCCAGGCAGCACTGAATGTTCTCCACTCTCTTCCATTTTATAATCAAGGAAAGAGTTCTGGAAAGATTTGCCTGAACTTATATGTCTATTGTTATTGTGCAGTGGTAGGTTTTGAGACAGAGAAAGAGCTACTTGGGAAATGTTCTCTTTCTACTTCCTATAAAAACCTTTTGTTGGCTTGTGACTTGAAGGAATGGTGGAAAAAGGAGACTGGCACTCTCTGTGTGTATGTGTGTGTACATGTGTGTATGTGTGTGTGTTAACAGTCAGAGATGGAAGCAAAGACAGAGACAGAGAGAAAGATAATGAGGCAGAAAGAAAATCAGAAAAAGGCAGAGACAGAGAAAGAGAGAGACATAAAGAGAGAGGAGAGAAATAGGTGACAAGTGTAAGGTCATGATGGTATGTTAAAATTAAAAGGATACTGAATTCAGAGTCAGAGGAATTGGGTTTAAACCTCAGTTCTGCTACTTATTACCTGTGCGACCACAGGTAAATAATTTAATCCATCTTGACTTACTTCTTCATTTGTAAAATGAGGATATTTGAGTGTAATCTCTAAGATCGTTTCCGACTCTAAATATATGACATATTTTTATCCAAATAGGATCATTGCTTTGTGAAGATCAAGTGGCTGTTGGGTGACAGGGAAAATTGTGAGTGTAGGGTTAAGAGTGGGAGAGGGAAATAGCCATAGATAAAATCTAGACACCACTCTGCACCTCCATTCTCCTATTCTTTGGTAAAGCATAGGCTACCCTCTTCTCATTATATTTGTCTAGTAGTACAGTAAAAAGAACTCCAGGCTTGAAGTCAGAGAATCTTAATTTAAATCCGGTCTCTTTAGACTTTTATCTGAGTGAACTGGCTTTAATTTCCCTCTTCTTTTAATATTCTTCTGGGCCTCAGTTTCCTTATCTGCAAAATAAGGGTATAGGATAAGAGAACCACTATACTACTTTCAATCTCTATATTCATGATCCTACATTCTATATATCCCTAAGTGGATAAATAAAGATCTGGACTAACATGCCACCTCACACAATAAAGGCTTTTAGTAAAGAAGTCTGGGCCATTGGTATGCACCCTGTGAAAAATTCATTTTCCCTTAGCACATTCACAAACATCAAGTCCTCCTTCAAATAAAAAAAGGTTAGAGACTAACTGAGGAACAGATTCAATTTTTCAATGTGGCATTAATAGTGGCAAAGCAAAGAGACAGATTGCGTTGACAAGGAAACAAGAATGGATAATGCATTTAATGGCATGTGTTCTAATGGAAAAAATAACATACTCCACGAGATTGTCATACTTGAAAAAATGTGGCTACCATTCATTGTTCATATATGGATGAAAAGGGTTTATATGGTGGCAGTTTATAAATCATAAAATGAGTACATTTTAGTAATAATTTCAACAAAATGTGTGAGAAATTCTTTCCTCTTACTCTCACTTTCTTTTCTATTATGCATTTGCTGAGTGTTTTTTTATTGTGTACTCAATAATAATACTAGTAATAATGCTTACATACATCTAAGCAAGAAAACAATGTGGATCAATGATTAGAAAAGAATGGAGGACAGAGGCAAAGCTATATCACCACCAAAACTCCAATTGAGATAAATGGGTGATTCTACAATTTATCTAAAACACCAAATAAGGATCCCTAGCACATGCACTCTGATGAAATACTGTATATTGCATTGGAAGACCTGAGTTCAACTCTTGGCTCTACTGTTTACTATTTGTGAGGTCTTAAGCAAGCCATTGAACTTCTTTAGGCCTCAAAATTCTCATTTATAAAATGAAGTGTCCACTACATGATCCTTACAAACTCTAAAGTCTATGTTATCACATAAAATGAAAAAATACTGTGAGCACTGGTGAAGTGACAGTGTTTGAGACGGAAAGAATTTTGATCTACATAGTAATACAGATGGGCATGAGCTGTTGGCCAGTAATAGGAAAGAGGTGATAACCAAACAGAAAGATTAGCAAATGGGAAAGGACACATTTGGAAGTATAAGACCATTATTTTAAAATTTCTAATGTGGAAAGTCAGACAGCAGAATACAATAAGTAATCATTTATTTTTCTGGCATTCAGCAGAGAACACAATTTCAATGTTCCAATGCTTGATTAGATCTGTATCTTCTCTTCTATGTTATCAGCAGCTTCAGATTGGGAGCTAAAAGGTTAGTTGCTTCATATTTGCAGGACAAAATAAATAAATTAGCCAATGATGATGATATCTTCAAACACATTATTCTGAATAGAAGAAAAGTGAGTTATCTCTAATTTTTGCCTAAACTTTATGACTAAAGCTCATAGTAAACTTATTTGAATTTTATTTTCCTAATGGAAGACATATATGGACTGTCCTGATAGAATGTAAGCCCATTCAGTTTTAGAAACTTTTTTTTTCATTTATGTCCATGTTTCACTCATTAAGTATTTAGAACGGTGGCTAGTATATAAATGTTTCTAATGTTTAACACTATGACTGACACAGAGTGAACACTTCAGAAATGTTTAATGATTAATTTAAGTTAAAATTACATTAAGTGCTATTCATTGGTGCTGTGAATTTCATTGAATGAAATGAGGAGAAGTCATACTACTAAGCATGGTTATTTGCCCTCTGTAGTGGAGGAGGACCAACATGTCATCATGTTATTAGGGACAATGTACGGTGTTCTCAAATGTGTTTGCTTAGACAAATGCAAACTCAGAAGGCTCTACTGTAGACTTAAAAAAACATCACAAAGGAAATATTGGCAAAAAGGATAAAATTAGATTTTGTGACCAAGAAGTCTTTGTTGCTGTGTATTCACAATGTTACTGAAAACACCCTCACAAACACAAAACCAATCATTGATCAAGAAGCTTTTATGTGGGATATGGCAATAATGAAGCAAGAGTTGACAAGTATGTAACATTTTGAAATATATCATCTCAGACCTCAGTGAAACTATATTAGAAAGAAAACCTAGAGATCACAGATTTAGAGTAAAAAGATCATTTAGTTCAAGAACTCTTAACATAGAGTTCGTGAACTTATTTGTTTTCAATATATATTTTGATAACTATTTTGATGAATGTATTTTTCTTTGTTATCAATATATTTTGCTTCATACATTTAAAACATGTTCATGCAAATAACTGAGCCAGGACTAGAAATAAAATTGTATGAGTCCAAATCCCAGGTTCTTTTCTCTATACCACTTTGCTTTTAACAGGTAGTAGAAGTATATATATTTTTTTATCAGTTTTGTAGACCCAGATGCTAAAACTCAGTAGGTTAGTGTCATTTTCAAGGTAAATAGTCCAAGAGGGAATGACAGGTAATGAGGGGGTGACAAAAGAAATAAAGAGGATAGAATGGGTCTTCTGGAGGTGGAATCAATAGAACGTGAGAGGAGATAACATAAAGGTTATCAATATGAGAGGCTAGATGAATGAATGGTGGTGCCACAGACAGAAACGGTGAGTCAGATAGTGGAGCAGATTTAGGGATAAAGATAATGAGCTCAATTATAGACATGGAATTTGAAGTTCCTGTGATCATATCAAGGAAAGTAAATCTTTTAGGGTATCCTTAGTCCCTTTGTACATCTGAGTAAATATACATAGCCTTATAATAACGATATAACAATATTACCACACATCTAGTTGTTTTCATATTTTTGTAGTATATTGTTGTAAAGTTTGGCTGATGCAGGTTAAAAATGAAGTTCTGTCCAATATGGAAGTTTTGTTTTGCGTGATAACCTAGATCAAATTGCTTACTATCTCTGAGAGGGGTCAGGGAAGGGAGGAAGGGAAACAACTTGGATGTTATATTTTTGGAAAATGTATGTTGAAAATTGTTGCTACATGTAACTGGGAAAACAAAATATCTTTGAATTAAAAAACGAAGGTCTCTGTTCCTCTGATGTTGCACATAGTGATTTAAGATTCATTTGCATGGAGGTGATATTTCAAGTCCTAAGAGCAAATGAGATGACTAAGGGAGAGAGAGTAGAGATCCAAAGACAGAATCTTAATGAATACCCACATTGGAGTAAATGGGTATATAATAAAGAGTGGTCAAAGGATACCAAAGAAAAGAAAACATTTGAGAGGTGAAGAGAACTATAAGACTGCACTGAGTCAAAAGCCAACGGAGGAGACAAATTTACTAAAAATCTGTCAACAGAACTGAATGTTTCAGAAAAGTTAAGAACAAGGATAAATTAAAGTTCACAAATGTAAAAATTAGAATGTCATTGGAGTAGTTTTGGCAGCATAACTGAAGAAGGAAGAAGGTGGAGAAGAAGGAATAATAGAATGAGAGAGTGAAGAAGTGAAAGCATGAGATAGCTAATACATTTTTCTTAGGAAGTTCATCAATTAAACAAAAAAAAAGAGAAGTGGGGCTAAAAGATATGGATAATTTTTTCTGTATTTTAAGTATTGGGAAAATATTTTAGTCAGATGGCATACAGCAGAGATGAGGGAGAAATGAAAGATTCATGAGAAAACTTGTCATAGGAAAGTCTTAGAGTTGTCATGGAGAAATAGAAGCAAGAATAGATGGAATCACAACCATTCTGGAGAGTAATATGGAACCAGGCTCAAAGGATTATAAAGCTATATATACCCTTTGATCTATCAATTTCACTACTGGGTCTGTATCTCTAAGAGATTAGAGATAAGGGAAAATGGTCTGCCTGTACAAAGATATTTTAGGAGAGTTTTTTTTTGGGTGTGTCAGAGAATTGGAAACTAAAGAGTTGCTTGTCACATGGTAAATGGCTGAACAAGTTGTGATATTTGGTTGTAATGGAATACTATTATGCCATATGAAATTATATACAGGATGACTTCTGAAAAACCTGGAAAGATTTATATGAACTGATGTAAATTCAAGTGAGCAGAACCAGGTAAAGAGTATAAATATAATATAAATAGTAATGTAAATAGTATGATCAACTATGAAGGACTAAGCTATTATCAACAAAGCAAGTTCCAAAGATATCCACAAGGGACTCACGATGAAAAATACTATCGATGGCCAAAGAAGGAACTGCTGGAATCTGATTGCAAATCAAAACATATAATCTTCCAATTTATTTCCTTCATCAGTTTTTTATGTGTGATACAGGTCTTCTGTCCCCCCCATGAGCAGCATGGAAATATTTATTGCATGAAAGTACTGGTATAACCTATATCAGACCATTTTACACCTTGGGAATGGGAATGGGCAGGGATGAAAGGAGGGAGAAAGGAAATCCTAAAATGTAAGGAGAAAATTGTCAAAAATTGTTTCTACATGTAAGTAAAAATTAGTTCATTAATTAATTTTTAAAAGAATAGGACTATTTTTGTGAGGATTATATCTATCTTGATGAAGGGGTAATGAAGGAGGTAAATAATTAAGAGAACTCTTATCAGGAGACTCACCTCTGTCAAATGTGAAGTTAATTTAACTGAGATTATAGAGAAGAGAAGAGAAGAGAAGAGAAGAGAAGAGAAGAGAAGAGAAGAGAAGGGAAGGGAAGAGAAGGGAAGAGAAGGGAAGAGAAAAGAGAAAAATCTGAAACACTTCTTATGAGTTTGGGATTTTTTAAGTCATTGAGTAGAAATATTTTTTGAATAGCACTAAGTGCTCAATTGGGTAGCAATATACCATAGATAGGTATTCAATTAAATGTAACATTTTATGAGTTCTGGTTAATGTGTGACTATATTTATAAGTAGAAAGATAACACCAACATGTAATGCCTTCTAAAAAGACACCATACACAGTAGAGAAAACAGACCCAAAATAGGTCAATAGGTTTCAAAGTCCTTTAAATAATGACTATTATTTTTGGAACTCAATTCATTTATGCAACCATAGGTTACCTATAAAGCTTACAAAATCAGAGAATCCATATAAAGTATAGGTACATTAAAAGTCATCAAATGCAAGACCATTATTTTAAAGATAAATAAACTAAGATTAAGTGTTTTGCCCAAGGTCACATAGGTAATAGGTGATAGAATGATTCTATTCAATTTAACAAACATTCATTGAACACCTACCATGTACCAAACAATGTTCTAAGCACTGGGTCCCTGCCTTCAGTGTTCTTATATTCTTTTTGGGGAAATAACATAAAACTCAATACAAAAACATGGTCAAAGTTACACTCACTAGTAGCTAGGTAGCTCACAGTGAATAGATCACTGGACTTGTAATCAGGAAGGAATCATCTTTATGTATGCAAATTTGGCCTCAAGATAATTACTAGCTGTATGATCCAGGGCATTTCATTTAATCCTGTTTGTCTTAGTTCCTCCTTTATAAAATGATCTGGAAAAAGAAACTACAAACTGCTCTAGTATCTTTGCCAAGAAAACTACAAATGAGTTAATAAAGAGTTAACCATGACTGAAAACAACTAAATAGCAATGATATGCATGAAGGAGGTACTGATTACTAGGAGGGATCAAAGTAGTCTTCCAATAGAAGTTGTCTTGAGGGCCACCTCAGTTGAGATCTGATGTTAGTTAGGAAGTCTATGAATCAGAGGAAAAACAGATGCATTCTAGAGATGAAGAACAGAATGTATTGAAACTTTAAACCTTATTGAACCAATTTCCTCTACTTTTAGGCAGCTTGGGTTGCCTAGAACAATCTGAATAATTCAAGCACTTTGATTACTTAGGACATTCCTATTAGGAAGAAATTAAGAAACTGAATTGCAATGGTTTTCTATTGTTTTTGCTTGCTGCATAAGTATTTTTTCTGTAAGGAGATGAATCCCACTGAATATTTAAATCGCTAGTGAACAATTTCCCTCCTTAAAGAAGTCATTTCTTTTTTTCTTTGGGAGTTCAAGATTTGACAGGTATTGAGATTAGAGAATATATTAAATGGATCTTCAAATTTTAGGGTCTTTATTCCAACTGCTATTTACATTGAAAAATTGGGTCCTCTGAGAGTTGACTAGCTTTATCTCCCCTTCAGATTCTAGAAGTTACAGTAAGAGGTTATGGATTTTTCTCTTATTCCATTAACTTGAGCCTTCATTTTAGCGTATTATTTCCTAAATCAATAATCAGTTACAGTTATCATCTCTCATATTGTTAATGGATCCAATGATTAGTTCTTCCCCCAAATATTATTTAACCAATTAACATAAATTATCTTTCACAACAGGGATATTTACTGAGAAGGTAAAATGAGAATAGAAGTACAAACACATCCTCCATCAAACTAAGGACACACTCTTACATCTGCTACCTTAATCCCTTGGGAGTCTGGGCTCAAACTTCAAGAGGTTGCTACCAGGCATTTGGCTCACCACACGCCCTTCTAAATGTGGCTTAACACCTTAACTTTAGGTATAGTGTATTGGTTGCTGCAGATGTCCTACTATGCTAGGTCAACTGGGTCCCTGGTATCTCACCAGGTATAGCTGCTAGTATATCAGCTTTACATCAGTTACTGGATCTGTTTGAGAAGCTCAACAAATTTCCACGGCTCACCAAGTTTGTCTTCTGGGAGATTCTAGCATGAACTTCCATTGTTTTGAAGCTCACACAGTTATCACTAAAATCAATACTCCTTCCCCAAAGAGTAAGAAAAGACAGACATAGCAGGGGGTAACTAATTGGCTTTGGTCCAGGTGGAGAGAGAAATTCCCAAAGCCTTGATCCCCACTCAGAATCTTTCAGAATGTCTTATCTATATTGCTGTTAGAAAGAAGAAAAAAAGATCAATCAAAGTCCTGTTCATTTCTTTTGTCAGTATACTAAATTCTGGGTCAATAGTCAGTTATGAGTGTCTCTTTTCAACACACAGTAAGTTGGCAAAAATAATCAAGAATACCTGAGCATAGAGACTTCCAGGTTAAGATGGTGGCAGAGCAGAAGCAGCATTCTTAATCTCTCCTAACCCACACAGATAGGACTCCTCAAGAGGACATAAAAAACAAATCTAGAAGAATGAAGGGAACCCACAACAAGGCACAGCATTGAAGGTACATGGGATCTGGGCATTTCCATGCTATAAGGGGTTGAAATAGCTCTCACTAAAACAGGAGTTGAGCAACCCCCACACCACCTACAGTGCCAAAGCCAACATACAAGAGTTAGGGCAAGTTTGGGGCATTCATTAAGTTCTTGGCAGGTACCTGGGATCACAAGGGCCTGCTCTTGAGAGAAGCAAGACTTAAGACCCCAAGAGGCTAAAGAACTCAGACTTTGAACACAGACTTTGAGCTCAGGCATGGACCTTCGGTGGGGACCCAGTGGGGAGGGGTGCATGACTGTAGAAGGAACACCCCGAGACTGTTAAAGGAGCCTCCAGCAGAGGAGCAAACAAGGGGACCACCAGGAGGCTTGATCCTGAGAAGAGCTAGACTTGAGACACTAGGAGCCTAAAGGGCACAGAGCTACTGTGGGCGTGAGGATAAAGGTGAGAGGGCCTCACTACGCTATGACTCAGGCAAAAACTACTCCACAGTTCAATAGGAAGAGCCTGTCTGCCTCACCCAGACTTCTGACTGAGAAAGAAAAATATCATAATAATAATTGCAAGCCATGCGCAAGAACCTCTAAAGAGAAAGATCAAGAAGAAATCTTTATCACTTGACAACTTTTACAAAGAAAAAATCCCGACAACAGAGCAAACAGCAAAGGAGAACAAACAAGCAATCACATCCAAACCTTCCCACCAAAATGAAAATTGGTCACAAGCTATTGGAGTTCAAATCTGAGATCATGAGAAAGATGGAAGAGATTTGGCAAGAAAAGTGGGAAATAGCTCAAAAGTGTAAGGGGGAAAAGGGGTTCTTTGTGTTCAATATATTAAAAGATGGCCACCAGAGGGTTGAACTATTATCAGTCCTGAATTAAGAATAATCTCAAGTCAAAATTGACTTTTATGGAAGCTTATTAACAATTGAGAAGAGCTAGAGGAAACAAGGAAAGTGAAGATATTGAAGCAATCTCACCAAGGTCTCAGTGTTTCAGCCAGAATTCCTCCATAAACCAGGAAAGCTAGAAGACTTCCTTCTCCATAAGACTTTCTTCTCCAGAAGGTCTCCTTCTGCAGAAGCCTTCACCTCCACCAGACTACCTTCATGGCTTTTATAGTGGTTTCCTATTCCTGCCCCTTTTCACAGGGGCCAATCACAGCTTCCAAATTGTCCAGAATTGTCCAGGGCATGGTCTTTGTGGGAACTAGTTTGCACCTTCTGGTGGTGTGAGTGCTCATCAAAAAGGGTCACACTTTCTGAGGGAGTGAACAAGTTTCTGACTGAGTTAGAAAAAAGAGTAGAACTCTCCAAGTATCTTGTTGGCTTCTCACCTAGCAGTAGGTAGGGTGTGAATTCACTAAGTGGTTTTCAAGCTATTCCCACCTAGTTCAAGCTTGTGTAGATTCAAGGTTATTTCCAACCAAATTGCTAACTCCAACTAGGCAAAGAGAACAAAGGATTCCATTTTTACAAGTGTGAACTCAAAGATAACCAAGAATTCCTTTTTACAAAAGGAAATTAGTAGGTTAAAAGAAAGAAACTCCCAATTGCAGAAAGATGCCCCAAAATAAAATAAGATAAGCAACTTTGAGGAAACCATGAAAAACAGAATAGACCAAATTTAAAAGGAAAATCAAAAGATTATAGCAGAAAACCAGTCTCTAAAGACCAGAATTGGACAAGTAGAAGCCAATGATCTCTCAAGGCAGCAAGAACAAATAAAGCAAAGTCAAAAGACAGATAAAGTAGAAGGAAACATGAAATATATCACTGGGAAATTGAGAGACAAGAAAACAGATCAAGAAGAGACTATTTGAGAATCATTGGTCTTCCTGAAAAAGCAGAAATCAATAGAAATTTAGACTCCACACTACAAGAAATTATACAACAAAACTACTCTGATGTTCTTCAACAAGAGGGCAAAATAGACATTGAAAGGATCCATAGATCACCCTCTACAGTAAACCCTCAAAAACCAATCCCCAGGAATATAATAGCCAAATTCAAGAGCTTCCAAGTAAAAGAAAAAAATTTTACAAGAAGCCAGAAAGAGACAATTCTGATATCAAGGAGCACCAATCAGGATCAAACAGGATCTGGCAGCCTCCACTCTAAAAGACAGCAAGGCTTGGAATACGGTATTCAGAAAGGCAAGAGAATTGGGTCTGCAACCAAGGATCACCTACCCATTAAAACTGACTATATACTTTCAGAGGAAAGTATAGGCATTCATCAAGATAGAAGATTTCCAAGTATTTGCACAGAAAAGACCAGGACTAAATGGAAATTTTTATATCCAACCACAAAAACCAAGAAAAATATGATGAGGTAAATAAGAAACAGAGGGGAAAGAAAGAAAACTCTTATTTTTAAATTTGCCTCTTTAAGGGCTTCAATGAGATGAAATTATTTTTATTGCTATATGGAGAAATATTATGTGTAATTCTCTGCAGTGAACTGTATTCACTATTATAGTATTCACTATTATAGTAATTAAAAGAATTATTCATAGGGAGAGATTGGAGTTCTAAATGGTCTAAGATGATATGAGGAAAAAAAGAGAGGGGATAATAAAAGATGGCACCAAGAGAAACTTGAAGGAATAAGAAAACTGTGATATTCTGTACCAAACAAAGAGGGCATGGTAAGGGGAGGAGATGAATATTATTATAAGAAGGAGAGGAAGCGAGCATTAAACCTTACTCTCAGCAGAATTAACCCTGAGAGGGAAGAGTAGCTATATCCATTGGGATATAGAATTCTATTTAACCCTACTGAGAAAGTCAGAAGGGAAAAACCAAGGACAGCAGGGAAGTGGGGAGGTCAAAAAAAAGAGGGGAGGAGAAGGGGGAGGGAATTCATTAGGCCTTAAAAAATAAAAAGAGGGGAACAATAAGGGAGGAGGTAGAAAGGGAAGTAAACCAAGGAAGGGGACAAGGGAGACTAGTTTAAAACAAACCACTGGTTTAAAAGGAAATAGCATAAGAAGAAGGGGTAGAACTAGGAGAGGATACCAAAATGTTGGGGAATACACAACTCACAATTATAACTCTGAATGTAAATGGGATGAACTAGTCCATAAAACAGAAGCAAATAGCAGAGTGGATTAGAAACCAAAATCCTACCATATGTTGTCTACAAGAAACACATATGAGGGGGGTAGACATACAAAAATCCACTAGTTGACAAAAACTGCTGGGAAAATTGGAAAACAAAATGGGAGAGATTAGGTTTAGATCAACATTTCACACCCTACACCATGATAAATTCAGAATGGGTGAATGACTTGAATATAAAGAAGGAAACTACAAGTAAATTAAGTGAAAACAGAATAGTATACTTGCCAGATCTATAAGAAGTGGAAATTTTTAAAACCAAGTAAGAGTTAGAAAAATTTACAAAATGTAAAAGAAATAATTTTGAGTATGTTAAATTAAAAAAGTTTTGTACAAACAAAAAAATGCAACCAAAATCAGAAGGGAAACAACAAACTGGGAAAAAAATCTTCATAACAAAAAACTATGACAGAGGTCTAATTATTCAAATATACTAGGAGCTAAGTCAACTAAATAAAAAATCAAGCCATTCCCCAATTGATAAATGGGCAAGTGACATGAATAGGCAATTTTCAGATAAAGAAATCAAAACTATCAATAAGCACATGAGAAAGTGTTCTAAGTCTCTAATAATTAGAGAAATGCAAATCAAAACAACTTTGAGGTATCACTTCACACCTAGCATATTGGCTAAAATGATAGCAGGGGAGAGTAATGAATGTTGGAGGGGATGTGGCAAAATTGGGACATTAATGCATTGCTGGTGGAGTTGTGAACTGATCCAATCATTCTGGATGGCAATTTGGAACTATGCCCAAAGAGCTCTAAAAGACTGCCTGCCCTTTAATCCAGCCATAGCATTGCTGAATTTGTACCCCAAAGAGATCATAGATAAAAAGACTTGTACAAAAATATTTATAGCCTTACTTTTTATGGTGGAAAAAAAACTGGAAAATGAGGGTATGCCCTTCAATTGGGGAATGGCTGAACAAATTGTGGTATTTGCTGGTGATGGAATACTACTGTGCTCAAAGGAATAATAAACTGGAGGAATTCCATGTGAACTGGAATGAGCTCCAGGAATTGATGCAGAGTGAAAGGAGCTGAGCCAGAAGAA
Source organism: Gracilinanus agilis (assembly GCF_016433145.1). NCBI lineage: Eukaryota > Metazoa > Chordata > Mammalia > Didelphimorphia > Didelphidae > Gracilinanus > Gracilinanus agilis. Next base: position 491,057,701 of record NC_058130.1, on the reverse strand, counting down.
CATTGTACACAGAGACCAATACACGGTGGTAAAATAGAATGTAATGGACTTCTGTACTAGCAGCAATGAAATGACCCAGGAAAATTCTGAGGGATTTATTGAAAAGAACACTACCCACATTCAGAGGAAGAACTACAGGAGTGGAAACACAGAAGAAAAACAACTGCTTGAACATATGGGTTTATGTGGACATAATTGGGGATGTAGACTCTAAACGACCATACCAATGCAACTATCAATAATATGGAAATAAATCTTGATTGATGACACATGTTAAAACCATTGGAAATTCATGTCAGCTATGGGGGGATTTGGTGGGGTAAAGGGGAAAGAATAACATGAATCATGTAACCATGGAAAATTTTTCAAAAAAATAAAATATAAAAAACAATAAATATATAATTATTTTAGAAGATAAAAAAAGAATACCTAGCATGTGAAGAATTTCATGTCAGAGGATTGTCTCAGATACCGTGCTCTTCATAAATTCCTAAGAAATGGGGTCTTATTAGTCTTATTAGCTAATAGTCTTCTATTACATTTGTGGTTTGGGATTACTGTGTTTATCAGTGCATGTTAGGTAAGAAAAATTATATTAAATTCATTTTTCATAATTTTATAATTGTTATCTCCAATAACATAGTATCTAAAATTCTTTGACTTATCTAGTAATGAACCCTTTTTGAACCAATGTTTTACCAGATTCTGAAGATATGGTACATATTTGGGGAGGGATGGAGTATTCAGCATATCAGAAGGTGAAAAGACCTCAAGATTTTAGTAACTTTATCTAAACCTGGATTTGGTTCCTGGGAGTCTCTGCAAAGCAGAGACCAATTGGACAAATGTTTATGAAAGTACAGGTTAGGAGGAGGGGAATATAAGAGAAAAAGCCTTTGATAATAAAAACCCATGGCCTAGCAGAAGATACATAGGAAGAACTGTGTTTCTTGCTAGGTAAGGAAAACTCAGGAGGACTTACTCCATGTGTTGGCAAAGGTTCAAGTTAGCAGCAGAGATAGATCCCCGTTAACAGAGGTTTGGGATCTTATATAACACCCTATAGTTAAGAGAAAACTGCACTTTGAGGAGTGTACTGAAAAGAACCTTAAATAATCTCACACCTGATCATAGTTGCTGGAAAAGAGCAAGAAAAGGATTCTGCTGATTGGGAATGATAGGAGGTTCAGAATTTTAATAGACTTCTGGGAGATGGTGGTTCATGGAATGGTTTCTCCATGGGTTGCATTTTAGCTTTTATTTTTTCTTCAGTTTTTCAATAAGATTTTCTTTAACTTTGTGAACTTCATGCTTGAAAGAGTCTGTGATAGCACAGTGAATGAGATCAGAGTGCTTCGTTCATTCATTTATCTATCCATCCATGAATTTATTTACATATCTATTTACTCATCTATTTATTTTCTTATATATCAATTCATTTAGCCATTATTTTTCCATGCATCAACATAACAATTTATTTATTTACTCATTTACTTATTCTTTCTTATGACTGGATTTGTAATTTCATTAGCATACATAGCTCAGGCTGAAAGAAGGAAGATGAAATAATATTTTTATTACATACATAAGCAGAATAAAATAGAACATATTCCCCATATGTGTCTCCTCCCAAAATGAATTTTTTAATCTGTAAATTAGTTCTATACACTAGTTCATCATATCTCTCTTACAAGGTTGATATCCTTTTTTAATGAAATTTAATTTAAAATCCTTTGGAATCGTTTATCATTTCATCATTCAGAATTCTTAAATCTTTAAAAATTGTTTTTATAAAACTGATGTTAGAGCATAAATTGTTCTTACAATTCTGCTCTCCACTTTTCCGCACTTTCTAAAAGTTTTTCCATATCTTTTTGAGATTGTCTTTTCCTCATTTCTTATAGCAGAATGAGGTTCATACACCTTGAGCATATCTGTTCCTTAGGAACCCTCCCTCTTCTGGTCAGGAGATGACCATCAGGCCCTGCTCTGCAACTTATAAACTCAGGCCAATCTTTAGGGCATTGAAAGGTTACACCTTGCCCAGACAGGGGTCCAAGAAGTGGCTCTCAGGCCAGATCACTACCCAACTGACCATGCATTCTTTCACTGTGTAAAGGTCTTCTAATTGCTGCTGTTAACAATAACAGAAACAAAAATAGTAATCACAGTTTGATATCTGACAGATTTCTCTGTTAGGTTGTACAGGGGATAGAGTGTTTGATCTGGAGTCATTAAGACCTGAATTTAAATCCAGCATCAGACCCTAGGAAAGTCATTTAACTACTACCTGCCTTAGTTTATTCAACTGTATAATGGGGATAATAATGTTACTCACCTTGCAGGGTTGTTGTGAGGATTATGTGAAATAATATTTGGAAAATATTTAGCATTGTAACTGAACTGGCACCTACTAAGTGCCTATTCCCTTTCTTTCCTCCTAGTTTCTTGACCACCTCGGAATGTTTTGGTGCAAGACAGACCCTTCTAAGTATGTCACTTTGTGTCACATTGCTCAGTGGTGTGGACAGGTAAGACAATCAGATGTCTTCTTCTTTCATTAGGAATATTTTTGAAAGACTATACACTTGAGGAACTGGATGAATAGCCTGTTTTTAAAAGTTAAGGAAAAGAAAACCTAAATTGTAATTAAAGAATGTGGGTTCTGTATTGAGGTGGGAAAAGAAAAAAAATTACATGTGGACTATCTTTAAAGAAGGGGGAAAGAAAAGAGAAGGGAACCCAGAGCTGAGTTAAACTTCAGGATTTTGCTTTTGCTTTAAAAAAATCCTCAGACTAGATTAATTTCTCCCCGTTTGGGCTTAATACTTTTGCACAGGCCTAAAAGAGTAGTTTGTCTTTTCAAGTGAAATAATTGAGAACTGCTGCAGGGTAGCAATGCAATTGAGCAGATTTCAGGCTCTGGCAGAAGCTATTCTAGAAGCAAAGCTCCCCAGATACTCATTCAAATGCCCTTGTTCAAACACGTAATGAAAAAGGAGCAGGAAGAATTATAAAATCTCCCACATAATGATTTGCAAAAGTCAAGGCTGCCTTCAAAGATTAAGGGGTAAAATAATTAGGAGTCACAGGGACATTGTCAAAGAAGTGATGACAAAAATGTTTACTCTGCTCTGACAGTACCTAGGCTACAATTCTAAAGGCTGAGATAGAGAGAGCACAAGTGCAAAGAGGAAAGCACATTTTTAAACATCAATGTTCTCTTAGATCAGCCTGGGCAGGCTGAGTCTGACTCATAGTGGAACTTGGATATTTGTTTTCTTTGGTAAATGAAATTTTTAGAGGTTGGAGAGCAATGACATATTCATGAATGATCTGATTAGAGAGACCATGATAAATGAGGGAGAAAGTGATAAAAGCAGAGTTTTATCTTAAATAAAGAAAAATATGGCACTGTGGATTTATTGAATCATACTGCTTGGATGTGTAACCAATACCCAATGAAGATGGTACTTGTAAGCAGGTAAACTCAATTTTATTTTACTTTATATGCTTTAAAAATTATGCAAGTGTTTTGTTTGTAAACCATAATCCCTCCCATTGAACCTTGCCTTGTGATGACAAACAAGCAAAGTGTCCCAGTGAGTTACTGTGACTGCAAAGATTTTCAATATCCTACAAATCCAGTGCCCTCCCCTCTAATTCTCAAATGAAAATATCTTTTAGGGGGAGTTTATTGGTTCCTATAACTGTAAAGAACCTTCAGATCTGTTTTACTCTTCTTTTATTTAAATGACTTATCTTTGTAGTATTCTTCTGGTTCTGCTTTATACTGGTTAATTTTATACCCAACTTAGGGTAGCTGGTCTTCAGACAATATTCTTTCTTTTCAGTCACAAAAATCTAGTTGTAGCTGGTATAGTCTAGGGGAATAAGAATAAATCCACTTCTGTAGGCGTATCGAAATTCACTAGGAATCTTGAGAGAAAATTTTGCAGAAATCAGATTGCTTTGTCAGTTCCCAAACCAATGAGGGGCAGTAACTCAAGTGGAGTTAATATTATTGAGCTTTGAGAAATACAGAATATGAGTCATTCAGTGAAACGCAGGAAGACTTGCATGAATATAGGGAGATTAAGTAAGCCCAAACAGGAGAGCCATATAAACAATGACTAAAACAAAGTAAACAAAAACATTGAAAAGGAGCTATATTTATATATTAGTCACAATAATGCATGGGAGAAGATATAATTATGGAAAATAGACAATGAACAGTTTTACTCCTCTGAGTACGGAGGTAGTGGACTACAGTGAATGAATATTTTATGTTATCAGATGGATATTGCCAACTTTTCTCAATTTTGCTTAAGTATTTTTCTTTGTCACGAAGCCCTTTTTTATTTGCCACTATTGTTCTTTATTACAAGGCTGAATATTCATGAGGTATATCAGCAAATTATGGGGTGTAAATGACAACAATAAAACAAATGGATTTAAAAATTTTAAAAACATTAAATTTTGTTGTTATAGAATCTGGACCCAGTTTTGGCAGCTGTGGCTTTCTTGAATATGGTGGTTGGATATTTTTCAACTTGGAAAAACTTTTTAGACACCAAGTTGGGTAGGAGTAGTTGAAAAGGGAAGTCACTTCATTGTGAGGAAGGCTTTATTTAATCTGGCATTGAATCACTAGAGCTGTGAAATCAAGAGAGAGAAAGATATGATACTGCCAGGTAAGGAGCCCTCTGGAGGCACACCACTAAGTTGGTGCAGAACATTTCTATTGGAAGCTGCTTAGAACAAGAGGAGGTATACCTGTCATTGCCTGCTGGTATCTGCACAGATTACAGGAGGAGGCATCTGTCTGGAGCAGGATCTACTTATGACTCTAAGTAAAGGATATATTGAGATTCCGACCTTTCAAAGAGAGCCACTCACTCTTTGAATGATGTCTTCGTTTTTCAAGAGCTCAGTTATTGATTTGCATGGTTTTCCTCTTTAATATAAGCCTTTATTCTTTAACACTGTAAACTATTTCTTTCTAAGTGGGGAGTCAGTCTTAGTATACAGGTCTACCAAGTTTTTTTGTTCTACCAAGTTTTGGGGGTGAGAACTATGAAGAAAGAGAGCAAAGAAGTCCCTACAGTGTACCCGAGTACTTTTCATCTTGAGAGTTTCTGACAAAAGGTTTATAGGGGGATCATTGAATTGTAAGATTAAGGCCAGAAAGTTTCTTGGAGATCATCATACACTGACTTTCTCATGTAGAAATAAGGAAACTGAAAACTTAGAGAAGTTAAATATCTTGCCCAAGTTTTTAAAGGGATTCAATGGAAGAGCTAGGAACTGAATCTGATCAGCACTTCTATCTTAAATATCATGTTCTAGATGTTGACTTTTATCTGATGACCCCCATTCCCTAAGAATTTAATGCCAGTTACTGTAACTAAAAACTCAAAATTCTAACAAATGCATCATTGAAATATCTGGATTATCTTGGAGGTTCTTCTTCCAGTTCTTGGATTCAATGATCCCATGAAAATCTCAATCACATATTTCTAAAAATATAGGTCAGAAAATATACTTTGAGTTGTAGACCTTGAAATTTTAGAATTATCCTATGCAACAGAGAACATACTATCACACATACTTCCCACTTACTGACACTACTAGTCAAAAATAAAAGGGTCCTGAGGGTTTCATGGAAGTGGTACAACTGTAACGAATTCATGCCAAATCATCATGTTACAGCTAAAGGTTTTTGCACTCTAAATAATAAAACACACCTCAGCTACTGGAATGAAGGGAAATCATTTTATTCAATTTGCATTTAAAATTGCAAGCTATCATATAATGTTTATTTGGACTGACACATTTTAATTAGAATAGTCATATTATCAGTGAATATCAAATAGTTCGTATAGTACATCATTCATGCACCTGAATAAAAATGACAGGGATTATTAATATGGTAGCCACACAGCACTCTAGATAATTGGGTTTTTTTTCTCTCTTTCTAACACTGTGTTTCATTGCCAGTGGCCACATTTTGAAGTTGTGGATTTTGGGGAGAAGTCTGCATACTTAAAATGGAGAGACACAGGATAGGACAAATGGTCTACTTAAGCAGAAGAAAAAGAAAGAACTTTGATGTAAATGACAGTCTGCATAGAGTAGAGATGGAAACGTTATGTAGACATTATATATATACTTCATAAATGACAGACATATTCACATGTGACCAAACATGATATTTATATCATGTATTTCACATATGCCATTTCTATCATCGATTTCATATGTGCTATCTATTTAATTTGTGGCAATGATGTTGCATGTTTCATATATGAGTTATTCTCCAGGACTATTCCTATTCAGTCTCCATACATTTGCACAGACTTTTCTTTGTGGTTGAACTTTTCTCCCTTCTCATTTCCTCTTTTCAGGCATGGCTCAAGTGCCAAATCCCACAAGAAGACTTACCCAGTTCTCCCAGTTGTTGGTCTTCACCAAATTTCTTTGTATTTAATCGGTAAAAATCTTGTACTTCATCAGTGACTTCATTGCGTCCTCTTAGTACAAGGATATACTTAGCCAAAAAAAATTACTGAGACTACAGAACAACGGACAGTGCTTTTCTTTTCTATCATTGGTGAGGACCTCCCAAGAAATGCCTCCTTTGCTTACTTCTATCTCATACAACCTTTATATTAGCAGCCTCACATTGTCCCTGAATTAAAATCCCTCGAGGGGCGTCATGCCCTTGAAACAAAATTTTTATTTAACAGTAGATTTGAGTGTATCCCCAGTGCGATTTGGGAAACTTAATCAAAATTGTGAAACAATCAAAATTGTTGATGATGGCCCTGGAGTATCTGCATTAACGAGGTCACTGTTCTGTCAGAGGTACAGTTCTCAAAATATGCTCTAGTGATCATTGGACCACAATATTTTTATACTGGGGTCAAAAATGTTGCTCATAGGAATACTGAGACTTTTAAATTTCTGATATGATAAATACCAATAAAAATAATACAAAGTCTTTGGAGGAGTTCTCAATTTTTGAGAGTGTAAAGGAGACTTGAGACCAAAAATTTTGAGAACCCCTTTATCAGAGTGTAGAAGTATCAATGAAGGGAATATATAGATTTTTGCTAACTTCCCTATATGGAAGGATTTCAGCTCTGAATTCAAAAGCTCAGATTTCATAGCTGCTGATATATTATTTATACGCACTTTCAAGATGTAAAAAAACAATATGTAATTTTGTCAACAAGGTTTTTGGCTTTTAAGTAAAGTTATACTTTTGGAGTTTGGGAAATATTAATTGATGCTATTAGATAGCTGCTTTCTTGTTTGCATTTGGGATCTAGAGATTGTTTAGTTTGAAACTTACTTGAATTTTTGGGACCATTAATATTGTTTTGTTCTCTAGCATATTGGGAAGCTCCCTGCTCATCTCCCTCTCTTAAAATCCTTAGCATATTTTGAGGTTTAACGTTGGTTCCACTTCCTACTGCCTTTCAGGATTTCTCTAGTTGTTCTGATTCTTAAATTTTCTTTGGTTTAAATATCTATGCATTGGTTGACCTTTGGGGCAAATAGGAATATAAAATATTAACAAAGAAATAAAAATCTTGAAAGACTATACTTAAATCTCTTGTCGCTGTAAGCTTTTTTTAAAATAGAAACTCTTTAAAAACAAAAAGATTTTGTGTCCCTAATACCTAGGCTGATGTCCTACATGCAGTAGATACTTCATTATGTTGGTTAATTTTAATTGGATTGATCACAAAGGCAATGTGACAGAAGGAATTCTTTTCCAGGTGTTGGTTGGACTAGATGTCTTCACTGTTCATTTAGAATTTGAAGTGAAATCCTGTAATTCAGTGACCTTAAAACTTAATTAATTTAAGTGTCAAACCATCAAGTCAAGTTAAATAGGCAGGATCTCTGAAAAAATCTGTATCTTGGAGTATCATTAGTGAGTCACTGAATATACATATTAATAGCACTTTGTATTTTAATAAGAAAAAACAACTCACTTCTTCCTAAATGTTCACAAGTCTTTGGGCAAGTAAAAGGTTATTAAGCTCTAATTTCTTCCTAGTCATTGGGCCCATTGGGAATATAATGTTTTCCTTTAAATTATCTAAAATATAGAGTTATGAATCATTGGTATAAATTTCCAAATGTATGGAAATTTCGGAATTAGACTCAACCCCTTCCTGGTTTTCTTTCTTTGTGAATTTAAGATGAGATTACAAAATTCAAAATAGTGATATTATAGCTGTAAATTTCATCATTTTCAATTATTTATAATTTGAATCACAGGATGGCTGTGCTTGAAGAGATCTTAGTGATAATTGTGGTTTATCTTCTGACTATAGATAAAGAAACTAAAGCTCAAACAGGTAAAATACCTTGTCTAAGGTTAAGAAATGAGAAGCAGAGCTGGGGCTAGAAACAAAATATTCTACCACTACTCCACAAGGCTCCTGGTTTAGAGCTTCTTGCTCTTTCTAATACATTAACATGCTTCTCTTCATTAGCTAATTTGCTTTCCATGGGTTGGATTACTTTCTTTTTTGTATCACACACCACACCCATTGATGATGAATTCATCAGGTGTCTCTTTTTCTGTTGGAGGCATGTCTTTTTTTTCTCTTACTGATTAGGCACAGCTTCACAGGAATTGTTATTTGAGCTTGTATCTTGTATTTTGCTTTCTCTTTTTCATGAATGTGGAGTAATTCTGAATTTTTAATTTTTTTCCCTTCATAATCTAGACCTTTTTCCTGGATATTTTTAAAACTTATTTGGAATTGAAATTTGAATTTTACACTCACATTTCTTAGACTATCAAATGGAGTTTTTCTCATTTGATTTTAAAGATTTTGGGGTGTTTTTGTAAGGGAGGACTCAATGAATTTTCTCTGATAAGAGTTGAACCTTATTAGAGTAAGCTACAATTTCAATGTAAGAAAATATTCACATAAAACTTGTATGTTCTGAGCCAAACTTTAATGCTTGTCCATGTGCAGTCAAAACCTAGAATTCTCACTCTAATAAATCCTTAAGCCAAATATAATCATGCATATTATAAAGTTACAATAGCTTCCACTGGAATAAAAAACTGATCCTGAAAAGTCAGTGGCTGACTGGTTGTGAATCTAGTATGTTTAAGTGTTTTCTGTAGACCACAAGAACCTATGAAAAAGGTTTTTTATTCGGAGGCACAAGTATTCCACAGGAACATTTACATCTTTGATGACCTGCCAATGCTTCTCTCTGCCTTTAGTTTGCGAACTTGAATGGAAAAAAAAACAACACTTTTTTTTCACTTGTAGCTTGAATTAAAAATTCAGAAATTCAAAAATTTCATAACAATTAAATCAATTAGTACTTTGTTGTTCATATTCAAAATTTCTGGGAAAAAGAAAGTTATAGAAAATATAAAATGTCACGTTGGCAATTCTGAATAAAGAAAGCAATAATATATGCATATTATATATATATACATGCATATATGTTTTACATTTGTGCATAATGTTTATATACATAGATGTATAAACATAAATACACACATATCTGTACATAAATACATAAAAGAGAAAGGAAGTCATGAAAAGAGAGGAAGAGGAACGACATGGGAGACAGACAGAAAGAGAGACAAACAGAGAAAGACAAAAACAGAAAAAGAGAAAGAGAGAGAGAGGGAGAAAGAGAGAGAATAGAAAATCTATATTGCTGAATCATACAGGATGAGAAGGTATGCAGGGTAGGAGTTGTAATCCATGTAGGTAGTGTGATCTGCTCAGAAGAAATCCCTGATGAGTCAAAGCACCAAAGGAAACAACGTTTATAGTTTTTATAGCTTACAGAGAGCCATAGAAGTTAAATGATTAGCTTAGAGACAGTCTAGTGGAACCTAGGAAAGCAGGAGAATATGGCCAAAACAAGAAGGGGCTCCAATACTGTCTAATAAGTCACATGGCTGTTAAATGAGATACAGATTATAAAACTAGATGAGAATACAAGAGAAGGTTTGTTTGTTTGTTTTTAATAGGAAAAGCAATTTTTCTACAAATGGGCAGTGATGAGTTGAAATTAGGTCTTGAAACTGAAACTGTGATTTCACTAGAACAAGAAAACCCCAGCTACAGAAACTACTAGTGCTGAAGATCAGTACCTTCTCTAAATAATTCTCCTGTTTTCAGAAATCAAGAATATGTCACATGCTCACTTGAGCTCATGTTTTCCTAACTTTAATCTAATTCTAATCACTACACTATATTGTTAGAGGGGTTTGGAGTGTTCAGGAAGGATTAGAACCTCGTTTTCTAAATTAAAAAAAAATTTTAAACCCTTACCTTCTGTCTTGACTCCAAGGCAGAAGAGAAGTAAGGGTAGGCAATGGGGGTCAAGTGACTTGCCCAGGGTAACACAGCTGGGAAGTGTCTGAGACCAGATTTGAACCTAGGACCTCCCATCTCTAGGCCTGACTCTCAATCCACTGAGTTACCCAGCTGCCCCCTAGAACCTCTTTTTAAAGGAGTCCTTTTTAAAGCTGCTGACCCACCTTTGGTGTCCAACTTTAACCTGTAGCCCTAAAAAGCTGGCCCAAGTGCAGCAGTCACATCCTCATAAAGCTGTCTCAGGAGAAGGGCTAAACCAGACTGATGGCAGTCAAAGCATCTCAAAGTCTTCATTGAGTTTAGGGGAATGCCTACTCCTAGAAAGTGAAGACTTCCCCCATGAAATGGGCAGATGGGAACAGCCCATTCCAATGGTCATAAAAGTGGCTGAAGCAGGTATTTTAGAGGGCTCAGGACTTGGTCAGACATCAGATTTGCCAAGGTCATCCACTGCTTTCCCTGCCATCACTAGTCATTCTGACTCTTGTCTTCTCATTGGTCTCTGCTGACTGGAAGAGAGAAAGTGGCTAATGACTGTGGAACTCCTCCTCACTTAAGTCTAACTCTTACACAAGTCAGACCCTCGCCCCATGATGTCGTTGATCCTCTAAGAAAAGAGAGACAGACAACAAAAACTCCATAACAACTATCTGTACTGTTGCTGATAGCCATTTGGTCAGATAATAAGCATTAATTAATTAAATGCTTACTTTGTATAAGGCACAGCCCTGAGCCTTAGGAGATTTTTTCATAGTCTAAAGGGGAGAAAACATGTCAATAGCTATGTACAAATGATATTCACTGGGCAAGTTGGAAATAATAGAGAGAAGCACACACATTGAGGGAGATTAGGAAAAGATTCCACTTTGAAAGAAGTCTTTAAAATGGGATCTGAAGGAAGCAAGCAAAGCCAGGAGATAGACCTGAGGAGGAGGAGAATCTAAGCATGGGGACAGACAATGAAAATGCCCCAAATGTGGAGATGGAATGTTTTGTGGGAGGAACAGTGAAGAAATCAATACCTTTGGATCTCTAAGTACAATTAGAGCAAGAAGGTGTAAGAAATGGGAAAGGGAGAGAGGGATGTCTGACTAGGAAGGCTTTGAATGTCAGACGTAAGATTTTACATTTTATCTTGAAAGGAATTGGAAACAACTGTGGTTTATTGAAGTGGGAATGGGGAAATCTTTAGGAAGATCATTTTGACATCTGAGTGGAGTATGGACCTGCAACAGAGAGCTAAATCAACTCATCCAGAAGTTACTGTAATAGTCCAGGTATTGGGTGATGAGAAGAAAAATTGTATTAAATTAGATAATGAACTAGTAAATGTTTAAATGGCACTACATACAAGCAGGCAAGTCTATCATGGCATTTACATATGCATGCATGCATTTATCTACAATTTACACTAATTTATTTCTTTTCAATGGCAGGGATTGATGGTTTTATATCATCCATGTTCCTTAGGGGCACCTATGCCCATCCTTTCTGTCACATGTCTATCCCCTGTCACCCACTAGCAAATGAGGGAGATGGTATTTTTACTCCAGCATTTTGATTTCAAGACAAGTACCCAAACTATTGTATTAGAGAGCTTCCAAGAAGTCTTCCTTCCATCCCCATTCACATCAAATATTTCTGAATCTCAGTAGTATGTGATTTGCACCAGTTCAACATTCATAAAGTAACTGCTTTGGATAAAGCACTACTTAGGCACTGAAGAAGCAAAGATGAATTTTTATAAAGTTTCTGCCATTAAGGAGTTTATAATCTATTAATGATATCAGACATATACACAAAACATATTACAAGATTAGTGGAAGTCCCAAGTTTGAATCCTATCTCAGGCACCTTCTAACAGTGTGAGCCTAGACAAGTTACTTAATTTCTCTTAGTCTTAGTATTCTCATCTATAAAATGGTTATATTAAAATCCCTCGTCTTTCTGAAGGTCATGTGAGATAATAGGATTGTAGCAGTATACCAATCTTAAAATACGATATAAATGTGAGCTATTTTTACTATTTTTGTTATAATTGTTAGAGAGGTCCAAACAATATGACTTATACAACTTGACCCTCAGTAGTTAGGTTTTCTAGAAAAAGTAAGGGTGTTTATTGAGCACAGAGGGCTGTAAACATTATTAGCAAGGTGGTCCTGGCTCCAATTCCCCTGCCCCTCTCATCGACTGGGAGTAGACATCTCCCACCTTTCCCTTCCTCATAAATCCTCTGTTTTGCCATTGCCCATCTGCAAAGGCACATTTCTCTCTTCATGTGCACATATAATCCAGGTGGGTGAAGGCCACCTATTCTAAATGGAGAGAAGCTGAATCCCTTCCATCACATTGCCATTTCTACCTGGCTAGTCCCCCACTGGGACTGTAGTAGTGTAGTAATGAAATGAAGTAACCATGAGTCTTCTGAGTTTCAACATATGGTCTTACTAAATATTATGTGTGCTTTCCTTTTTAGCTAGTCATTATTAATGCCATTTACTTTCCCAATTAATAGCTTTCCTTATAATCCTAAAAGCATTATTTTTTGTGCAAAAACTTATCAGTTTTATATAATCAAGTTTATATACTCATTTTATTTTTTTGTGATCCTCTCTATCATAAACACTTCCTCTACCTATATATCTGAAAGGTAGGTTATTCTTTGCTCCTCTGATTTGCTTCTGATATCAATAACATCTAAGTGATATAACCACTTGGAATTTATATTGGTATACTGTGAGGAAGAGGTCCTGACAAGATGGTGGACTCTTCTCATCATTCTGTATAATAAAGTAAGCAGAAAAGAAAACTGAGTTAAGTTTCATGCTCTCAGCTTAAGCTTCTTTTCTCCACCTCCACATCAGCAGGACATGACAAGGAACACATGACAGATTAGCCGCCTTTAAAAAGCTAACAGGTGAAGATGCTTTACTTTAATGTGAATGAATGCTCTTGTAAATTGAATTCTGATCAGCTGGCTCTTGTGACTAGATTATAAGTGTAGAAACCAGCCAATGTTGAATGAGGGGTTGGGCTGATTTATATTAATAAAAGAGAGTCTGCATTCCTTGTACTTGCTGGCTGTAACACCTGTAAAACTGACTTGTGAGTACCCATTTTCCAGAGAGCCTTTGCCACATTAACAATGAGTTCAAGATTCTTTTCAGTAGGTGGTTGTTCCTCTCATATGCTCTATGAAATGTTTATTTATTTTACAATTTCTTCCAATCTCTATTATGGTTTTCCAAATAGATTTGTCAAATACCTCAGTAATTGAAAAAATCTGGAGGTTTTGAAAAAATGATGCTACTATATTTTGTTTGCTTCTGAAATTTGTGTACCCAAATTATTCTAATGTTCAACTATCTGTGTTTTAACCAGTGCCAAATTGCTTTTAACAATTACTGCTTTGTAGTATAATTTTAGATCTGATATTGAGAAGATGCCCACCCCCCTTCCCTTTTATAATATTGTTAATCCAGAGAAAGAAATGTGGAAGCAGAAACATAGAAGAAAAACAACTGCTTGATCACACGGGTCAATGGGGATATGATTGGGGATATTGACTCTAAACAATCACTGGAGTACAAATATCAATAATATAGAAATAGGTCTTGATCAATGACACATTTAAAACCCGGTGGAATTGTGTATTGGCTATGGGAGGGGAGTGGGAGAAGTGGAGGGAAAGAACATGAATTATGTAACCATGGAAAAATTTTCTTGATCAATAAAAAAAATTTAAATTAAAAATATAATATTATTGTTACCCTTTCAATTATAAATGTTGTGTGCAGCTATGCAAGTTTTATTATTATTTATTTCTTTAAAAGCATTTGAGAATTTTATTTGTATAGGAGCAAATAATTAAATTCATTTAAATTATATTGCCAATTTTATTAGGTTGGCTCAAATTTTTTTTTTCTGTTTTTAAGTATGAATTTCTACCAAGAGTATTTCAGAGTTGAATTCCTTTAAGTCCCTGGGTATGTTTTGATAGTTGGGATCCCACATATTTTGTAGTTATTTTTTTTAAAACCTTGTTTTATCTATTTTTGTTTTTTACTTCCACATTCTTTCCCTCTTTCCTCCTCCCCCATTCACCAAGAAGGCAAGAAATGTGACACTTATTATACATATAAAGTCATGCAAAACATATTTCAGCATTAGTCACATTGTGAGAAGAAAGGAAAAAAAAGAAGGAAAGGGAAAAGGGGAGGGGGAGAGGAAGGAAGGAAGGAAACACTTCAGTAAGATTCCATCAGTTCTCTATGTGTAGAAAGCAATTTTTATCATTAATATTTGGAATTGTCATAAATCAGAATTTTTAAGCCTTTTGCTGGTGGTTGTCATAACAATACTGCTGTTACTATGTACACTGTTCTCTCCCTTCTGCTCACTTCAGTTTATTTGAGTTTCCCAGGTTTTTCTGAAACTATCTTTTTTCTCATTTTTTATATCACAAAATTATTCTATCACAATTATGTACCATAATTTGTTCAGCCATTCCACAATTGATGGGCACCACCTCAATTTCCAATACTTTGCTACCACAGAAAAGACTGCTATAAATGTTTTGTACATATCGGGCCTTTTGTTTTTTCTTTTATCTCTTTGCAGTATAGATCTGATAGTGGTATTGCTGAGGGACTCACAATTTAACAGTCCTTTGTCCATAGTTGCAAATTGTTCTCCAGAATGATTGAACCAGTTCATAGCTCCACCAAAAGTACATTAATGTATCCAAATTACTTCCATATTCTGCCATTTTCCTTTTATGTCATGATTACATTGAGTATGAGGTGGTAGAAAGTCTTTTTGATTTGCATTTCCCTAATTATTAATGCTTTATAGCATTTGTATAGGACTATTGATAGCTTTGATTTCTTCTTCTGAAAAGTGTCTTAGTAATTATTTTGAAGGGAATTTAACTTTCTAGCTCAGCCAAGTATTTTTTTTGGTAACATACAGAAATTGATGATTGATTTGTCTAGATATGTCTAGATTTCATTTATGTTTTTCACTATGCTGACTTTATGCCTAATGTTAATTTTTTGACTAGATTTTTCTAAGTAATCTTATAATCTGCAAAAATATTTTTAAAATGTTTTTCTTCTATGCTGATTCATTCAATATCTCTTAGAGTTTTAGCTATCACTAACACTATTGAATAGTACTCTTATAAATGAGTATCTTTTGTTTAACCTCTGATTTTCCTGATAAGGCTTCTAATTATTCTCTTACATATAACGCCTACTTTGGGTTTTAGAAATATATTACTTTTATATTAAGGAAAAAATTATGCATATTATTTCTAGTATTATCAAAAACATTGGGTCTTAGAATTTGTCAAAAATATATTCAACATTAAGTAATATAATAATGTGGATTTTATTTTTTATATCATTGTGACTTTTTAAATTTATAGTCTTTCTCATCTTCAACCAAAAACTCATTCTTTGTATAAATCTAATCTGCCCACAGTATATAATCTTTCTAATATGTTGTAATATCCCACTTGTTAAAGTGCTTTAATTAAATTGTTATGATTTAAAATTTTTTACTAATTTTGCTAATTATGGATTTGGTCTATAATTTTTCTTCTTCACTTTGTCTCTTCCTGATTTAGGTATTGACTTCATCTTTGTCACAGATGCTTTTTTTAATAAACATTCCATATTGCATGAAAACATATAGAAATTAATCTTTCTGTATTTTATATAATTTAACTTTAAGTTCATCTGTTCCTATAGTTTTTTTTTATTTGTTTGAGAGTTAATTTATGGTTTGTTCAATTTGTTTTGATATTGGACTATTTCATCTACTTTTTGTAATATATGATTTTGATAATATTTTCATATTTTATAATTTCTCTAAATTTTTAGTTTTATTAGTATATAAATGAGTATAATAATTTCTGATAATTAGCATTAATTCCCCCTCAACTGGTACAAATTCTCTTTTTTAAAGTATTTGATGCAATTTTTATTTCTTCTTATTTTTAAAAAGTCTAGTTATAGTTCTCTCTTAAATAAAACTAGCATTATTAACAAAATCAATATATTTGCCCTCAATTTTATTATTCTCTTTTTAAAATTTTTTCATGTTTTCTCTTTTGTTTCACTTGTTTGGAAGGGTTTCATTTGATTCATCTAGGTGACATAAAAATGCTAGGTTTGGAGTTAGGAAGATCTGATATTAAATCCTGTTATACTAAATAGCCGTGTGGCCCTTTGAAAATAATATGCTCTCAGGAAGATGGAGCTAAGATAATGGAGCAGGGAAAACTTGAATCACCATAAGAACCCTCTTCAAGCAACCTTAAAATAACACCTCAAAATAACACTGCAATGAAAGAACTAACAAGTAGACGGAGTGAAGGAAATTCCAGTCAGAGAGCAAATGGAAAGGTAAGGAGAGAGTGTCTGGTTCACTGGGATGAGAGGGATCATAGCCTACAGGAGATTACACCAAGGAGTACCTGTGCAAGCCAACAGCAAGCCACACTCCACCCCACTCCTCCTCCTACTGTCCCAGGTTACTCTGCTGAGGCCAACAGCAGTGCAACCCCTCCCACACCCCTAAAGTCCTAAGTGCCAGCCCAAGTCTGCAGTAAGATCAAGAATCCCATTGTGCGGTGTTCTATGCATATACTTGATCTATGTAAGACCAGAGCTATGCTGGGAGCCCTAGTCCAAGCTTGTAGTGAGGATTTGAACTCCACTGCAAGGCAATCTGTGAGGCATGCCTGGTTGTGTTAGTTCAGAGTGAATCTTCCACTCCAGTCCCAGCACAAGATAGTCCTCAGCCCACTGGCCTGTGTGAGACCAGACCTATCTTGATCTTAGCAAAGCTAACTGAGAAGTTACAAACCGCAGGGCAAGGTAGAACATAGTGTGCCTGACCTGATCAAGTCCAGAATGAGACCAAAAGGCCCTGCCCAAGGCTGAGGCTAGACTTTTGAGACTCTGGAAAGGGTAGCTCACAGTGTTCTTAGCTCTGCAAGCCATCAGCATTCTCTGGGGGTGATTGGATCAGAAGTAGGAGGTAGCTTTTAGAGCTGCCAACCCATAGACAATCATGCTTCCCTAGAAGAACTGAAACTTGCAGAACCCCAGAAAAAGAGCTAAGAGTAGCATCAAGGAAGATCTGAAGTTTAAGAGTATCCTTTATACCAGGGGTTGGCAACCTTTTTGGCCATGAGAGCCATAAACGCCACATTTTTTAAAATGTAATTTCGTGAGAGCCGTACAGTGCTCACAGTGTGTGCTCCTGTAACAGTGTGAGCTCCTGTAACAGCACCTGAAAAAAATTGGCTTCATGACTCCTGCAGAAAGAGCCATATGTTGCCGACCCCTACTCTATGCCCTGGGAAAAGAGCTTATAAATGGATCTATAGGGGAAAGAAAACAAAAAGGCTAGGAAGATGAGCAAAATTTTTTTAAAAAAAGAACACCTAGGCTAGAACAATTTTTTTTTAATTTTTATTTTAAAACCCTTACGTTCCACCTTAGAATCAATAGTATGTATTGGTTCTAAGGCAGAACAGTGGTAAGGGCTATGCAGTGGGGGATTAAGTGACTTGCCCAGGAATGTAGGTTAGAAAATTTTAGAGAAAAATTAAAACAAGGCACAGATACAGAAGGATACAGTGAAAGAAAAGCAAACATACATGAAGCTTCAAAGAAAAATATGTATGGGTCTCAGGTTCTAGAAGAGACCAAAAAGGATATCAAAAAATCAATTAATATAGGCAGAGGGAAAGTGGAGAAAAAAATTAAAAGAATTTCAAGGAGAAAATAACAGCAGAATTGGACAAATGAAAAAGAAGGTTCAAAAGCTCATAAAAGAAAATCGTTTCCTACAAATAAGAACTGAGCAACTAGGAGATAATGATTTCAAAAGACATTAAGAAACAATAAAAGAAAATCAAATTTAAAAAAACATGAAATATCTCATTGGAAAAACAACTGACCTGGACAATAGATCCAAGAGAGAGAATTTAATAATTATTGGACTACCTGTAAGCCATGATCAAAAGAAAATAAAGCCTGGACATCATAATATAATAAATTATCAAGGAAAATTGCCCTCATATTCTTGAACAAAAGAGAAAAATAAAAATTGAAAGAATCCAGAAATTACTATAATAAATGCCCTAATGATAACTCCTAGGAACATTATAGCTAAATTCAAGAGTTCCCAATCAATGGAGAAAATACTACAATAAAAAAAAAAAACAGTTCAAATATCATGGCACTACAGTCAGGATTACACAGAACTTAGGATCCTCTACATTAAAGTTTTGGAAGGCTTGGAATATGATATTTAGAAAAGTGAAAAATCTAGGTTTATAACCCAGAATCACCTACCCAGTAAAAATGAATATATTCTTTCAGGGGAAAAACAGTCAATTAGTTATTATAATTTTTTTTAGAAAAATTTTGCATGGTTACGTGATTCATGTTCTTACTTTCCCCTTCACTCCCCTCTAAACCTGCCCCCCCATAACTGACATGCATTTCCACTGGTTTATTCATGTGTCATCTATCAAGACCTATTTCCATATTATTGATGTAGTTGGTGTAGTTGTTTCGAGTCTACATCCCCAATCATGTCTGCATCAACCCATTTGGTCAAGCAGTTGTTTTTCTTTTGTGTTTCCACTCCTGTAGTTCCCCCTCTGAATGGGGGTAGCATCTTTTCAATAAATCCCTCAGAATTGTCCTGGATCATTGAATTGCTGCTAGTACAGAAGTCCATTACAATTGATTTTACTACAGTGTATCAGTCTCTGTGTACAATGTTCTTCTGGCTCTGCTCCTTTCACTCTGCATCACTTCCTAGAGTTCATTCTAGTTCTCATAGAATTCCTCCAGTTTATTATTCCTATGAGCACAGTAGTATTCCATCACCGACAAATACCACAATTTGTTCAGCCATTCCCCAATTGAAGGGCATACCCTTGTTTTCCAGTTTTGGCCACCACAAAAAGCATGGCTATAAATATTTTTGTATGAGTCTGTTTATATATTATCTCTTTGGGATACAAACACAGCAATGCTATGGCTGAATCAAAGGGCAGGTAGTCTTTTAGAGTTCTTTGGGCATAGTTCCATATTGCCAGCCAGAATGGTTGGATCAGTTTACAACTCCACCAGCAATGGATTAATGTCCCAATTTTGCCACATCCCCTCCAACATTCATTACTCTCCCCTGCTATCATTTTAGCCAATATGCTATGTGCGAGGTGGTACCTCAGAGTTGTTTTGATTTGCATTTCTCTAATTATTAGAGATTTAGAACACTTTCTCATGTGCTTATTGATAGTTTTGATTTCTTTACCTGAAAATTGCCTATTCATGTCCCTTGCCCATTCATCAATTGGGGAATGGCTTGATTTTTTATTCAATTGATTTAATTCCTTGTATATTTGAGTAATTAGACCACTATGAGAGTTTTTTGTTATAAAGATTTTTTCCAAGGTTGTTGTTTCCCTTCTGATTTTGGTTGCATTTTTTTGTTTGTACAAAACTTTTAAAATTTAATATAATCAATATTATTTATTTTACATTTTGTAATTTTTTCTAACTCTTGCTTGGTTTTAAAATCATTCCTTTCCCAGAGATCTGACAAGTATACTATTCTGTGTTCACTTAATTTACTTAGTTTCCTTCTTTATATTCAAGTCATTCACCCATTCTGAATTTATCTTTGTATAAGATGTGAGATATTAATCTAAACCTAATCTCTCCTATATTGTTTTCCAGTTTTCCCAGCAATTTTGTCAAATAGTGGATTTTTGTCCCAGAAGTTGGGCTCTTTGGGTTTATCATACACTGTCTTGCTGATATCACTTACCCCAAGTCTATTCCACTGATCCTCCCTTCTGTCTCTTAGCCAGTACCATATTGTTTTGATGACTGCTGGTTTATAGTATAGTTTAATATCTGGTACTGCTAGGCCACCTTCCTTCATGTTTTTTTCCCATTATTTCCCTTGATATTCTTGATCTTTTGTTCTTCCAAATGAACTTTGTTATAGTTTTTTTTTCTAATTCAGTAAAAAAAGACAAAAACCATCCACATAATTGATTTATATCAACAAGCTAACAAACAAAATTCACATGATTATCTCAATAGATGCTGAAAAAGCCTTTGACAAAATACAACACCCATTCCTATTGAAAACACTAGAAAGTATAGGAATAGAAGGACCTTTCCTAAAATAATGAGTATATATCTAAAACCATCAACAAGCATCATATGCAATGGGGATAAATTAGAAGCCTTCCCTATAAGATCTGGCATGAAACAAGGATGCCCATTATCACCTCTATTATTTAACATTGTTCTAGAAACAATAGCAGTAGCAATTCCAGAAGAAAAAGAAATTGAAGGTATTAAAATAGGCAATGAGAAGACTAAGCTATTACTCTTTGCAGATGATATGATGGTCTACTTAAAAAATCGTAGATAATCAATTAAAAAGCTACTAGAAATAATCAACAACTTTAGACAAATTGCAGGATACAAAATAAATGCTCATAAATAATCAGCATTTCCCTATATTTCCAACACATTTGAGCAGATTTATTTTTGCTCTAGCTTTGTCTGAAATCATGATTGATAATTCTGCTTTTTTAATTTCAGATTATAAACAATATATTCTGCTCCAGCCCTTTACTTTTACTGATTGTGTCTCCCTGCCTCAAATGTATTTTCTTACAAACAACATATAATAGGATACTATTTTAATCCACTCTACTGGAAGACAATAGTAGAGAGGATTAAAAATAATATCCTATGATTTAAGACAAAGCTAGAGCAAAAATAAATCTGATTAAAAGGGATAAGGAAGGACATATCTTGTTAAAAGATATGATATATAATGAAGTAATATCAGAATTAAACATATATACACCAAATTTATAGTAACCACATTTTTAAAGGAGAAATTAAATGAGCTTCAGGAAGAAACAGACATTAAAATTATATTGGTTGGGGAACTCAAACCTTCCCCTTTCAGATATAGATAATTTAAACCAAAAAATAAGCAAAAAGGAAGTAAGTACAATTTTAGAAAAATTAGAAATAAATTGATGCCTGGAAAAAAATGAATAGGAAGGAATATACCTTCTTTTCAAAAATACATGGCTCATATACAAAAACTGACCATATATTAGGGCATAAACACTTCACAATCAAATGTATAAAATCATGAATAATAAATGTATCATTTTCAGATTAAAATGCAATAAAAATTATAATAACTAAAAGTCCATGAAAAGACAAAAAATAATTGGAAGTAATAATCTAATGCTAAAAAAGGGATGGGTCAAAGGAAAAATTATAGAAAACCAAATACCCAATATAAAAAGCGAAAAAGGTAAACTCACCACCAATGAAGAGGAAATTAAAGTAATTATTAGGGGCCATTTTGCCCAAACAATTGCCAATCAATCAGACAATCTAGGTGAAATGGATGAATACTTACAAAAATATAAAATGCCCAGATAAAAAAAGGAAATAGAATACTTAAATAATCCTATCTCAGAAAAAGATATTGGACAAGTCAGCAAAGAACTCGCTAAGATAAAATCCCCAGGGCCAGATGGATTCATAGTTGAATTCTATCACACATTTAAAGAATAATTAATCGTAATAGCATAAAAATATGTTGGAAAAAGGGCAGAGAAGAAATCCTTAAAAATTCTTTTTATGACACAAATATGGTACTGTTCCAAAAGGTAGGAATGGCAAAGGAGAGAAAGAAAATTATAGGCCAATTTCAAAGCATACTATCTTTCACATGAATGTGTTTATGGTTATATTTTATGGTTCTGTGTGAGTGTGTTCTTGCAACTAAGATCAATATGGAAGTATGTTTTGCATGATAATAAAAAATAAGAAGAAATACTATCTCCTGGCCTCAGTTTTTTTCATTTGTAAAATCAACAAAATGTTAACATTGAGTTGTTTAAAGTTTAAAGGAGAGTAACCATGTTAACTTTTCTAAAAAATGAATATTAATAAATGTTAAAAAAGTATAAAGGAGATAAAATTTGTAAAGTGTTTTGCAAATCTTAAACTATAAATACCAGCTATTCATTTTGTTTAATATTTTTAGTTGTATGACCATTTCATTGATTTTTTTCCTCTCTCTTTTAATAGAAAAGAGACAAACATTGTCAGAGAGACGCAGAGAAATGGCAGAGATAAAGACATAGACAGGCACAAAGAGAGATGGAAAAAAAGAATAAAAGAAAATATGGAAATAGTGATTAGTGTGAAAAAGGCCGAACTCCAACTTGTGGCCTTTTTTTTTTAATCTTCAAGAGATCAACACATACTGCAATATTTAATAATTTCCCTCTAGCAGAAATCTACTCTTGGGCACCTATCTAACATATAAAACTAGGGTTCTACAATTATTCCACATCTCTTTAGGCTCAAGAGAAGATAACTCTTCCATTTACTTTACTCAGTCATGTTCTGACTACTACTATTATACTTCACCCAAACCAGCAGCTCCAAATATTTTCACCAAGATTTCTCCCTGTTCAGTAGTCTTTAAACAGATCGAACGACTCCTCAGAGATGCCCTTTAAAGTTCTTTGTAGTTTTCTCATTCCATGATTCTGAGTCTAATGAAAAATTCCAGAGTTTGGAGAGAAAACATTATAGGAAGCATTCACTTACTCCTTTGTTTCACAAATAGTAGTGATGAATGTGAGTTACTGCTCAGTAGATGGTTAATACCTTTATCCTTAAACAAAGCTCATTAATCTTTCTTTTTGTTTTAAAAATTAACATTCTTTCAAAATTCATTCTGCAGCTTTGTTCTATTCACAGTAAGTAATTTGTGTGATATCTTTCCAAATGCCTTTGTAAAAATTAAATATATAACACTCTAAGGCAACCACTGCAAATGCTCTTCATCTGTCATTCTGGCAGTATCTTCAAAAAGTCATGTATGTTTGTAAAATAGAAGGCACTCTTCCTGGATTCATACTGTCTTGTTAACTAAAACCCCTTGTCATCACAACATTTTCATTTCTGTTACAGTCCAATCCATCAATAGACCTGTGATCTAAATGATCTGGTTACTTTCTTTGTGTTGATTTTGTGAGAGTAGGAATTAACATTTCCTAATATACAGCTCTAATAGAACAGAAAATAATAAAATAGTATTTTAATGTTGAATGCTCTAATATTTACTAAGTATTTTTATGTTTTGTTCCAATTTTTATATTCACCATTATTCTATGCTAGTAGTGATTTTTTAGAATTTTTTAGGATGGTTCTAATGCAATCATTAAAATATGTAAGAAGGTAGTAACTACCATATTAAGATGATTATCCTGGCCTTACTATCCCAGAATCTACCTCTGGAAAACCCAAAAGGGTTTGCATTAGGACATGTCTGTCTGTGACATTGACTTTATAGGGTCATTTACTTAGTGAAACCTACAGTTACCTAAAATCAATTGGAAGAATAAATTCATTGAAATTGGAAGATATTAGTCAAATCTACATAAATCCTCAGTATTTCTGTATATTACCAACAGATATTACAGAATAAACTAGAAAGAGAAATTCCCTTCAAATAACTAAAGAAACAGGCATTTTCAGAAGAAGAAATAAAAACTATCAAGAGTCATATGAAAATATGCTCCAAAATACTAATAAAAGCCCATCACAATTGTACTAGAAGCCATTGTTTTACTATTTACTCATTAATTCATCCAAACACTTTTTGAACTAATTTCTTTATGCTACTTTGACCTCCCCTTGAAATAATGAGTTCAACATAGCTATTAATGTGGGTATATGACACAATGGAGAGGGAGGGCAAAGCTTGTAAGAAGGACTTGAGTTTGTGCATTTTGAAGTGGACCCTGAGCTCTGGGAGCCTCCATGTTCCAAGACACTCTACTGCAACTTCCTCTGTCACATCCCACTTCCTTTGTGTGTGTATGTGTGGGTGTCGGAGGGAGAATAAGAGAGGAGAGAAGCATGGATTTTGGCGCCTTTTTTTTCCCCTAACCTAGGTGGAGGACTTTGGTTCCTGCCTAGCTGCTGGCAATGCAACTTTCCCTGGCTTTCTTAAACTTTCCCTTCCTAATCCTAAATAAACCTACCTACCTTTCCCTGGAATCTAGCCAGATTTAATCTGCTCCCTAGCCTGCTGACAAAAGACCCTGGTCAATTCCCTGGCTACCTTCCTTCCCTTCCTTTCCCTACATTTCCATCCTTTTTCCTTACTTCAAGTTCAAGTTGTGCTTCTAATATATATTGGCTATGTGACCATTGCCAAGTCATTTAGCTTTTCAGTGTTGCAGTTAACCCTATAAAATTTTTATGATGATCTCTTTCATAATCATCTGCAGTATCCCATATAATTTGTCACATGGGACATTCCACATTTTCCTCCAATATTTCTTTTTTTTTTTTTTAAACCCTTACCTTCTACCTTAAGCATTGAATATAGGAAAGAAAAGTAGCAAAGGGTATGCAGTTGGGGGTTAAGTGACTTGCCTGTGATCACAAAGCTAAGAAATGTCTGAAGTCAGATTTAATCTTAGATCCTCCTGACTCCAAGCTTGGTGCTCTATTCACTGAGCTACCTAGATACCCCTTCTACAATATATCTGAATTTCTACCTTTATTTCCTTCACAAATCAGTAAATGTATGCCATTTGGTCTTGGTGTTTTAGACTAGAAATAGCCCTGGATCTCTCAATAAATCAAGATAAAAGTTTCTAGAATAGGAAACATCAGTGGCCAATGCAGATTGACATCTTTGCAACATAACATTACAAAGAGTTACCTAAAATTCTGAGAGATTCAGTGCTTTGCCCAAGGACATACAGCCATTATGTGTCAGAAGTGGGACATAAACCCAGTGCTTCTTAGCATTTGGGACATTTCTCTATCTAAGACACCATTGCGGACTCTCAGTATTTTACTGATATTTATTTTGGAAATAGTCTTAGCATAGCATCAGAGCATATAAAATATTCCTTAATGGATGGATGGTCAGAGTTGAAAGTTAACATATCATCTAAACCAACTATTCTTTTCAATAGAAATTATTATTTAGTAACTACCTCAACTTACGTGGGCCAGCAAGAACTCTGTAACTTATGGCTCTTTCAAGTTGTCAGTGGTATTTGGAGATTAATGGATATATGAACACAGAGATGTTATGACCTGCAATCTTGGAGCTAATGTGTATCAAAGAAGGGCATGAACCAAGGTTTTACTGTCTCCAAGACTGATCCTTTGACCATTTTACAGGTATCCCTTTCACAATGTCGAGGTTAGGGACAAGGCATCTCCATGATCTGGAAGATCTGTATGAAATTTTTTTGACCCTCCCTTTGTACCAGAGAAATTTGAATTTTTTTTCTTTTTCTTTTATCTGATGTTTACTGTAAAATAAATTGTGTATATTTATAATATTAAAAGATAAATTGTGTTGATATATAACACTATACATAAATTGTATGCATTTCTGCCTTTCTAAACTATTTCTCTGTCATTTACTGGTATTCATATGTCATCTATGGCTTCCACAAAATTCCCATTTAATTACATATTGAAACCACCAATGGGGGAAGTCACATTGTGAAAGGAATACCTATAGCCTAATTTGTCTTTTACATACTTGTTGCACAATTCCTAAGGGATATGGTATCATTGATTCTCTAGTTGCATTCTTTGCTTTATTTCCTTACAGACAATGCTGTTTTTTAAAATGTTTTGAAATCCTTTTCAAAATGTTCTTTAAACCTGTTTAATTTTTAACTTACTTTGCTTGTATAGCAAATATCATTAGCCAATCTGAAATAAGACAAAGAGGCAAAGCTCTAAGACAGTAACAAGTCTAGTAAGAGAGACCAATGTCTCTCAGCAAGGCTGGGTCATTAGGTTTTCTCATAACCCAAGACAAATGAATAAGGGATTTCCATCAGTTATATACCTTAATACTTCCTCTTTTCTGGATCTCCAGAGGAAAGACACTCCCTCAGACTCTCCCACAGGTCTCTGCTTATCTTGGATAGAAAAGAGGACATGCCTTGTATGGTCAGTCTTCCCTCTCATCTTTGGGTCTTCCCCAGTACAGGTCTTCTGCATATGCCAGGAAGGGGCACAAATGTCAGCCCAGAGGGGACAGCCTTTTGGCTTATTACTTGGAGGATGCTCTATGAGTCAGTCCCTTCAGCTAAGGCTGCACAGGCTGGGTGTGGTCACACTACTTATTGCAAAATGCTGGCTTTCAGTAAGTTATAGAAAAGGGGAAGTTATAGAAGTTATAATTAATACGAAGTTACAGAGAAAAGCAGCTAAATAAATTACATTCGGTTTGCTATATATTTATATTCATAAAATATAAGTTCCATAATTATTTGTCAATATCCCAGATAAATCAAGGGGTCAGGGATTCTCATTCTCTTCACATGGTTTCCTATCCCTTAAGTTACTTTTCAGTTTTTGGAAAGATGTCATTCTTGTTCTCCACATTAAAAATACCTTTGATTCTCCTAGTTATATAAACACGTGATTTTTTTTTTTTGTAACTAGGGAGTTTTTGATCCTCAATGTATATTGCTTTTTACATTCATTAAGTTGTTTTAAATTATCTCCAGGTATTTTGTTGCATCCTGATTTAAAAAAAAAACTGATAGATAAATATCTTCAGACTTTTTGTAGCTAATGCCTACATATCATCATAGCTCCCTTTCCTGAAATTTAATATCTGTATGATGAGCTCATTGGTTTTCCTCTTCTTTGTGAGGATGTTGATTCTATTTGTGTTAATATTACTGTGACTTAAAAGTTAATCTAGAATTATTTATAAAACTAGTCCTAATTTGCTGGTCAGTGCTGAGATTGTAATAATTTCCCCTCTGATGTGTTCTTAAGCTACCTCTTCCATGAGAAAGATCTTCCTTCTTTCTAAAAACTTTGCTTTTGGTTCTTACCCCACGAAAGTGTTCTACTAGCTTGTGGGTGGATATTGAAAATTGCCATTATTATTACTTGGGTGAATAAGCAATTTCCTTTATTTCATAAGATTATAGAACAGAGATTTAAAACTAGAAGGTACCTGAGAGACCACAGAGTTCAATCTGTTTATTCAACAGATAAAGAAACTGAAGTTTAAAGAAGTATACCTTATGCAAGTAACTGGAATGGGATTTAAACATTTATCTTTCTTACTCCAATTCTAATACTCTACTGACTTGTCACCATCTTCCTAGATCTAGATTATAACCTTCTGTTCTTAATCTATAAATGTGCAATTTCTTTCCACATTTCATGTCACTACCCTCTTACAATGTCTTTTATATATAACACAATTGTTGTTGATTTTTCTTTTCCTTACAATTGAGTTTGAAGCTAAGTCACATTGACAATGAAAGAATGGCACCTTGAACAGGTCCTTTCCTGAAATCCTTGGGGGGGGGGGGATTTCAAAACGTGATAACTACGGGGAGAAGGAAAGAAGAGCCCATTACAGGTAAGAATAGTATTATTGTACTTAATTTTGAAAAAATTCTGTTCATTACTATTTTCTCATTTTTTGTATTCTCTTTTTTCCCCCATAATTTCCCTACATTATTGACTGCATATCTACTCCCTCCTCTTAGCCCTATCTATTGGACTAGAAAATTTCCAAAAGGAACAGAATGTATGACAACTAGAAAGCCTCTAAAACTCTTTGATAAAGTGAGTACTATGGAGATTTTGTTGCATCATATCCTTGGAGCTCAGTTTCCACATGTATAAACTAAGGAGCTGTAATGAACTTTTTTAAATTCATTTTTTTAAATTAAAAAAATTAATAACAAGTTTCCACATAAGTTTTCTGAAGTTATATGATCCAAATTATCTCCCTCACTTCTTCCCTCCTCCTTTCCAGAGCTGGCAAGTAGTTCAGTCTGGATTATAGATGTAATATCATGCAAAACACATTTCCATATTTATTATTCATATTTTTTGTAAATAAATAATCTTACAAAACCAAAACTCCAAAACTCATACCCAAACAAGCAAGTGATAAATTACATATGCATTCCTTCTCCAACAGTTCTTTTTCTGGATGTACATAGCATTCTTTTTCATAATAATGAGCCTGACAAATAATAGCTCAGAACAAAACATTGTATTGCTAATAGTAACTAGATCTATCACATTTAATCCTTCCACAATATGGCTGTTGTCGTGTGTAATGTTCTCCTGTTTCTGCTTATTTCATTCTGCATCAGTCCATGAAGGTCTTTCTAGCTCTTTGTGAAATCATCGTGCTCATCATTCCTCATAGCATAATAGTATTATTCCATCACCATCATATATCACATTTTGTTCAGCCATTCCCCAACTGAGAGACATCCCTTTAGTTTCTAATTCTTTACCACCACAAAAAGAGATGCTCTAAATATTTTTGTACAAACAGATCCTTTCTCAATTTTTTTTCATCTTTTTGGGATAGTGCTATTACTGAATCAAAGGGTATGCATTCTTTTATAGCCCTTTGGGCATAATTCCAAATTACATTCCAGAATGGTTGGATCAGTTCACAAGTCCAGCAGAAGTGCATTCATGTCTCAATTTCGTAACATCCCCTCCAACATTTATTATTTCCTTTACTGTCAAATGGCCAATCTGCTAGGTGTGAGATAGTACCTCAGAGTTGTTTTAATTTGCATTTCTCTAATCAAGAGAGATTTAGAACATTTTTATGTGATTATTGATAGTCTTGATTTCTTCATCTGAAAACTGTCTATTCATATCCTTTGATCATACTTCAATTGGGGAATGACTTATGTTCTTTTAAATTTGACTTAGTTCTTTAAATATTTGAGAAATGAGACCTTTATCTGAGAAGCTTGTTATAAAAATTTTCCTCCAGTTTGTTGTTTCCCTTCTAATCTTATTTACATTTGTTTTGTTTGTTCAAAAACTTTTAAATATAATCAACATTACTCATTTTACATCTTATAATGTTCTCCATTTCTTGTTTGGTCACAAATTCTTCCCTTTTCCATAGACCTGGCAGATAAACTATTATATGTTCCCCTAATTTACTTATAATATAATTCTTTATGTTTAAATTGTATCCCCATTTTGACCTTATCTTGGTAAGGTGTGAGATGTTGATCTAAGCTTAATTTTTGCCATACTGTTTTCCAGTTTTCCCAGCAGTTTTTGTCAAATAGTGAATTCTTATGAGGTCTTTGGGTTTATTAAACACTTGATTGCTGAGGTCCATAATGTATTTTTTAAGGTTCTTTCTGTCTCTAAATCCTGTGATTTCAATTATCTCTGATAATAGATAACTCTAAGCCATGACTTGTTCTGCCATTTTTCAGTTATGTCCAACACTTCATGAAGCCATTTGGGATTTTCTTGGCAAAAATACTAGTGTGGTTTGCTAGGCCCACTGTGTCATCTAGCTGCCCTGGCCATGACTAACTTCCCAGGATTGAAGGTCAATCAGTGTATAGTTTAGGCTTCTAGTATTGAAGGGTGGAGGCTGATTGAAAAAGTCAATTGAATCACCTCACCCCAATTAAAGGAAGTTATCAACTGCTAAGCTCTGGTACATTTACCAGGGGAGAATGGCTCAATTGTTCAATTAAGCATTAACAAGGCTTGCAAACTTTCCTAAATGTGACAGGAAGTCTCTTCAGACTGGTTTAAAGACTTGGTAAAGACTTCTAGACCATGTATAAAACTGTATGGCAGGTTGGAATTGAGAGTTTCAAGTGCCTGGCAGTGAGGAGGAAAGGGATTTTCCTATCATAGAAAGCTGTCCAAGCCCTTTTTTGGATTGTGTTCTCATCTGATAAATGGATCAAGGCTTATCATTTAATTTAAGAGAGAGTAGGGATTCTTGATTAATTTAATCAACAAATCCCTAACTTTACACTAATTTTACTATAGTAACAATTATACTATCTGGCTTTGCTTTTAATGTCTATTCCTATACCAATTTGACATTTATCTAATTCCTGGAATGAACTCCTTCCTCACCTATCCCTCTAAAACCTCAAATTAAATACCATATTCTGAATGAAGCCTTTCCTGAACTCCACAGTAGCTCATGTCTGTGCCTGCCCCCCATCCCCAATTGTGATGAATTTATTTTGCGTATATTTATGCATAGGAAGCAAAGCATAGCAGATATGACATGATTTGGGAACCAGGAGAAATGTTCAAATCCTGCCTTTGACCCAACTGGCTGTGAGACCTTCACTCTTAGTTACAAAGGTGCCCCCCTGAATTGGTGGAGGAAGTCACATCATTTAGAGAGTTCTCTGTACCAAAGAAACTTTAGATCTTGAATTTTGTATATTGTTTCATGAGTAAATGCCATCTTATTTATAGAATTTAAGTCTCTGGAGGGCAAGGGTTGTTTTATTAAGGCCCCTCCTTAGTGTCCTGAATGCCTAGAGCAGTGTTCTCTCTCATTCTATTTTAGGACTCCTCTGTCTCTATCTCTGTCTCTCTTTTGCCCCCTCAATCCCTCCTCAACAGAATGGTGGCTAAAAGCTAATTGGTCCCTTAATTAAAGGATTAGATCCACTCTAGCCCATCTCTTTAGAAAGTCCAAAGGGTTTTTCTATTGTCCATTCTGAGAGATCAGTTTTTGAAATCGAACCTTGGCTCTTCCACATCATTCATCAGTTTTTGCTCAAAACAAATAGAGATTTCACCTGCTTGTTTGTACTCTCTGAAGAACCCAGGCAATAACCTAAATGGCATCATCTTTTTCATTGTTTAACAGCAATACCAGCAATGGTGTTTTAAGGTTTGCAAAGAGCTTTATAGACAATATCTCATTTGATCCTTACAACAACCCTGTAAGGTAAGTGGTATTTTGGCTGTTAGGTAGTTCAGAGAATAGTGTTGGAATTGGAATCAAGAAGACCTGAATTTATATCTTGCTTCAGACTCTTACTAGGTATATGGCTCAGGGTAAGTCAACCTCACAGACTTGTTTCCTGTAAAAGAGGGATAACACTGGTTAACAGGATTGTGGAGAGGATCAGATGAGATTATTAATGCCTTAAAGTTTTCCAGAACTTAAAGTAGTATAGAAATGTTAATCATCATTATCATTATCATCATCATTACAAAGGAAGTACCTGGGCCTTAAAGATATTGAATGATTTATCCAAGAGTCAAACAGGTAAAGGGTGTCTGGGTCATATGGATTACAGCCCAGATCCTATCCAAGTCCAAGTCTCTATCAATGACTATCAGCAAGATTTCTTTAACCTATGTGTTTTTAATACATGCTCATTTCTTTCAAATTGCATTCCTCAAGACTATAATATTTCTTGTTTTATATCTTATTCTATTATTTCCTTTGAATTATTTTAACTTAACTAAAGTTAAAATAACAATTTAACAATTAACTAAATGACACATTTAACAAACATTTTCTTTTTTTTGGAGGTGAAAGAATTTCTGAAATATGGTCCAGATTGTTGGGTGACATAGTTTTCAATAAAGTTATGCCTTCCATTTTATCTTTCTTATATGCGCTTGAGGAACATTGCTTCATATACATATTTTGCTTGTCATTTTGGGCATGGTAACATATTTAGCCAGATAAAACAAAGCCTCTTGGAAGAATTTGTAATGATTCTTTGGGCTCCTATTCATTTTTTTTAAACCCTTACCTTCCGTCTTGAAGTCAATACTGTATATTGGCTCTAAGGCAGAAGAGTGGTAAGGGTAGGCAATGGGGATCAAGTGACTTGCCCAGGGCCAGCTGGGAAGTGTCTGAGGTCAGATTTGAACCTAGGACTTCCCGTCTCTAGGCCTGGCTCTCAATCCACTGAGCTACCCAAGGTGCCCCCAGATCCTGTTCATTTAGAAGCTGACAGATAACAGAATAGACAAGATGAAGCAATGAATTTAGAGTCAGGATTGGATACTGTGGCCCAGTTCTGCTATTTACCAGCTGTATGATCTTAGACAATTCAATTACCTTATCTAAATCTTAGTTTCTTCATCTAGAAAATGAATGGGTTAGACTAGAGGACTAATTCTTTTTTGGCCTTTCCAGTTCCATATCTAAAATGCCATAATCATCTTTTATTATGGTATTATGGTTGGATCAGGCAGCTAAGAGACACATGGAATAGATTGTAAGGCCTGAAATCAGGAAGATTCATATTCCTGAGTTCAAATCTGGCCTCAGACACTTTCTAGCTATGTGATCCTGGGCAAGTTACTTAATCTTGTTTGCCTTGGTTCCTCATACCTAGAAAATGAACTGGAAAAAGAAATGACAAGACATTCTTTGCCAAGAAAGCCCCAAATGGGGTCATCAAGCATCAGACTAAACAATAGCTGTGGTTGGGACAAGATCCCCCCTCACTTATTTTATACTATAATATGGTACCTGAGATCTGTACAACTGCTTTTTCTCTATGTTTCTGTATCTTTTTCATCATAACGTCACAGAACTTTAGAGAATTTCATCTATTTAAAAAAATTACCAAGATAAAAGATCAATTAAATGTTTCTACTTATTCCAAAGAACAAATGAGACTTGGAGGCAGCAATGTGCAAGGCTTTACAAACTAAAGTTATCCTGATAATGAAATTTGAGCTCCTTCTGACAGAACTTACAGACTTGGACTTGGTTGGATCTTACTGCTGCTGTCTCCTTCCTTTTACTTATTCTCAGTTCTAAAGAACATTTTTTCCCCCTGCTCTACCTTGCCTTTATCTCCCATCCTCCTCACGTGTCTCATTTTTCTTCTTGCTGCAGCAGTGGAGCTGAATGCTGATAGATTCAATCCCAGACAGTCATTTTTGTAACAATGTCTGACTTGGAAAAACTGATCCTAACATTACAGAGCACAGGGAATCTTAAATTATTTGATTATCTGTGCGATGATTAGAGGGTGTCCGTTACAAAATTTTGGACCACTGAATGAAGCTGTTGAAATGTTACTATGTCTATTCTTGGTTGGTTTGGGAAAGAAAAGACACATCAGTCATAGAATCATTTTGTGAATAAAATAATACTTTGATATTATAGAAATGGAAAATGCTATTTCAGAAATTGCTGGGAGGGAGTTCAAAGATATTTTTCTGTGTCAATATGTTATCCATTGGATTTTTGTTTGATCAACAATAGTACTTGGTGTTTTAAATACTAAGGTCTTTAACTTTAATTCTCTTCATAAGAAGAGATAATTTACAATTGGTCTTGGTTTCCTAGGTCTCTTTCTAACACAATAATTTCTGAAAATACAGAAAAAAATCCCAAAATTCATATATCCTTTAAGTACTTTGTCATATTAACACCAATATTATTCTTAAAAATAAGACAAAGTTTACCCAATATTCAATTACATGTTTTTCTTTACAGGTGAATGAGGGAATCATATTGTTAAACTGTTTTCTTATATTTTTGTATTTAATCTAGTTAGTGTTTAGAGAGGATTTGTTTATCAATTTGCATGTATATTAGATAAGAAGAAAAATTAAAAAATAATGAAGAAATAATAGATATTACATGCAGAGAAAAACTAATGAACTGGATCATAATCCTTTGAGGAGGAATGAACAACAATACTACATTTGATTTTTCCAAAGCATTTATTAAGCACCCACTTTGTTCCAGGCATTATACCTTTAAACAATGGCCATAAGACAGAATTGAAATAGACTCTGCCCTGAGGGAGGGATGTATGCTAACAGGACCAGAAAATTAAATGTATATAAGTATTAATAGAAAGATAATTTGAAAATGAAAGGTACTGTCAATGAGAGGAATAGGTCAGTGAGATTGCCCTTTTTTAAAAAAAGGAAGTTAAAAATTTATTTCCATGAATGAATGAAGAATTCATCAGGCACCTACTAAGTGCAAAGCATTATGTTACACACTGGGGACAAAAAATCAAAAAGTAAGATAGTCCCTGACCTCAAGGAGCTCACATTCTAATGGAGGCAACAACATACATGGAATCTTTCAGCTACAAGTAAAATAGAAAAATCCTATGATCCTTAGGATATAGCAACAGACCATATATTAATGCCTCTTCTTTAATGTCATTTCCACTGAGAAATTATATCAGCTTTTGATATCAAACTAATGACAAGTGCTAAGGCCTTTGGAAACAAGAATCTTCTTTGCTAAATCTTCAATAGATATACTATAACACCTGCAGAAAGGAGTTATTAGGCTGCATCTATTCAGAGTTGCTTCCTAAGATGATGGCTTTGGGCAATGAATTAGAAACATTGTTATTCCCAAGGCTTTGGGGTTTAAGACTGTCTCCATCAAGGTATGAAGGGGAGATGGTGGTGTTTTGACTTGCCTAACATATTCTGCTGCCTGGTTTTCCCTCAAAAAGATACCTTGCTGCTTCAGGTAGGTTGGTTTGCATCCTGAAGAGTGGCAATAGGTTGACAATTGATGGATATTGTTTAATCCCTTGTTCAAGGAAGCTGATTCTCTAGAAGATGACCAGATAGACTGGGCTAGATGGGATTGGAGGACTGGGGTTGAGGATGGTGCTGGAGAGATATATTTACACTTACATGCCTCCTGTGCTCATCTGCCTGTTGGTGATATCTGGTGAGCACTTATTGCTGGAGGTGATACTAAAGAAGATGAGTCCCTTTTCTACTATCATTTCTTCACTGAATGATTGTTGAAGGCACTGAGCACCATAAGGACAAAGACACAATCTCAAATACAATTTTTATTTCATCTAGTCAATTAATATAGTATAGATTATAATATAATATCTCTATGCAGTAAATGTTAAATTAAAATTTGTTGAACTGAACTGAATTTTCTTGTCCATATTAGTGTGCAATTTTCTTTAATTATTTTATCTATGCTCTCATTAAAAGATGATAGATCCTTTACACTTTAAGTGCAGATAATTTTAAAAATAATTTTGTAATTTTATTTAACTTATAGGATACGAATTAATCCTAATTTCATTGACTAGTTCAAACTCCCCCCACCCCTTTTTGATTCTGATTCTGCTCTAATTCATTGCTATTCTCTTCAGAGATCCACATTATTAGGCTAATAAATTGATGATCTTTGTTTTTGTTGTAACTCTTCTATCACTAACAGAAGTTTTTCAGAGTTTCTATGGCCAACAAATTTATCATAGTATAGCCAGTTTGCTGATATGTCTTTTTAAATTTAGCAGGAATGGTCCTTACAGTTCAACATGCCAATTTGAAGCCCTTTCTAACTTGGTAAACCCTTATATATCACTGACAAACACTTTGATAATTCAGGATCCTCCCAGTTTGTTTCATTATTCACCTTGAATGGCTCCTCACATTTCAGGTTCTATATTGGGGACTGCTAAGGCATTAGCTACGAATAAAACCTTTTCTGTTTCTTTTAAAGTTCTGGGATCATGTGACAACTGATGAGTTTACAAAGTCACAAAGGATTTGCAGATTTTTTTTGTAAGGATGAGAAGAGCAATTTTCTCGTAGGATTTCTAGGAGGAAACCAAACTAGGCAACATCATATATAAAGTACATTCTAGATCTGAAATCACCATGTAAATAAGTCATTTCCATATTCTAATTAATAGTTAGTAACTGTTTATTAAGTACTGGGGAGACAAATACAAAAAGAGACAGTCCCTGATCTCAAGGAGTTGACTATCAAAGATGGGAAGATAATGCACAAAAAAGCTGGAGGAGGAGAGGAGAAAGGTGTTTGATGAGAAGCATGGTAGAAAAGTCAAAGTACAAAACATTTGCTGCCAGAAAATTCAAAGAAACCCACAATAAGTAGATCCAAATGGCAAAGGAGTTGTTTGAAGAGATGTCTGTCCTGTCCTCTCTTCTCAAATAGAGAGGTTTATGGCTTTACCCTCCTAATCATAGGAGCAGAAGTAACTGATGAGATATATTATTATTCCCATTTTCTTTTACATGGTTTGACTAAGATGGCAGCAGGAAGAAGGCAGGAAGCAGCTTTTTATGGCTTTATCATTCTGCCATAATTTTGGCAACAATTTGATCATTTATTCACATTTTCTCTCTTTAGAGACCTGGGTGACAGTTCTTTCCCAATAGACCTGGAATCTTACAGCTGAATCCTTCTCTTGCTTTTTCTGCTGGTTCCAGCAGTGAGTAATTTGGAAATATCTCCTCTTCTTTCTTCCTCCTCCCTTCCCTCCCCCTCCTCTTTCTCCTCCTCTTTTTTCTTTTTCTCTTTCCCCACTTTTAATTCTCATGTTTGGGTTATGTAATTTGTGACTTTACGTCTTCAGCATCCAGCAGTATTGAGAAGCACAGATTTATATCTGAACTCCACGTTTTGGCTGGAATGCATGTCTGTCTCTGTCTTTAGAGATATTGTTAAAAATAAACCTAAATTCTTCATTTATTGAAGCTTGCTTGATAGGTTTACATATTTGTAGTAAACTAGAAAATTTCCTATATGTCTGCATCCTTGCTAAGTCCTCATTAAATACATTTATCTCTTGAGGGCAGTCATGACTGTTTTATGGAATTTCAGCCCAACCCAGCACTCTACTGGCTAGAGGTAAAAATAAATAAATAAATGAAAATCCCAGGAGCTCCTTGCTGAGAAGAGGAGCAGAAATGAGCCTCTAGTCTCCCTTACCCCCCATAGCATTTGTAATATTTTAGATTAGAAAAGGGGACAGGGCAGAGATGCATACTGGTGTGTATTTTTACTACCAGACTTCCTTCCTTGCCGCTGTAATGAGATGTTATTGCCCTATAAGTGAGCACTTCTTTGTCCTACATATTTTTGAATTCTAAAAATGGTGGTTTCCCATGTGATTTTTTTAAGCTTGACAAACCATTGTAAACAGTTTAAAAGATGAAAGGTGGGAATGCCACATGTCACAGCATATCAAAGTAATGGGACATTTGGCAGATAAGCATCTCCAGGCTCAGAATCCCTTCTTCATATTCACATTCATAGTAATTACATGTTTTTATAATAGAACATAGGTGATGAAAGGCATGTCGTTCCTTAGAAATGTGGGTCAATTCAAGGGAAACTATTTTCCCCCAAGAACAAGGTTCAAAAGAAACCTAATTAGCTCATATGATTATGTTCCTCAGGATTGCTGTGTGGTTTGTTTGTAAAAGGTACAGATGATGGAAGAAGAGGGGGAGGGAATAAGCATTCATATAGTGCCTACTACATGCCAGACATGATGCTAAGCCCTTTACAAATACAGAATCAAAATGCAGAAAATGTAAATGGAATCTATATAAGCAGGCAAATATTTCTCCACACAAGAGAACAAGATACTTTGCATTATTTTGTGAAGACCTATAGGTTTTGATTACTTGGGTCTGTTTCTTTTTTCATATCAGCTCAGCAGATTTAATTTTATTGGTATGAGAAATATGAAGCTGGGGAATTTAATAATTGTTTCACGAGGTAAGGTATGAAGTAAATTCCATTGCCTTTCGTTTGATTACAATCTTCCCTGCTGGTTTAATTAAAAACATCCATGTGAGGATGAAGGAACACAGTGCAGGATCTAATTGTTTTATTGTATTGGATATAGGCTAGGAACGGTGAATCCTAAAGGTTGAGAGTTGTAAAACTTAAATGTTTCATGTAAATCAGAAATGCAGACACAGGTCAGCTCTAGACAGATGTCAGTAGGCTCGATGCAAAATGCACTGCAGGCAGAAAAGATGACATTTATCAGTCATCCATACATCAGTAACTAAAACAATTTTAGGGTTGTCTAGACAGGCATCTATTATTTCTAAAATTTAAAACCTTTAGTAGAAGGACAACAGCAGAGGCTGTCTTTTTATTTCATTTCCAAAGAGATGATGAAAGAAAAAGGGAAAGAGGTTAGGAAAAATGTGCTGATTTCTAAAACGTTAGCAGAGATAGACATGTAAAGGGGTCTTTGTTGGTACATGTGAGCTGCAATTGGATTGTTTTATTGAGGATTGCCTGAGTTAGCACCTCTGGTAAATCCTCTCTATCCCTGAACTTTTTCCTGCATCTCTTCAAATCAAACTATATCATTAGGCATAGATGTTCTCTCTCTGAATTTATTACTAGTTTGCAAAACAGTCAAAACAAAAGATACGATTATCTGGCAGAAGATGTTTCTTTATTTATATATTTATTTTTTCTATTTTGGTTCATTCTTTTAACAAATTTGGTTTTAAAATATTATTTGTGGTCTTAATTAATTCATGATGAAAACCTTGTCTTAGGTAATGCATGAAATGTAGGTGCCTGCTATCTAGGATATTTTCCTGAGCTTATTATTGGCATCATAATTTGTGGGAATCAAAAGAAAGAGAGGAACAATTAAAATGACTGACGCAGCTGAAGGATTTCTTGGGCGATAGATCCAACCTTCTAAGTAAAATATGTTTGTGAACTTATGGCAAAGAATAATGAAAAAGAGATATAACCAAAGAAATGCAAAAAAAGAAATCTAGATGACTCAGATTAAGCCATTTGATCAATTAAATCTGAATGAAATGTATAAAATCTACATAAGACTAATATTTTAGAAGCCATCATACTTATCATGTTTTAAAGCCTGACAGATCAGGGCAAAAACAAGAAAAAAAAACAAAAAAATCCTGATCAAACCATGTTTCTGGGCATATGGATATAGAATCCCTTTCAGCAGAGTCTCTGTTTCTGTCAGTTGCACTCTTCCATTCCTGTAACTACAGACACCATTTCATAATTTTCATCTTTCACCCTCTTTTCAGAGGACTTCTCTTTTGCTGCCAAAGGATTTTTTCATGTGTTCAGTACATGCCATTTGAAAACATCTATGTGATGAGGAAAAACCATTCCCACTGAAGGGGACCTAAAGGTGTTAGTCTCTTAGGTAATTTAAGTTAAACTTTCTATTTCTTAAATTGAAACAATTATATTTGTCCTGGCTCCTTTAATGTCGCACATAATTATCTACCTTTGGTTTTCACATTCTTCTAGCAATAATGTATTTACGGTATGTATATCTTTAAGCTGAGAAAAAAGGATCCCTTTATGTTATCAGGTCTGTGGCTCTCCAGAAAATGTATTTTTCACACAGACCCCCAAATATACTTCTGAGTGACGAACTTTATCATTTGCTAAATATATGACATGGTGCAGTTTACCTCAGTCCACAGCTAGCAGACCCTATACCAATAAATCACAGCTTTCAAATATTTATGGCATTCCCTGGAACACTTAAGGGAGGAGGCCAGAATAAAATTTCTCATTTGCTTCCTGAGGTAAATGTGTTCATGAATGGGTAACAAACACAATTTCCTGCTAAAGGAAAAAAAAAAAGAAAAAAATGTCTCATCAAACAAGCTGAGCTAGACTATTTGATACCTAACTACTCCTAGATTATTATTTTTTGTTATTCTTTCAATAAGCATCAAAACAGTTGTTCAAAGATGACAAGGGCATTCCATGGATTTCTTTTTTGCCTTCCATTCTTTTTTTTTTTCAAATCTGTAATTCCCTTTGCCCTCCAAAGATAAACCATTAAGCTTTTAAAATTCCCTTTAGACAAAAATTGGCAATGTTAAGCCCATACAAATATAGCCAAAATAAAATAAATCATTCCCCAGTGTTGTCTCAGAACATCCATTTTTTCCCCTCCCAGAGCAAACTGGGGCACAAAGTTCAAAAGGATAAATATAACGTCTGTTACCTACTGGTTGGGGAAAACATAGGGTGAGGAGAAAAGAGGCGCGTTTTCACAAAAATGTATAGAGTAAATCTCTGATTAGATAGAAAGATGAGAATGAGGACTCCCTAGCATGCCGTGGCATCCCAGAGGACACCACAAACTGATTTGGGGTTCATTTCCAAGCTCTACTACACCTAGGTCTGCTTCACTGATTTTCATTATGTAGCTTGGTGAAAGGCTTAGATTTGTGTTTCTGGGAGGCTGTGCCTTTTCTGCCGAGCCCACTAGGTGGAGATAGAACAATATTTTTCTTATGCTTATGAGCCCATCAACATTTATGAAGCCATTTCAAAGGCAATATTCATCTTAATAATTTGAACATATACCTGCTAATTTCTATTTGATGAAGACTTTGAAGATCTTTTTAAGTATAATCTCTGTGTTACATTGACTTTAGTCTCTACTTTATATTCTTTAACTTTTTATTACAAAATCTAAAAAGGCAAACCATGGACTTTGGTCATTCTTTTCCCCATATAGGAAACCACAATGGAAGGAGTATCCTGATCCCCAGAGTGTGGCTGCATCGTGAGCCCCAGAACACGATCAATGGAAACCCACTGTAGCTGTTGTGTACAGATGACTGGATGCTAAATACACACTCCTATTAGTGGGAATCTTGTGTGTTGGGGGTTGGGGGTGGAGAAAGGATAGCTTCAAGAGGATGAATAACAAGATCTAAAGCTTTGTAAGGTAGGTCAAGTCACTATAACAAGCCTTATCCTCTCCAAGAAGAAAATAGATATAAAAACAAATATGCCAGCTCAGAAATAATGTGATAGGTATAGATCATAAATCTAGAGCCCAAAAGGACCTCAGAGGCCATCTTGTCTAATTCTCCTATTTCACACATGAGGAAACTGAGGCCTGGGGAGCTTAAGTGATTAGCCCAAAATCATAGAGATAAGAAGCAGGAGTAGTGGGGGAAAGAGGGGAGGGATTTGAACCCTTGCCCTTTGATTCCAGAATTTCTTCCCTTTCCATAGTACTACATGGTCTGTGAGAGTCATTTTCTTTTTTTCCCCCTAAACTCTACTCACTTACTTTTGCTAAAAAGAAATGAAAAGAAAATTTGAAAATCATATTCTTCTGAACAGAAGCAAGAAAGAATGATCAATGTTGAGGGAGACACTCAGGTCATTTGTATAGTTCCTATATAGTTTCCTTTTCCTTTTGCAGTGAATGCTAGAGATTGAATACTTGCAGATGGAATTCTTTAGCATTTTATTTCTCTCCTTTTCCTCTTCTTCTAAGAGTTGACAGGATATTTTCTATGACCCTTAAGGCCTTTTTAGGCTTTTAATAATTTTGTTGCCTCAAGCCCTTGGCCAGAAGTTGAAGGCATTGGTTCCACAAGAAATCCTGGCAGACTCACAAATTTCCCAACTTGGGAGAACATAGTCAAGAGCTCATTCAAAGGAATTTCATAATGAGCCAATACACAGCAAATCAATGACTGAGTGAGAGTCTAGTGTACTGGCATTTCTACTTCTTTTATCCCATTCTTCATTCATCAGGAAGTTGTTATGGCATTTTGCCATCATTTCCTTAGTTGCATTTCTCAGAATCTTTTGCTACCACTTTCATTTCATGAGGTCCTTTGCCTAAAACCCAAGCAAGACTACTTCCTCCCCTTTCCTACTCTGAATTCTGTTTGGGTGCACCATCATCATCAAAAACAAACAAATAAACAACAAAAAAAACAAGAGACCACCTTCCAATACCATAATTAGGGTTTGTTTGTGCCAAATGAGTTTGCCTCAAAGACAAGATGTCTCTTTTGAGCCATTTCCCCCTAAACCAAGTATTAAATAGTCACAATAATGAACCAGTTTCACTGAATATTGCTCAATATTCTCTTAAGCAATGACTCTCTATTTAGAATGTGGATCCTTTTGTATTTTTTTTGTATTAGCTTGTAAGCAAAGAGGGAAAAGGTATATTTAAACCAGTAGGATGTAAACTTCTTTAGGGCAAAGATTATTTTATATTTACCTTTGAATGAACAGCAGCACATAGAATACATAATTAATAAAAATTTTCTTTCAACCAAATTGAATTGAATTGAATTGAGGGATGACTGAGTTTCAAGCCTGGAAGACTGGGAAGATGGTAATATAATCAACAGAAATAGAGAAGTTGGGGAGGAAAAAGCTTTTATGAAAGGTTGAAAAGTTCAAATTTGGACCTTCATTCAAAAAACTTATAGAATTTGGGTATTAGTGGTACATTTAGGTGATAATATCTCAAGTAGTGAGTAACAAAAAAAGAGGGCCTAGTTTATAGCAAAGTCTTATAGGATGCCATGGAGGCCTAAGAAGGAAATCAGTGAATATGGCTGAGAATCATAGAATCACACAGGGTGGGAAGGAACTTGGTGTCCATCAAACTCAACTGATACCAAAATAAGAATCCTCCCTCCAGAATACCAGAGAAAATTCAACTCTCCTTTATTGGAAGATGCCCAATGAATGAGAATCTACTTGCTGCCTCCTCAGAAAGCATGAATCTATTCTTTTTTTTTCCTACATGGCAGCCTTTCTGGTACTTGGATATAGTTATCACAACTATCCTTCACCCCAACAAACCTCTACCAAGTGATATCTCCTCCAGACTAAATATCCCCTTTTCCTTAATTTATCCTTATATGACTATCTTATGGCCCCTCAACATCCCACTCCTTCAGCCTCATTCCATTCCTTTGGAAGGCACTATAGCTTTTCAGCATCTTCTTAAAGTTTTCAATTCCAGAGTCAATCAGAATGTTTCAGAATGTGGTCTTAACAAGGTCAGAGTGACAAAATTACCCCTTCCCTAATCCTGGGCACGAAGCTTCTCTCAATGCAGATTGAGGTTATATATTTATGTGTGTGTGTATTTACCATTTTTGATTCATATTGAACTTGTCTTTTAAAACTCTTTGACCTTTTTTAAATGATAAAAATCAGTCAGATGATCAGGAAAAAAAGCATAGTGGTAAATTTTAACAGCTGGCTCTTTGTAAATGCCTAGCACACACATTTTCCTCATCACCTAAGTCTAGACAACCAACAAAAAAATAAATCAAGTTATGATTTGTGGTATTTTTTATTTTCAAGGTGTTCACACTGAAAATTTAACAACTGGCTCACAAGAGCTAGCTGGCTTCATCATAAGGTAATCATGAAACCTGAATATGTAACTAAGCTTGTAGGGCTTATGAGCAGAATATAGACTAGTTTCCAAAGGAGATTACAATTCTCTTTGCTGGCTACTTATGCCACCTAATTTAACTGTATAAAAATATCCCTCTACAAAGATGCATAAGTCCCACAATTTCTCCTGGAGTTGACTTTAATTTATGTAAGCTTTCATACACAAAAAGAAAAATAACTTCAGAATCCAGACAACTGTTTTGCCTTATATAACTTCAAAGAAATCCCTCTACTTCTCTATTTCCCCCTTTTTCTTCATTCTAGGGATGATTTGATGAAAATACTAGAAATCTACCATTTTTCCTCATTCTTCTAAAATATTCTGCTCACAAGCACTGCTAGTAGACTCCTTGGGGCAACAGCTATATCTCCTTCATTACTACCTTGGTCAGTTCTTGTGCTTTCCTTAATAAATCTATATTCCTTAAAATGATAACCAATCAACCTAAAAAATAAACTTTTCTAATCCCAAGCCATTTGGTACAAGCTAAAATTTCTTAGAGTATTCTCTCTCTCTCTCTTTCTCTTTCTCTCTCTCTCTCTCTCCCTCTCCTTTAAATTTTGTCCATATTTATTGCAAGTACTCTGAATAGGATTTTATGGTTCTATTATATATCAAGACAGATTAACATTGTTTATAGCAGTATACAAATTCCCAATAGATCCACAATAGACTGGCATTTAGTATTTAATCATCACTTTTAGATAAAATTTCTTTCTACTTCTAATGGCAAGGACTTCTAGATGCATATTAGTTTATAAACACTGATGATTTCTTCACATTTCTTCACCACCACTGCATTTCGTGTATGAAGGGTCAGGTACTGAAGGATGATAATCTTGTTTGTTTGTTTTTTTGCATACTTTGTTTTAATTAATTAGTTAACTAAAATTTTAATGCATCTACTATGTCAGTCTGGGCCCTGGGCTAGAAAAGGGATAAGGACTAGAGCTTGTGATTTCATTGATAAAACAAATCCTGGAAAATTAACTCACTCTTTAAATGTAGGTCAACACCTTTTTTTGCAGCTGGCAATTTAAGAAATCACTGAAAGAAGTAAGAGATTAAATGTCTTGCTTGGAGTCACACTGTGGGTTTATCTCTGAGGCTAGCCCTGACCCTCGTCCTTCTGGACCATTGCTGGTTCTATGTCCACTAGTCATCATGCTGTTTCTGTTGAAATTTGAGAATATTTGAATATGGGGGGAATCTTAAGGTTCCTTTTATAAAACATTCAGCCAAATTTTCTGATCCTCAGATAAGAAAAGAAATTGTCAAAAGACCATAGGATGGGCTCTTTATTTTCCTTTGACAATAGAGAATAAAAAAAGAGGGAGAGCCTCATCACACAAGACCTATGAGTTATAGCAGAAGCAGAAAGAGTAACTGCCGCGTCATACTTTCCTCCAACAGCGCCATGTGCTACTCTTAGAGAGCAGCAGGGAAGTGTTGTACCTAGCAGCTCTGCAGGCTGTTGGTTATGGAACAATGATTCTTTGCCAGAAAAATATAAGAGAAGGCACAAAAGAGGAGAAGAAAATCTCTGCCAGGTTGGAAAGATTTGTTTTCATGACTATATCATCCTGTCTGCATGGTCAAAATTGAA
Source organism: Gracilinanus agilis (assembly GCF_016433145.1). Lineage (NCBI taxonomy): Eukaryota > Metazoa > Chordata > Mammalia > Didelphimorphia > Didelphidae > Gracilinanus > Gracilinanus agilis. Next base: position 491,012,778 of record NC_058130.1, on the reverse strand, counting down.
TAGGGTTGTCAACAAAGAGTGTTCAATAGATCTGAGTTCATATAGACATTAAATTTATTGGGTATTATAGGCTGAGCTACAGCCTTCTAGAGGTCACAGTCTCCATTAGGTTTTTTACTAATACCAACTCATTTTCCTATACTGTAAGATGTCTTTTAAGAAAAGTCACTGTTTTTCAGGGAAACTTAGTTCAAATTGTGCCACTGCCACTGGTTCTCTTTAGTCATAAAATTTGTGTAGAAGGCTTAATATTGATAGGCTTCAATTTCCATGTTTATATAAGGAAATAATTGGACTACATGAGATCTAAGGTCTCTTCTGATTCTAAATCTGATTTTATACCCTTTAGGTGTGTCTAGGGAACACTACAATGTAAGATCCTTGAAGGTAGGGTCTTTTCACCAGCAACTAGCATGGTGCTTTGCTCATAGGAATCCTGGTTAGGGGTTGGACTTATGATTTCATTGCCACTGGGAAAGAAAGAAAGAAAAACAAAGAGAAAGAAAGAAAGAAGGAAGGAAGAAAGGAAGGAAGGAAGAAAGGAAGAAAGAAAGGAAGGAAGGAAGGAAAAAAGAAATAAAAGAAGAAAGAAAGGAAGGAAGAAAAAGAGAGAGAGAGAGAGAGAGAGAGAGAGAGAAAGAGAAAGAGAAAGAGAAAGAGAAAGAGAAAGAGAAAGAGAAAGAAAGCTTCCCCACCTAGGTCAGCATCTTCTTGGTAACTTACATTTTTATGAGTTGTCTAGAGCACTGAAATATTAAGTGACCTGGTCAATGTCATACAACCTTGAAGTATCAGAGGCTCAACTTGAATTTAGGATTTTCTGGTTTTGAGGTCAGTCCTCTTCTTACTATTCCAAGGCTGCCTCTCCCTAGAATTTCAAAAATCATAATGCATGATAGCATTTATCTAGAGCTCTTAAAGTTTGTAAAACACTTTATGAATATTATCTCATTTTATAACCTATTATAGATGCTATTGTTATCATCCTGATTTTACAGGTCAGAAAACTGACTAATAGAACAGCTTCCTGGGATCACACAGATATTGAGTCCCTGAGTCCTGAGGCAGTTAGAAACCAGATTTTCATTGTATTTAATTCAGGACTTTTATCTACTGAGTTACATAAGAGCCCAATAGAAGGCATCCTGAAATTAAAGAAAAAACCCTATGAAAATGATAATAATAATAATAATAATATATAATAAAGGGTCCTTAGTTAAGGCAAGAAGAGATTGCAATCTGGGGTTCTTCATATCCCTCAGGTGCAGAAATGCCCAAAGGGCAGGAAAGGACTAGATTAAAAGTTTCATGGGAGGTGCAGCCTGAAGAAGCTGTTATGAAATTATTTTATAAAATAACCAAAAGTCCATAGAGCAGGCTAGGGATAATGAGAAATAATACCTGATTATTGTATAAAAATAATAATTATTAAAATAATACTTAATATAGTTTATAAAATACTTTCTCACTCATGATTTCATGCACATTTTCACAATAGCCCTATGAGAAAGGGAACATGTTGTCCTCAATTCATGAAGTAGGAAACTGAGGCTTAGGAAGGTTACCTGTTTTGGCCAAAGTCCCAGGAAATGATATCACCATTGTATATAGTCTCACCATTATATCATACTATTTCTTTTAAGGGCAGAAGACCAATGCAAAGGGGAGAAAAAAAAGTGATGTTGCACAGAGAGTGGAACTTTGGGAACATAATAGTAAATGACAAATTGAGTAATAAAGGATAGGAATTCATGCCTTTAAAAAGAAATATCAATTCTTTGGCCCAGTCAACAGAGCCTTTGACTCAAATATCTTGGTTATTCTTGTGCATTTATCTACATAATAACAATAGAATTACATTTTGATGGATTGACCTACCTAAATGCTAAAAACAACTTAGGGAAAGGTCCTATCACTACAACTTACTCAGAGCTCAGGGAAAGAGACTGAGGTGCTTAAGGTTAATGGTTTGGCATTTAAAGGTGCTTAAGGTTAATCACTATATTTACATAGCTAATAATTTCCTGTACAAAGATCTATTCCAGTGAGGCTTACCAGAGCTGCCAATCATTTCCAGACTCTAGACAACCAGGTAAAGGAAAAGAAACCATAGGAAAAACACACTTATGTGATTTGTCTCTTTAAAAGGTAGTTGAAAGATCATTTCAGATAAAAATGTTTTAGTTCATTTTAAGTGAGCTTCAAACTCTCTACTGCCCTGATTGTTGCTTTGTTTAAAATATATTTTTCTTCCATTTCCAAAATATTTTTGAGTTATCAACATCAACATAGAGCTTGAGGTTGGTGGTGTAAATCAAAGGCTACAGAGTATAAGGAAATCTGTGTTCACAAGATCTTGCATTAAGAGACTTTAGAGTCAATTTATTCATCTTATTCATTTTAGGGAGGAAGAAGATGAAGCCTGAAGTGACTCGACTAAAGTCAGATACATATAATCTATATGATATTCCTTGTCATTTGGAGAAGGAGTAGGACAGGGAGGGAGAGAATATGAATGACAAAATGCCAGAAAATAATTATTTTAAATTGTATCAACCTGTAACGCAAAACAAAAAAAATGTAACACAGGTAGAAAGTGTCGGAGCTACGATATAAAGCCATGCCATAGGATTCCATTATCATGCAATTTCTCCCAGATATAATTTCCAATTTAAACAACTTCTGTGTACTTCTGTCAGCATGGTGTAGTAAGAAGAGCTGAGTTTGGATCTATTATGCTGAATGCTAACCTTATTCTCTGTGTTATCTTGGGCAAGTCAGAACAACACTTTGGACTCAATTTCCTCATCTGTAAAATAATGGAATGGACAAGATGGCTTCTAAGACTCCTTTTAGATTTAATGTTACAACTCTGTGACTTCTCATCTTTGAAATGATGATGATGATGATGATGATTATAATTGATACGAAAACATATCAAACAATTTCTCTATGTTATAGGTACTTCTCCAAAGATATATTTGGATTCTGTTAATGTACAATTATTGAAGTACACAAATGAAAGAGACTTGAAAGTTTTCATTTGTATTTGAAGGTCAAATTGAACCAGAGGAAGAGGATGTTCAAATATCTTGGTCTTCTCCAGGTAAGTCACATCAAAGATTAAACTATCAAAGAAAATGCTGTGGCTGTCTCTGTTGAAACCTAGTGGCATGTAGAAATTAAAGCTCAACAGGGAAAAGATATGTTAAGCAATCAATTCCTACTGAATATCAGTTTCTATACATACTCTAGATATACAAAATGGACAATGAAATTTTTGAAACTATCCCAACTAAAATAGAAACATAAAATAGAAAAATAGGGCTCACCATCAAAGAAATTATAGTTTAATATTTTCAAATAAAAAAGTGAAGATTGATAGACATTCTTAGATCATATGATTAGGTTTAAACGATGACATGAAAGTTGAAAAATATACAGAAATACTTTTGTGAAGTCTAACAATTGGTATATGCCTTGAATTTGTTGGCTTTAAAAAAATAGCATCTGGAATTGTCTTAAAGTATTGAGATAATCATGTTGACAAATCAGGACCAAGTCATTGCTGCCAAAAATCACACAAAGTTCATATCTACAGAGCCTGGATTTAGTGATCAAATCAAATTGTTTTAGAAAATGGGAGAGAATTTGCTATACCAAAGCAGGCTGCAAAAGTTTAGCATCTGTACAATACCTAGCAAGATAAGATCCAAGGCTGGAATTACAAATCAGAAGCTCATTTTCTTCATAAACAAATGGATGACTAATCTTCATTCTACAATTATTGACATCAGTTGCTTGAGAATTCAATAAATTAATTGCACTGAAGGTAGAGCATGATCACAGATCAAACCATTGCTCAAATTGATCTGACATTATCATTAAATAATTAAATAATAACTAATGTAGTTCTTATTTTCTAAAGTGCTTTTTAATATATGATCTCATGTATATTCTCATGACAACTCCATAGTGAAGGGAAAATATCATCATCAATTTGTGATGAAATGAATCAATATTAACATAGTATTAATAGATAAAAATTAGGAAAGTTTTGGGTTAGACAATGTCATTTGAAAAATCATATAGAATAAAAAGTTTTCTAAGTATAGGGAATAATAGAGAGAAATGAAAATCATGTGGGAGCAAGATTAAGTATAATTATCTAATTCCTGTTGTCTTCTCTGCAACTAAGCTTATTCTGTAGATACTTTCAATAAGCCCATAGAAGATGAATTTCAATCCCTTTGCAAAAAGCAGTTATATGATCTACCTGTAAAATAGTCTATAGAACATTAAATGTAAAAGGATAACAATAAGATCATGATTTATCCCAAAAGTGTTTCCTTCTGAACAATGAAAAAGATGAAAAGAACAAAATGAACAAGAAAAAGATTAAAAACAACCAGTAACAGCAAAAAATAATAGCATTACGAATCATGATCCCAGTCATTTCTAACAATGAAAAGAACAATACCATCCTTACCAATCTTCCACCTATGAGACAATACACCGAAGTACAAGGGTTTAAAAAAAAAGAACAATAAATTTAGAGAGTATCCAAGTAAAAATCCAAATAATTAGGCTAAAGTTGCTATAAAATACTAATAATTCATTACTAAAGAGGAGGAAGGATATTAGGAGACATTTTCAAATCATTTGACAGACATATTCAAAATGCACTGAAATTCTTTTAGGACAGGAAAAAGATTCCATGTGGCAAAAATAAATGTACAAAATACTGAAATTTAGAATTTTTTTTTTGCTTCAGGAAAAGACCCATGATATAGTAGAGATATAATACTTGAACTGAGAGATGTACCTGAGCCAACATCTAAATGAATCATACGAGGCCTATCAAAAAAATGACTACATGTAACTTTATTTACAAAATTAATTTATTTACAAAGGTAGAAAGATTAATAAAAATTCACTGCTACCAGAAATTAGGAGAAGGAACTTAGAATTAGTGACTTATGAAGATTTTTAAAATGAAACAATAGAAATAATTTAATGAAGCTCTTCAGATTAAACAGGTTTAGTGCCTATCAAATAAATAGTTGTGAATATGTGGTCAGATTTATATTCCCTATAAAATTGCTATTATTTTTAATGAATTTTAATGAAAAATTCTAAAACAAAATACCCTTGATAATTCATTATTTAAACTGTACAGGGAACAGATTATCATCATAGAAAAAATGTTCACCATAATTATCCAATCATGACATCAATACATAAAAATTTTTTTAAACTTCAATAGATATGGTCATGCTTAACATACCTAACCTCTAAATGTGGAATGAAAAATTCTTAAAATATTGAGAGTAAGTAAAATAAATCAAAAGCATATAAGAACAATTTTAGGTACATACCATCTTTATTTTCCTTTTTGTCATTTGAGTTATCATATGGTAGATGAGCTCAATAGTCAGTTTTTTTAAAAAAATCATTTTAACTAACCACACAATACTATGATGATCACCTAAGATGGAGGCAATCATGAAAAAGAAGATAGGAATCTGCTTTCGGGAGAAAACATTGCATTATCCTACCACATGCTTGGAACCTCTTTTTCCATTGCTTATGAGACCAAAATTAGGTTTTTCTTTAAAATAGCCTGAAAAACTTCACTGTTTCTTTCCAACACTACCCAAGGGATGAGGTTTAGAATTATAATTTTCCCCAGATTACCTTTTTTCCAAGTATAAGCATCAAAAATCATTTTCTGATATTTTCAATTCATATTCTCATCTTGCCTCCCACCTCTTTCCCTTCCCAAGACACCAGGTAATATTATATAGGTTGCACATTTGTTATTATATAATGCTTTTTTCCATGTTCATAATGTTGTGAAAGAAGACACATATCACATTCAAGAAAAATTCATGGAAGAAATAGAGTGAAGAATGGCTTCCTTCAATCTGCATTCAAATTTTTTTTCAGTTCTTTTTATAACAATAGATAGCCTTTTTCATCATGGATCCCCTATAGCTGTCCTTTCATTGCTGATAATAGTGAAGTCATTCATAATTGATCATTGTACTTTATTGCTGTTATTATAGTCAAAATTCTCTGGGTTTTGCTCATATCTCTTTGCATCACTCCTTATGTCTTTCCAGGTTGTTTTTTTGTTGTTGTTGTTATCATCTTGCTTATTTTTTATGGTGAAATAGTATTCCATTACAGTTGGTCTGGGACCATAATGCCCTTGCTTTTTTTTTTTTAACTTTGGCTAACACACTGTAGATTCTGTTCTAGCCCTTTACCTTTACTCTTTGTGTTTCTCCATGCTTTAAATGAACACATTTATGTATTTATTTGTAAATATGTACAAAACATATTGTGGGGTTCTGGCTTTTAATCCACTCTGCTATCCTTTTCCATTTTATGGGTGAGTTTATCCAGTTCACATTTACATTCATAATTAATAACTATGTGTATCTCTGTATTCTTATTTTTTCCTATTTATCTTTCTCTTCCTCTCCTTTCAGTTTTTCCCTCATATGTAAATATATAAATATTTTTGTTTATGACTACTGCCTCCCCAAGCTTACCCTCCCTTTTGCCCTACATGTGCGTTTTTTTTTATTTCTCTCCTCTTATATCCCTATTTGGTAAAATAATTGCTTCATTATCTCACATGAGGAGGTAAGTAATAATCAATACAGTCAAAGTTTCCTTAATCTACAGTATTATAAATTAAGCTGAATTAGGGGAAAGACTACTTCCAGGATCTTTTTAGGCTCACATGGCCACAAGAATCATACTTGGCTATTTCATTTGTCCTTTATAATTTTATGAAAAGGAAGTAGAATCCCTGGACCTGAGAACTTGAACTTTGGGAAATTTTGAGGCAGCCTTCCAGGTAAGATGTCGCTTCCAGTCTAATGGGTAATTCTGAGGAGTCAGAGGACATGGACCCAAGCTTAGGGCGTTTTTAGACTCAGAAACTTGTGGGCCTATGCTATATGGGAATTACTGCTTGGGAGTCAAAAGGAATAGACAAAAATTTAATGTAGGAATTCATAGCCCAGGTAGACTTAAAATAAGACAGAACATGCACTGCCTGCAAAAATAGCCAAGTCTCTCCAATTATACAATAGCACATCAAATGAATGTGACCCTTCCATATATTCAAGTTATTCTATATCCCTCCTTCCTTTCATAGATAAATATCTAGAAAAAGCTGCCCAGACATAATACCACTTTTGACCTCTCAATCCTTGAAATTTGGCTACTGAATTCATCATTTGGCTAAAACACTTTCCTCCAAATCACCAATAATCTCTTATTTACCCAAATTAATGACCTTTTCTTTCTCCTTATCCTTTTTTTGTTTTTTTTAAGTGAGATAAAATTTGTAAAGTGCTTAGTGCATTGCCTTGCACATAATAATTGATATATAAATACTGGTTGTTATTATAATGAATAATAGTTATTATATTGTTTTTCCTTTACTTCTAGGTATGCTGACCTTTAAATTATGACACACTTTTCTCTCCCTGTTTTCCTCTTATTTCTCTGGTTGCTGTTTTTCAGTTTCCTTTGATGGATCTTCATCCACCTTCTATCTGCAAACTGTGGGTGTGCCACAGAGGTCTGACTTGGGTCTTCTTATATTCTCTTTGTACTCCTTTTCCCTTAATGATTTCATCAGGATCTTCTGGGTTCAATAATAATTTCTGCAGGTGCCTCCTATATCTATATATTAATCTCTATTTTCTCTCCTGAGTTCTAGTCCCACATTACCTGCTTATAAATTAAATAATTACCATTGAATTTGGAAAGATCTCTCAAACCAGAAAAACAAAAATAATTTTAGATAAATAAAAATAAATAGATAAATAACAAATAAAATAGCATTTTACAATAAATAAAATAATATTTATGAATAAGAATAAGTAAATGAATAAATAAATAAAATTAAATATTGACTGTGCTAACTACAGTATGAGAAACCGGGTATACAGAAAATAATTCTTGGTCACAAGGAGCTTATATTCTACCCTGGGAAGTATTCCCAGGGTAGAATATATACATATGGAAACAAATGCATAAATTCAAGATATTTTGGAGGGTTGTAAAATGCACTAATAGTTGGGGAATCAGGGAACGATTCAAATAAATGTTGATGATCTGCAAAACAAAATAAACATCTCTTTCCCTTCCAAATCCACTGTTCTCATTTTCCCTATTTCTATAAAGGACATTATCATTTTTCTAATTACATATGTTCAGAAATTCAGTGTCATCCTCAGCTCATTACTATTCCTTAACCCTCACATGCAATCATTTCCTTTTTTTTTATTCTACCTCCATAACGTCCCATGTATCTGTATCCTTCTCACCTTTGAACTATCATCTTAGGTCAGATTCTCATCAGTATCTTCTCCATTACTGAAATAGTCTGCTAATTCTTTTCCCTGACTGATGTCTCTGCTTTCACACAACTACTAAAGTTGCATTCCTAAAGTACAAATATAATCATGTTGCTCACCTGTTCAAGGAGTTTTAATGGATGCTTACAATATCTAATACAGAAATATGATTCCTTTCTCTGGCATTTAAGTCATTCACAAGTGGCTTTGACCTACCTTTCCAGACTTATTTATGCATTACTCTATTTCTTTTATTTTTCACTGCAACATAATTTTTATTTTTCCTTTTTTTTGGTCCAGTAATATTTTTTCCTAATTACACGAGAAAATAATTTATTTTATTTTATTTTAATTTTTTTTTGAAATTTTTTTATTTGGGATATTTTCTCCTTGTTACATATTTCATGTTCTTTCCCTCTCCCCCAATTCCCCCTAACCCACCTTAGCTGACGCACAATTTCACTGGGTTTTTCTCCATTTCTTTATATTCTATTTTACCCCAAATGTCTGACTTGCTGTACCTCAGATGGAGCACTGCATTTTCTTTTTCAATGCCTTTGCTGATCCTTACTTCCATGCTTAGAATTCACTCCCTCCATATCACCACCCCTTACAATTCCTTGTCTTCTTCAAGTCCATCCTATTTGCCCCATATCTTCTAGGGCCTTGTCCCATTGCTTTACATATGACTCTGTGTATATTGTATTTATCAATAATTTTAAATCAATTCATGCACTTAATTTTTTCCCTAATAGAATATAAACTCTGAGAACAGTGACTTAAACAAATATCCCTAGGAACTACTAAGTGACAGCAATATACTGGGTACTTAAGGAATGCTTCATTATCATCATCACTAGCATTTATATGGGTCTTCACGGCTTTCAAAGTGCTTTATAAATATTTTATCCTAACAACAACTGTAGGAAGTAGGTTCTGTTTTTATTCCATTTCACACATGAGAAAACTGAGGTATGGGGGAAGTGATTTGCCCAGGATCACACAGCTACTACCTGAGGATGGATTTAGACTCTTCTTGATTCCTAAACCAGTCCTCAATACTACCTAGCTATTGATAGATTCATTGACTCAACTGGTAGGCACCTAAAAAATCCTCTATTGGAGTAGAAACCTAAACAAGAATCTCTGCTTCAACTTCTCTAATGAATGGTCATGTAAACTCTTCTCACAGGTTGTTAGCAATGGAGAACTCTTCCCTATGAATAGCATGTTCTACATATGGAGAGCATCTTATCATTAGAAAAATTCTTTCAGTGAGCCTATCTCTAGAAATTTCTATTAATTACATTTATTGATTTCAGGGCAAATATCACAATTTCCTTACATGAAACACCTTCAAATATTTGAATGTAACTCTTACAAACCCACTGTGTTTTATCTCCTTAAGACAGCTATCCACCAGGCCACCTAAAAAAGTAATCTGTTGGCATGTACTCCCTTCTCCCTGGGTGTTTCATGGAAGCATCTTGTCCCTTTCAAAGGCTGCCTCCTTCCCCTATTGTCCAATCGACTGAACAATGTACACTGGTCCCTTTGGATGGGGGTATATTGTATTTATCAATAATTTTAAATCAATTCATGCATTTAATTTTTTCCCTAATAGAATATAAACTCTGAGAACAGTGATGTAAACAAATATCCCTAGGACCTACTAAGTGACAGCAATATACTGGGTACTTAAGGAATGCTTCATTATCATCATCATTCATTCAAAATGGCATTTGGCATTCCACCTCCCTACTTCTGGGTCTTTGCAGAGGCTCTTTCCTATGACAGAAATCAGTTCTCTCCTAACTTCTACAAAGAATCTCTTGTATACTTCAAAGTTCAGTTCAAGTGCCTCATTCATGAGGCTCTCCTAATCCTCCCAGAGGCTAGGACCTCCCTTTGCCTGTCCTAAATTACCTCATGTCACTGTTGTCTATGTTGTGTATATTCCTGTATGTGTACCTATTGTCTCACTGAAAGAATGAAAGCTCCTTGAGGACTGTTTCATTTTGGTTTTGTATTACCACTACATTGCATAATTGTGAAACATAGGAAGTAAATAATGAATTATATGAATTGATTTATTGACTTATTGATTTTAGGTCTCCTTTAATAGAATGTATAATCCTTAAGAATAGGGACTATTTCATTTTTGACTTTGTATTCTCAGGGTCTAGAACATAAAAGGGGCTTAATAAGTGTATATTGATTAAGGAATCACTTTTAAGTATATTGAATTAAAAACTTCCATATCAGCATAGGATAGGAAACAGGTAGTTGGTCGAACTGTCATTATGGTCTGGGCCAAGAGCACTAGAAGTGTAGGAAGAAAAGAGAATTGATGTCCATATTGAGGCCTGAAGCTTGTGTTATTTTTTGTAGAGTTGCCCATCACTTTCCCAAAGAGCAGTATTGCTCAAGTTACCAAGTGAATAAATATATCATCCTAATCATCCTTAATTAGAGAATGTTAGCATAACTATTCTGAATATTTATGTTTTCCTTTTTAGAGGTAGTATTATATGAACATCTGAATTATAATCATCAGGAATGGGCTCATCAGAAGATCTTATTAGTGACTAAGGAAGGCCCCAAACTGCCCCTATCATTTTCCACACTTGCATGTACTCATAACTTCAGACTTCTCTCAGCCAGATCATCTAAATTTCCCTTGAAAAATTGAGAACATATCCAGTTTTACTCAGTCATAGTCCAGGAGGAATTCAGTTATTTCAAGAAGTCTCATTACTTGAGATCCTACTATTGCCTTCTGTTATTTATCTTTCCATACAATCGCCTTTTACTATCCTTTTTTTCTTAATTCAAATTAATAAAGTCCTGCAGTGAATGATTCTTCAGTTTCTTTGAAATTCCTTTGAATGACTGAAAAGTCCTCGAAATCGCAATAATAGGGGTGGTGGTGATGTTGGGGGAAGCCTTTTATTCTTTCCCTTAGAATTCAGTGCCATTATAAAGTTTCATATAATTTGCAGACTGCATCTCATAAAATACTGGCAAAATTTATTCAATTCAAATTAAATAGATGTAGCACAGCGTAATCTTTCTCTATTAAATATGTCACTTTTTGCAATTGTTTCTTAATATCCCTCACAGCTTCCATCTAAGATTAGCACTTTCTTTGCTGCCACAGTTTCACTAACCTACTGAATTATTCACTGAAGCATAACCTTCAGATATCAGGTTAGAAAGACCTTGATTATGGCAGGAAGTGAACTGTATAAACCATTTTTCTTTAAAAGAAAATTTCTCAGTATAGAAAAGTCTGAAATGAGATAAGTATTAAATGTGTGTAAAAATTAAGTTCATAATTGATAGGAACTTAGCCAACTGTGACATTCCTGCATTTTGTTTATTATAATACATAATAACATTCTAAGTACCGTAAAGCAGTGTAAAAACATGTGAATTTTTGCAGAGTTTCTTTACACCTATTGCACACATACACACACACAACTATGGTTTAGTTTTAGGATATACAAATGTATTGTAAGTAATTCAACATTTTTCATGATTTCAAAATATTCAGAAAAATAAAGAAATTTGTTTCATATCCTCCTCCTTCCCCATTCATTCTCTCATTCTCCACCCTGACTTCAGTTTCAAGAACCTTTTAATGTTTGCTATCAAGTGAATAGATGGAGAAGGCAGGAATTCACTAAGGTCTTCCCTGCAGCAAACTTCTATTAATAGTGACCATTGATTTGCATCAGTGCAGTGTTGAAAGGTCATTTTGTTACTAAGAGAGAAGACTACGCACTAGGAACACCTCCTTTACTAGTGTTGAAATCTAGAAACTCACCACTCATGAATCAGCTTCTTCAATGTTTGTCCATTGAGCAACCAGTTCTTGAAATATAACTAGGAAGAATAATAGGTTAATAATGTTTTGCCTAAAGTAATGGAAAATTGCAATGAAATAAAAAAAACTAAGTTGTATTTATTCTATTATGCTAAAATATTGTTTTCTTCCAAGTTATTTGCCCTATATAGGATAGATTAAATTGATTTTTCTAATTTTTGTAATATCATCAAGTCTTATTAAATTTTATTTAGTCCCAACTGTTGTCTCTTTTATAAAAGTCAACAGAACTAAACAAAACTAAACAGAAATAAGAATACTCCTAGCAAGCAGTAATGAGTTATTAAAGAGTAATGAGGTTGACCAGATTCTCTATGTAGATTTGTTAATGAATCTGAGGAATGAATAGCAAAATATTTTTGATAGAGTTCAAAGTCTGAGAAGTATGAACCAGAATAGAAAAAAAATATTCTTAGTGTATCAAACTCATCCATCCAAACATCAATCACTCTAATAGAAACCATCTAAAACTTCAATTGATTCCTTCAGAGTTTTCTAAAGAAAAATAAAAAGATTCAACAAAGACCCAGATATGAACAACTAAATATTGGTTGCAACAAAAATCAGAATGAGTTGACAAGTTGTTCAAAGCTAATGAGAGCTGGTAGGGGAAAGGCACACAAAAAAAAGGTAGTAAAGAGAAATTTGCAAAAATACTCTTTTCCCAAGACGCTTTATTTTTGTGGATTTCTAATATGAGACATGTCATGACAATTTGAGATTTTGGGGTTGAAAAATGCAATTATTTTAAATGTGCAATAACACATTTGCTACCTGAGCAAAACAAAACAAAACTACACTTTATACTAAAACAGAAAATCTGAAGTCCTGAGGTAAATAAAATGGAATTTACTATAAGAAAAGATCCCTCAAACACCTTCAATAATTATTGATAGTAGAGACACCAGGGACTATGTTGTAATTGTTACCACAATAAGGGAATTAATGTTTATGAGCTGTGGGGAAAGGAGACAGAATTTCATTCTATAGTCTTAAAGAGGTCACAAGGCTATCCTTCTGAAGTTGTCTACTGGAACAATATAAAGGTAGATACATAGACAAATGGTTTTGAATATTTTTAAAAAATGATTAATCATGCCAATAAGGTTGAACCGTCCCTGCATCGTGGTTGTGACATGATGGTTTACTTAGAAAATCCTACATTAATAGGTAAGAAATGAATGGAAAGAATTAATAGCTTCAGCAAAGTTACAAGCCAATAAAAAACTTACCCAATCCACAAAATGTTTACGTGTACATAACAAAGTCCAACAGGCAATAATATAAATGAAGTGATATTTGCATCACTATTCTTATTGAAAAAAATTAGTATTATAGTATATTGTAGACCAGTGGTTCCTAATCTTTTTTGGCCTACCACCCCCTTTCCAGAAAAAAAATATTACTTAGCCCCCTGGAAATTATTTTTTTTTAAATTGTAATAGCAATTAATAGGAAAGATAAATGCACCTGTGGCCATCACTGCTCCCCTGGATCTCTGCAGCACCCACCAGGGGGCGGTAGTGCCCACTTTGGGAATCACTGTTCTAGACAAACATAATAGGATTTAGGACTAGAATGGACTTTAAAAGTCATACAGTCCAATACTTTTATTTTATTAGTAAGAAAACTTAAGCCTCATAAAATTAAGTGATGATCAGAATCACAAAGGTAGTAAAAAGCAGAACTGAGACAGAAACCCAAGTATTTTGACTCCAACACTCATGTTTTTTCTGTTATAAGAGAAGTGACAATAAAGTGGCTACAAAAAATAAAAAAATGCCTGTCTTCTGATAAATATAAAATACTAGGCTAATTCTAGAACCCCAATAGCCTAATTACTATTGTCAAATAATGACATGTTTTTATCTTATTCTTATATTTTTCAGTGGATTTCATTTTGAAATTGTAGTTGAATCCTGATATTATTTTATCTTTAATATTTTTGAATAACTTCACAAATTAATAAAATAACTTCTTTTTCTTCAATAGAATAAAATGAGGTTAAGAGTATTTGATATGTGTACTGATCCGATCTCTGGGACATCTTTAGATGAAGATATGGTTTCACCCTCTTCCTTATTGATATCTGCCCTGCCATTCTACTTAATCAACTTATTTAATCTTTTTATATTTAAAGTATTGTGTTTTATATTTGTGGAGTTGTTTTCCACTTTTTCTCTTTTTTTACTGACTTCACCCCTTCCTCATTTAAGTAAAGATTTTATCTCTGATTAGTTATTCTTATGTTAATTTGAGGCTGATTTATAACCACAGAGTCCATGTCCATTTAGTCCTATCTTAAATTTTTTTACTTTCCTTAAGTTGTTATAATTTGCAAGCTTGTATAACAACAACATGTGAATCAAAATTTAGAAACAAAAGCTACTTGATCCACGTTTTTAAAATCTTTATTAGTTACCTGCTTTGCAATAAATATTATATTAAATATCAAGTTTACAAAGGTGGAAAAAAGCAATTCCAGTCCTCCAGGAGCTTACTGGGAAAATATGTCATAAAAATGAATAAGAATAAATTTTAATAGATTAATTTTCCTCCTTTTTTGTCTCTACTTTCTTTTACATCACTTCATATTCAAAGCATAATACAAAAAAGAAAAAATCTTGGAAGCCAATGGATGGAATATAAATGTGAAGTGAGGAAATTCAAGATAAAAGTGAAGAGGATAAAAATGTCCTTAAGCCCAATGGTCATGTCTTCTGGTGAGATATATCATAATTTAATTCTGGCACCCCCATGGCTAACTCTGGTTGACAACTTTTCAAAGATGAGAATTATTTGGAACTGATCCAAGATCATGCTTTAAATCAAACTGTTCATAAATCAGCTACTCTTTCACTATGAATAGGTAACCTGGAGGAGTGATACCTTGAGGGAACAGACAATCCTGGCCTCTGTCTGATTCACACTGTTCTTTAAGTTGATTAACTGAAGGATTATTTTTGCCAGAATGTTTAAAAAAAGGAAAACATTCAAACAGGTTTGATTTTTTTTTCCTATGCAAACTTTTATAAAATGAATGATTAGTCTCTAAGAAATTTACTTAAAAATGAAATATACCCCACTTGTCATTTCAAAATGGAAAAATTATTACTTAGAACTGTGTTACATGAGCTCATTTTCATCTTTAGTTACCTCTTCACCTCTTAAATCCACATAGGGCAATTCTCACAGGACTGAAAAGGCAAATAAGCTATCATGTAATTGTGATGAGCATGCGTATCTGCAGAGGTAGATCCAGCTGGTGGTTGCCTGGGAATTTGGAGAATTTGGAAGAAGTTTTTGAATAGGTAATTATCATTCTTGAACCTAAACCACCTTTCTCAATTTTTCCCTTCCTCTTATCACAATTTTTTTTCTTCATCTTCAGGCTAGAAAACTTAAACTAGGCCCTATTTTTTTTTTGCTCTCCTTTACCTATACATTAATATTCACATTAATTCCTTTTTCTCTGAGTACTGGGACTGTTTCACCTTTGTCCCTCCCCTGCAACACAATGCTTTCAGCATAGCAGCCAGATACTAGGCTGTATTTCTGAAAGTCTAGATTATATTTTGTTTTGCATTTATTTAATTCATTTTGCATATATATATAAAATCACCTGGCTCCCAGAGTATAAGCTCAGTCAGGGCAAGACTGATCTGATTTCATATATCTTTAATAAAATCCATAGGGCTTAGAAAGACTCCTTAAATAGAAAATTTAATTTCAGTATTTACAACAAAGCTAATCCAAAACACTCATTTTTAAGGATGAAAAAAACAAACTAGAACTACTTTGAGTAATTGAGACACATCTACAGTCACAATAGATGATGATGATGATGATGATGATGATGATGATGATGATGATGATTGTCTTCCTCATCATCATTAGTTGAGGAAAATAATATTAATAACCACCTTAAGATACTATCCCTTTCCCCATAATTTGCTCAGCACTGCATAGCAGTAATATTCAATTAACAATTCAAACTCTATGTGACAACTCAATTATTGTAGAGTATCATATACTGAGTTTATTCTTAAATACAAGAATGGGAAAAAGTGTACAATAATTGTTCTGTTGAATGAGCTTACCTTTAGTAGCTAAAAATAAAAAGGACTAGGCATGGAGAAGGACAAGGATCACATAGGGAAGACAAAATATCCTTTGCTTCCCCCTGCTACTTTCAGGCCCTTCTACCACCATTACTCAATAACCTCACCTCCACTGAGATTCACTCAATCCATATTTATAACCCCATCAAGATTCTGGTAGTTGTTACCGAGTGACCTTTAGGACACTCTCCTACCTTCCTCAACAAGTTCAATACGTTCCTCACAGTCTTTCTTTCCCAGCTCTTGCCTTCATACTAGGTGACTTCAACATATTAATATTTTCTCTTGCCAACTTGCCCATTTCCAATTGCCTACTCTTCTACTAGTTTTAAGCTGCACAGCGATATTTTAATGACCTTGATTTGCCATTATCCATCTTTCAATTCTGCATCCACAAACTCTAAAATTCCTTTTTTGTGATCAAAATCTTTTGTCATCCCATCCTTCCCTGTTACTTAAAGCCCCTGACCCTATTTTGCTTTCTCAATGTGACCTCCAATCATTGTACCCTTTAGTTTGTTTTTATGTTATTTCCCTTACACAGGCTTTACACTGCTACTCCTTTCTCCAATTTGATCACTTGCCAAACCAGTTCAAATCTATATTATCTTAGTGTCTTGAATCCCTTGCCCTCTTATCTTATTGCTAGTTTTCTCCTGCCATACCCCACTCTTGGACCACTCCTACGATTCCTTTGCTCCTATTAATGTACTGTAAAATATAAATTAAGAAAATCATGAAGCTGTAAAAACTAGGCCTTCTAAAAATGTTACAAAATCGCCATTGTTCTTTTACTATCACAAGGAAATCCTTTATACTTCTTTTATCAATTAGCTATCCCAATCACCATAGCACCTTTTCCAAACCTGCCATTCCATCTCAAATTTCCCATGGTTCCACCTACAACCTATCCTCCTATATCTTTTCCTTTCATGGTTAAATTCCTTGAGAAAGGTTTCCATATTTCTTGCCACTATTTCCCTTTCTTTCATTTTCCTATTAACTCTCTACTTTCTGACTTCCAACCATATCATTCTGTTGAAACTTTTTTCTTCAAAGTTACCAATGATTTGAAAAGTGCTACATCTACTGGTCTTATTCAATCTTTATTAGTCTTTACCTCTCCATAGATTCTGACACTCAGTCACCTACTTCTCCTGATATTCTCTTCTCTTTCATGATGCTACTGTTTTCTAGTTTTCCTCTTATTTTTCTGACATGGACATAATCTGTCCTGTCTCTTTGGGTCATTGCCTTATGATTTCACGATCAATTTATCACTATTCAGGTGATTCTCAAGTATACTTATCCATCTCTGTCCTTTCATAATTGATAGAGCTCCAGATCAGGAGTCAAGAAGACCTAAGTTCAAATGTGGCTTCAGATATTCACTAGCTCTGTGACCCTGTGCAAGTTACTTAACCATATTTGCCTCAATTTCTCCATTTATAAAATGATCTCAAAAAGGAAATGGTAAACCACTTTGATATCTTTGCCAAGAAAACTCAGTGGTGCCACAAAGAAGTGGGCATGACTGAATAACTACATCTTTTCTCCTACTCCTATTCTAATATGTAAGTATCTGTTGGACATTTCAAACTATATGTCTCTTAGATAAATTAAACTCTGCATGTCCAAAACTGAACTTATCATTCTTTCCTCTAAACTCATTGTTTCTCCTAATTTTCTTATTATTTTCCAGGGCACCTTTGTCCTTCAAATCATTGATTCTCAGCCTAAGTTATCATCCTTGACAATTATTCTCTTTCAACCTACCCATATCTGATTTTTTTCCTTATGCCTATCAATTCTTCCTTTATTATATCTCTAGTCTATGCCCCTAATCTATCCTTTGACACTGCTCTGACTCCAGTACAGGTCATTATTACCTCATTCATGGACTTTTTCAATAGTCTTCTTGTGAGTCTCTCTGACCCAAACATCTCCCCATTTTAAGCTATCTTCCTCTAAGCTATGATCCTCCCACCGCCACTTCAATAAACTACAGTGACTATTATTTTTACTATCAAATACAAAGTCATTCAACTTTTATTATCCTTCATAATTTTCCCTCTTCTTTTTTTCCCCATCTTGATTCCCTTCAAGTACTATGAGATCTTGTGATATAGACCTCTTTACTGTTCCTAAAAATCACACTCCATCTTCTAATTCTGCACATTTTCACAGACTGTCACAGATTTCTGGAATTCACTATCTCCTCTCTATCTGCCTACTATGTGTTTCTTTAAGTATCAGATAAAATGCTATCTTCTGTAAAAAAGTTCTTCCCATTCTTCATTTAAAAAAATTAAATCCTTATATTCCATCTTAGAATCAATATTGTATATTGGTTCCAAACAAAAGATTAGTAAGGACTGGAAAATGGGGCTGCGACACAACTAGGAAGTATTTGAGGCCAGTTTTGAACCCAGGACCTCCTGTTTCTGGGCCAGATTCTCAATCCACTGAGCCAGCTAGCTGCCCCCTTACTATTTTTCCTTAATGCTAGCATCTTTCTTCTGAGATCATATCCAACTCATTCTGTATAGTGATTCCTTTTTATACATAGTTTGTATGAACAGGTTTGTATCTAGTAGTTTGAATACCATCTTTCCCATTAGACTGTGAGTTTTAATTTTTTTAATTTTTTATTTTTTTAAACCCTTAACTTCTGTGCATTGGCTCCTAGGTGGAAGAGTGATAAGGGTGGGCAATGGGGGTTAAGTGACTTGCCCAGGGTCACACAGCTGGGAAGTGTCTGAGGCCAGATTTCAACCTAGGACCTCCTGTCTCTAGGCCTGACTCTCAGTCTACTGAGCTACCCAGCTGCCCCCACGACTGTGAGTTTTTAAAAAATGGAATGATTCTACCTTTCTTTGTACCCCCAAATGATTGGCAAAGTGCTTTGTGCATAGCAGTTTCTTATTACTAATCTTTCATTGTTTTTAAATTGGTTTTCATTCATTTCCAACAGTTTATAAGACCATTTGGGGTTTTCTTGGCAATGTTACTGGAGCAGATTCCATTTCCTTCTCCAGCTCATTTTGCAGATAAATTGAGGCAAATGGTTAAGTGATTGACCCAGGATCATACACCTAGTAAGTGTCTGAGAACAGATTTGAACTCAGAAATATTAGTCTTCCTGAATCCAGAAGTCCCACTTTATCCACTGTATCGTACATTTTTATAAATTTTGATAGAGATAGCAAAATAGGCATTTGTATTGGTAGTTATCAATGTTATTTATCATTTTTAAATTAACATACTAATGTGACTATATTAAAATATACGAACTCATTTTAAAGATCATAGCAGTGACAATGGAGTGGCACATAGTAAGTGGGAAGGAATTCATAAAAGATAGATAACTAGAAAAAAAAGGATTGCTCCTCTGCTGGGGGCAAAAGATAACCAATGGATAGATTTCATATTCCATTAATAACCATATGCCAAATGACTTAGAGAGAAGCTTCTATTACATGAGGTAGAGTTGGTGTAGTAGATTTATGGGAGGACATGGGCCAGAGACACAGAAGATTAGGAAGCACGTATAGGTCATGAACTGTATCATTGGAAAAAAATAAATTTTGGTGGAAAGCATTGAAGGGTAAGGAAAGATTGGAAGGCCAGTAATACCATATGATCCTTGAAATGAGTTAGATTCCAAGTGGTGAGAAGACAGCTTTTGTAGGCATCGCTAATGGATATGTAATGCTATATAATAGGAAAGATGACTTACCCATTTTCCTGGAAAAAAATCTGAAGATCTGAAAAGAAGTCATTGTATTTGGAAATTAGAAAATCATTACTCAATTTTGAAAATGAAGTTTAAGTAGGGATATAAGGGCAGAAGCCAGATTCTCAGGGATTGAAGAATAAATTTGGTTATTTGGAACTAAAAACAGCATTTATGTGGATTACTTTAAATAAAATAGGAGGTAGAGACTAATTGGTAAAGTAGAGGCACAGAAAAATGGAACCTATCTGAGAATCCTCTCCAACCAACATTAAAATAATGTTTCCAGATGAATAATGGAGACATAGAACCAACAAAGGGGACAGATGAAGCAACTTTCCTGTGGAAAACAACTTGAAAATTAGGCAGAGAGAGTCTATTTGACTGGAGTGAGAGGGGAACATAGTCTCAATCAACTAATGCGAGCTAACAGCAAGCCCCTTTATCCCACTCTTACTGCTCCATGTTCTGAAACTAAGCCCAAGCCATCTTGGAGACCCTGAGACACTGACTAAGCCAATAGTAGAGCAACCCTTGCCTACCTCTGGAAGTTTCAAGCCCTAGAACAAACTTGATGTGAAATCACAAGTCCTAGTACAAGGGCTCATTGGGGAATGGCTGAACAAACTGTGGTATATGCTGGTGATGGAATACTATTGTGCTAAAAGGAATAATAAACTGGAGGAATTCCATGTGAACTGGAAAGACCTCCAGGAATTGATGCAGAGTGAAAGGAGCAGAACCAGTAGAACATTGTACACAGAGACTGATACACTGTGGTAAAACTGAATGTAATAGACTTCTGTACTAGCAGAAGTGTTCTTGCATGAAAAAAGAGTGTTTATATGGTGTTGTGTGACACTATCATGATGTTACATGACATAACTGTGTTGTTGCCTGTTGTGTGGATGTAGTAGTGTGTTTTCTGTTGCCGTGACATGTCATGTCAGTAAGTATTAACCCATGATGGTAGCACATTGTCACGTGATGGTAACATGTCACATGACAGTAATGTATTGTGCTGTCAAATGATGGTAGCATATTGTCACATGAGGCTGAGAGTTTTGTGTTATCACATTCCAGCATTGTCTTGTATTTTCACGTGTTGGCAGTATGCTGTGTGTTGTCACATGAAGGTAGTTTGCTGTCTCACGATAGTAGTGTGTCATTGCATGTTGTCACATGATAGGAGCTTGTTACCACCTGATATTAGCATGTTGTTGTGTTCAATCACATGATGTAAATATGCCATCACATTGTAATGACCTGTTGTAGCATTATTTTAGCATGCCGTTCCCTGATGTTGCATGGTAGTAGCATGTTGTATGTCTTGACATAATGGT
Organism: Gracilinanus agilis; assembly: GCF_016433145.1. Classification (NCBI taxonomy): domain Eukaryota; kingdom Metazoa; phylum Chordata; class Mammalia; order Didelphimorphia; family Didelphidae; genus Gracilinanus; species Gracilinanus agilis. The sequence continues at coordinate 490,991,305 of NC_058130.1, read as the reverse complement.
AGTGTGTTGTGTATCATCAAATGACTGTAGTATGTTGTTATGTAATGTAGCTGATGGTAGTGTGTCGTCACATGATGCTAGCATTTTGTTGCTCATTGTTCCATGGTGTCTAATGACAATAGTGTTTTGTTGCATGTTGGTGTATGATGGTTGTGTTGTTTTATTTTATTCCAAAGATATTCTTTATTTTTTCCTCATCCATTGTTATTCTTTTTCATTTTTGTCTTGGCTTTATTTACATTTTAAAAATGAGCAAGCAAACAATTAGTTCTATTAGCCTTAAATATTTCTTTTTTGAGTTTAGTAGTCATTTTATATTTAATTTTTGTGTCCCTTTTATATTGTAAATTATACAGTCTTTTTATTTCACATACAGTAATGAAAATGGCCAAGATTACTCTGTAGTTTCAAAACCAAATGAGATAATCTGAACCAACAGCCTCATAAACATCTGGACATATTCCAAGATACTGAAGGCATGCACAAATTTCTTTGGGCAAGGATCAACAAGGAAATTTTCATTATTTTATTAACATTTTGATTATTTGATTTTTTAAAAAATTAATTATATTTTTTAGAAAAAAATTTTTCCATGGTTACATTATTCATGTTCTTACTTTCCCCTTCATTCCTGCTTAACAATCCCCCCCATAGGTGATTGGCATTTCCACTGGTTTTAACATGTGTCATCGATCAAGACTTATTTCCATAATATTGATAGTTGCATTGGTGTGGTCATTTAGTGTCTACATCCCCAATCATGTCTGCATCAACCCATGTGTTCAAGCAATTGTTTTTCTTCTGTGTTTCCATTCCTGTAGTTCTTCCTTTGAATGCAGGTGTCGTTCTTTTCCATAAATCCCTCAGAATTGTCCTTGGTCATTGCTTTACTGCTAGTACAGAAGTCCATTACATTCAATTTTACCACAGTGTATTGGTCTCTGTGTACAATGTTCTTCTGGTTCTGCTCCTTTCACTCTGCATCAATTCCTGGAGGTCTTTCCAGCTCACATGGAATTCCTCCAGTTTATTATTCCTTTGAGCACAATAGTATTTCATCACCAGCATATACCACAATTTGTTCAGCCATTCCCCAATTGGAGAGCATACCCTCATTTTCCAATTTTTTGCCACCACAAAAAGCGCGGCTATAAATATTTTTGTACATGCCTTTTTCCCTATGATCTCTTTGGGGTACAACCCAAAGAGCCCAACTTTTGGGACAAAAATCCACTATTTAACAAAAACTGCTGGGAAAATTGGAAAACAATATGGGAGAAATTAGGTTTAAATCAACATCTCACACCCTACACAAAGATAAATTCAGAATGGGTGAATGACTTGAATATAAAGAAGGAAACTATAGGTAAATTAGGTGAGCACAAAATAGTATACTTGTCAGATCTCTGGGAAAGGAAAGATTATAAAACCAAACAAGAGTTAGAAAAAATTACAAAATGTAAAATAAATAATTTTGCTTACATGAAATTAAAAAAGGTTTTGTACAAAGAAAAACAATGTAACCAATATCAGAAGGGAAACAACAAACTGGGAAAAAAATCTTTATAACAAAAACTCTGACATAGGTCTAATCACTCAAATATACAAGTTAAATCAATTGTATAAAAAAATCAAGCCATTCCCCAATTGATAAATCGGCAGGGGACGTCAATAGGCAATTTTCAGATAAAGAAATCAAAAGTATCAATAAGCACATGAGAAAGTGTCCTAAATCTCTAATAATTAGAGAAATGCAAATCAAAACAACTCTAAGGTATTACCTCACACCTAGCAGATTGGCTAAAATGACAGCAGGGGAGAGTAATGAATGTTGGAGGGGATGTGGCAAAATTGGGACATTAATGCATTGCTGGTGGAGTTGTGAATTGATTTGACCACTCTGGATGGCAATTTGGAACTATGCCCAAAGAGTGCTAAATGATTTTTTGATTACTGATTTATGATTCTTATATTCATTCAATTAATAACTAGGACTTAACATTGTTAAATTATTGCTTAATATTTGTTTAATATTGCTTAATTATTGCTTAATATTGCTTGATATTAAATCTATAGTTACTACTTATCACCAAAATGCTAAATATTTAATGAGATTACATGAAAAGGATATAAAGGTATAAAGTGACATCAAACAATAAACTGCATGAAGGTGCTTAATTGTTATGCTTTGCAGTTCTCATCCTATACTCAAAATCAGTAATTATCAAAATAATTTGGTACTGATTAAGAAATAGTAGATCAATGGTATAGATTAGGAAATCAATACTTGTTAATGACCATAATAACATCATGTTCAATAAGTTCAAAGATCCAAACTATTGGAGAAATAATTCAATATTTGAAAAAAAACTTTCTGGGAAAACTGGAAAATAATATGGCAGAAACTTGGAACAGGACAACATCTCACACTATACACCAAGATAAAGTCAAAATAGATATTTGATCTAGAAATGAAGAATAAAGGGTGATACCATAAACAAATTATAGTGTTTGTAATATTAATATTTTTCTCCAACTTTTTCTTCTTTGTATGAGGAACAGGAAAAGAAAAATATAGAAAATGGTAAGATGTGATTAATATCACATTTTTGTAAAATGGTACATAGAAGGGGTTCAGAAAATTCTGTAAAGACATATCAAGTGGTTAAAACAGTGTATACTTTAACAAAAATATTGTATGATGATTAGTTGTGAAGGAGTAAGTTATTATCAGCAAAACAATGTTCCAAGATAATGCCAAAAGAATGATAAAAAAAGCTATCCAAAGCCAAAAAAGGTAATCATACTATAGATATTTGGAATATAATGGTTATGTGAGATTGGAGGTTAGTAGAGAGTTTGAGGTAGGATAGCTATATTTGAAGATCATCACCATGGTTAATTAAATTTATGGAAGCCAATTATCAAGTGGCAAAGAATAAAGGGAAAAGAGTTCCCATTACAGAACCCTGAGATATACTGTAGTCACATAAGGAAGAGTAGAATCAAGAGAAAATTTTACCTGAAAACTTAGAGGGAACAGATTATCAAGGAAAATACCAGAATCAACAATATCAAAGGCTTCTGAGAAGCCAAGGAGAATGAATTCACCAACTTTCTTGGCTTAGTTTGACTCAGACTAGTGCCTGATAGTTGAAGTCAGATATCAAAGCAAAACGACATACTTGTAAGCCAATCAATAATTAACAAAAATACATTCACTTCGTTGCAGCAGGGGAAGGACATTAATGCAAACAGACATTGGAAATATCATGATTTAATTTAATAAAAAAGTCAAGTTCTCTTGCCTGGGTTAACCATTGTGATTAATCCTCTAAGTATCAGAGTGACCCTTTTGACTTCTTGATTTGTGTTTTGTAGTCATTTGATGAAGAAATGATATCAACAGTTTTGAACCTTTTGTCTCCTGACCTACCTATTCCTTTTATGGAAGAAATAGTCAAAATCGTATGAGAGTAGAGTTAGTATAATATTCCTACCACAAATCGAGTAATAACAAATTCTCTAGTCCTTCATTTTATTTGTGTGAAAATTTAATTTTCAAGTGCATTTACTGCAAACAATAAATGTCATGCTTTATCTTATGGGTGAGTTCTTTCCATTCATATTCATAATTTTTTTACAAAAATGTGATATTTATCACATCTTACCATTTTCTATATTTTTCTTTTCCTGTTCCTCATACAAAGAAGAAAAAGTTGGAGAAAAATATTAATATTACAAACACTATAAATTTATAATTGAAGTCATCTGACTCTTATTCTTTTCACCTAATCCAAACTTCAAACACAAATTTTTTTATTTTTTTAACCTTTTTTATCTCCCTTATTTTATTATGCACTCCCTGAAGTTGGATTTATTTTCACTGTGAATATCTTTCTCCTAATTCTGCTCTCTTACATACCTCAGACCTCTCTATCCTTGTCTCTTTGATTGTTTAATTGAATATAATCCTTTTTGAACCTCTGTGTATATTTGTCCAACCTCTTTTTGCCAAGGTCAGATGAAAGTCCAATTAATAATATGTCCTTTCCTCCTGCTACCTCTATATTTTTATATCCTTTGAAGGCATACACATTATGAAAAATTGTAAGTTTCTCACTCTTCTTTCTTCCTGTAGAGTAATGCATTTTTTCTCTTTTTTTCCCCTCTTGAAACCAAAAAAATGAACCAAACAATAGTTTATCCATGTGTTTGTCTTTCTTTACTCTTTTGGTGACCCTTGAAGACAGTGAGGAGTCTAAGGGGACACATATCTCTTTTTCCCCTTTTGGAATGTATGTACTTTATTGTTATTTCATACCTTCTAATTTCTCAAATATATGTGCCTTCCTAGGTTTCTATTAATGTTTGTGATTGGCAAAACTGAACTGTAAATATTGGGAAATATAAAGTCAGAGGAGTGTCCCTATAAATTGCCAAATAAAGGAGATTAGGTTAAATCCATATTCTGCTACTTACAATATATATGACCTTGGGCAAGTCACCTAATTTCTCTGGGCCTCATGTTCCTTACATGTAAAAAAAGGGAGGAGGGGTTGTACTAGTTGACCTCTAAGGTCTCTGCCAGCTTGAAATCTATGACCCTATCTTTTCTATTTTGGACATGTCATTTGTCGATGCCGCTTTCAAATAAATAGCTTTCCATCTTGTAGTAGGCTCCTGGATTAAGCTCATGTCTCCCATGTTTGTATGCTGTGTTTCAGAGAGCTATTCCCTAGAACAAAAAAGTCAGTACCTCTGAGAAAAGAAAGATTTAATGGGTTAAAAACTGTGTAAATGTTACTCTAGTTAAATTACAGCTTGTTGTTCAGATGAATACTCTCCACTTCTCATATCGCTTTAAATTATGGACAAATGCTTGCAATTGTGAACTCCCTACATTGTGGCTGCCTGTTCCCAGGCTTCATCAACCCTGGCTGTCCAATGGGATTACTGTAAGCTTTCACGGCAGCCTGCCAGCCACTGATGAGAAATTCATATCCCTGGATGTGAGATTGCTCTCTTTATTCCATCCTTGTGACGGCTGTGATTGCTGTCATGGTGTTAGGTTAGAAATTAGCATTTTGTGGCCCAAATTTTGCCATCCAGAACATAATCAGGGGGTAGAAATCAAAGTATAGTAATTTCATCTGTCAAAGAAGAAAATGCTCTGTGACCATGATACAGATGTCTTCAAAACTTAGGTCAGAAGATGTTGTGGTATGCAAGGCCCTCTCTGGCCCCTGCTTAGCCATTTGGTCCTTTTCTGGTATTATAGACACAAGACTTCAGATGGAAGGTTTTCCAATTAAAAATAACAATAAGATCCATTGATGAAATAATAGATATATTTTAGAAACTGGAAAATGAAAAACAAAAAGGTTAGAATCTCTAGAAGATTTTTGCAAGGACGTACTGAATTGATCACAGGGGGCTGGTTAGCAGGAGATCAGAAAATGATTTCTTGGTATCATTTGGGAGTCATAAGATAGACTTTATGTGCTATATTATGATATCTCCTTTCTCATTTATTTGTCCTCGGCATAAGGGGATGAAGGCATATTTCCTAGGATTGTTGAAAGAAATAACATTAGTAAATGTCAATAATTTGAAAAATACTTAAAGCATCATTCTTTGAATAAAAATCAAAATGCTGCTTTGCTTCCTATCCCTGAACTATCAGTGATCCTTAGATATTCTGTATGTTTCAATGTTCCTCTCTCTTATATTTGCTTATACATCAGCTTTTATTCAACAACTTAGTGGTAATCAGCGATTTTCTCTGAACTGGCACTGTCATCTAAATAAGGTCTTATTTATTAATCGGTTCCCCAAAGCATTCACTAGGGTTTCACTGCCACCACATATTGAAAGTGGTTATTTAAAATTTGGAATGAAAATATTAGAGTCCCTAAAAGGTGCTTTCTGATTTCTTTCTAGGCTATCCATAGACATGCTAATTTTTTCTGTCATTAGCAATGAGCAAGCTGGAAGTCTCCTGACATGTGAGGTGCACAGATTCTGTTTGGAGCCCTGATTTTTATCCACCCAAGCTTATCCGTCATCTTTAATCATGCAAAAAAGCAGGATTACTTAATCATTTCATTTTATTGAAAAGAAAAAGAAAGATTTACATTAAAATGATGACATGCAAGAAAAAATAAATTGAAAATGATTATGAAGAAAATGCAATGTGGAGCCTGAAGCTCCATTGGTTTTGTGATGCTCATTTAAGGCAATGATCGAGTAAAGGCAAGATATAAAAGTAATGATGATGGGAGCTGCTCAAGTATAACCAGCTTCTCTTTGCATTCTAACATGCACTCTGATGGCACGTTCTTAGCCAATTACATGGGCTTGCTAAGACAAAGACTAAAGGCCGACAGCTCATGAGTACTTTGGTCCAGAGCTGAATGATGCTCTAATTAGAGTAATGGAGAGATCCACAAGCACCAAATTTAAAGGCAAAGGTTTGTAGAGGTGAATTTGTAATGTAACCATTGTAGATATTTACTTATAAAATTATAAAGATGCACTATTCATTTAGAAGAAGAATTTACAAGTCAATATCCAAGATAGAAATGGGAAAATATTATTTTTTATGGTATATGATTCCATTGGATCTGTTTCTACCATCAAATGTATATCCACTGAATGTTATTACTGATTTGGATTAGACATTAAAAATGGGTTGACTTTTTGAACCGTATTCATTTTCTCAAGGTCTTAAAATATTACTACCTTGAACTGGAACATATTAAGTAAATACCTTTTAGAAGAAGAATGAAAGGGTTACATATAAGTCACTGATGTCAGTTGGCAGGGAATGTGATTATTGCTTTTTTTTTTTCAAGAAGATTCTTGTTTTCTAGACTATTGAAAGCAGAGATATTTTTAAAAGCAGCTCTGAAGGTAACCAACAAGTATTAGTTTCTTTTGGAGCATAGAATATAGTCTTTTCATTCCCAAAGGATTTTGAATTTGTCTTATACTTAAATAAAATATATATTTCAAGTAAGTAGCTACACATTAAATCAAATTAGACATTAATTTTCCAGACAGTTGTAGAAAATTGAGTAAAGTAAATACTGTTCTAATGCCACTTTGCAATGGTATTTTTATTAGCTTTGAAGCGATCTGAAAAATATCCATAATTATGTGTAAGTATCCTGTATCATTATGTTAATACAAACTTTCAACAGATTGGGAATTTATTTGTAGAATCCATTTGAATTGTCTTGAGTTTGAGAAAAATGCAATCTTAGATGATATTGATGCGTTTGTATTTTTTCTGATGAAACTTTATAAAAAACAACTAGTTAAATGTAATTTGATATAAAGAAACCCCAAAGATTGAGTAACTTTGTAATTGTGATGATTAGCTATGGTAAATGCAATTTTAAAAATAATATATACTATATAATTAGATTAAGAAATATGTAGTTTGTGATTTCTTCTGTAAGTACTCAAGCATATTTTAAAAACTCAGCTGTCTTTCACTTTTACGTATTTCAAAACTCCACACTGGGTAATTATCAAACTATGTAACATATTTAGGGGATAGGTGGAGTGAGCTATGCAATAAATTATAATTTCCATTTATTTGATCCTGTTGATTCCTCTTGTGTTCCCACAAAGCTAGTAATCTTACAAAGATTAAAAGACAAAAATGTTAAAGCAAATAGCATGCCATGACATTATATGTTTAAAGGTTCTCATAATTCATAGGAATATATGTATTTTAAAATATAATAGAAGAGACAATGATAAAATGTTATGTTACCACAGTTTGGGGTATTTTCAAATATAACTATAATACAGAATTTTTTTCCATGTGTATGAATCTCTGCAAAGAAAGATAGTATTAACATACTAAGTAACATTGGGATAAAATAATATTTCTAATATTTAAAAAAACTAATTTAATTGGACTCAATATTAGATTTGTTGGTATTGCTATAATGAATATTTTTAATGAATCTATTGTTACATGTCACACTGGAATCCAAATGTCCCCAAAGTAAAACACATCTGGTCACATAAAAGTTGCCTTATATATGTCTGTGTTGGCTCCTCCAATTAAATGCAAAGTCTTTGAAGGGGAGGGGAGGAGGCTGGTTCATTCTGGCCTTTGTAACATCAGTGTCTACAAGACCTGGCACACAACAGGCCTAATACATGATTGTTGATTAACTGATTGTACTGAAATTACTCAAACAAGTTTGAGTTATTTTAAGTAGTGCTTTGAATGTTGTATAAACACTAACTATTGTTATAACTTTTATTTGAATTAAGAAATGAAATTATGATGTGTGTAAGGAAAGCAGTTGAATTTTCCAAATAATTTATATTGATATCTATTTTAAAAGGTTTTAAAGATACATCACCTGGTTTAAACAATTTGCAATTTGAATTAAAAAGGATATTCCAGCAATTCAGATCCTAATATAAAACAATTTCCTCAGTTTTCTATTGTTTATTAAAAACTCAAGTATGTTCCTTTGAAAACAGATTATCGCTAGAATTTATCTTACTTGAAGCCTTTATTTCTACTTTCTTTATATATGTGGCTTATGTAGTTTCTTTCCTTTAGACATTTCATTGTCATTTTTAATTATTTATTATCAGATCTTTGAATAGAGTGGTCAGAAAAAGTGAAAATTATAGATGTTTCATTTATAGAGACCAGGAAATGTCAGAAATCAGGTTGCTATAACTTTATAGCAATAGGTGGCACTGTTACCTAAATACTCTTTGATTTGAATTAAGAGCAATGATACTCCACTTTACTTGTTTGTAATTATACACAGGCCCTCAACCATACACACACAATTTAATAGAGACTGACACTTGAATAAAACTCAAACCAAAAGTTTTAAAAATCATGTTTACTAATAAAATCTGCCACAGACTAAATACAAAGAATCTTTACATTTACCAAGATTATATCTCTATATGGTTATTTAAATAGTATTAAAAAAGGGATAATGCTATACAGAAGTCATAATAAATTTACAATAGTCTTATTCTTCAAGATAATTATTTTTTCATGTACAGTTTGATGTCCCTCAGCTCCTACTAGATAAGCAAAGAATTTAGTCCCAGATGATCAATATATCTTTGTTTGCTTACCCCAAAATTCTATTCCTGATAAATCTTCAAAATAAGTGCTATGTATAGCTCATGTGCAAATTCTCCACATATGTACAACAGGATCCCAAAGTCCCACTGAGAAATTCCTTGTCCTGAATGCATATCAAATATGTTTTTACAACAACAAAAATGCCTAAGATACAAAGTATGCACAGACATCTACAAATACATATAGAAAGATCAACATTTTCACAAGGCCATCTGCCAAGATAAACACAGTTTGGGGACTTCCTCTTTCTGATCTTCACTGTCTGGTAAATTTATAATAGCAGAGAAAGTTAGTGAGGATTTACTCCTTCAATGAGGAAGTGATATTCTGTTGACAATACTCTTTCCTTCTTCAAGAAGCATACCATTGGGGGCAACTGGGTAGCTCAGTGGATTGAGAGCCAGGCCTAGAGATGGGAGGTCCTAGGTTCAAATCTGGCCTCAGACACTTCCCAGCCGTGTGATCCTGGGCAAGTCACTTAGCCCCCATTGCCTAGCCCTTACCTCTCTTCTGCCATGGAGCCAATACACAGTATTGGCTCCAAGAGGGAAAGTAAGGTTTAAACAAAACAACAACAACAACAAAAAAAAGCAACATACCATTGAATTTTCTCCCTGTAGTTAACCAGTGCCAAAATGTTTGACCTTAGGACTACATATGAAGTCACAATCAAGACTGGGAAATCCACTCTCAGGAAATGTAACTCTCACTCCAAAAGAGAGCTCTTATCTTGGCTTGGGGAGGGGAAGAGCAATTCCTCTAGACATTCAAGCTTCAAAATAGAAATCTTGCCCAGGGCAAATCCAGATATTCCCTGTGGAAAAGATCTATAGGCATGTACCTGTGCCTGCTGGGGAGGGCTTTAATCCTCCCCATCAAGTTTCTAGCTTCATACAACTGTCCAATATCCTGGAACTACAACCCAGCGTGACTTATTATTATCATTGAAAACCTATTCAAATTCATTTATCAATCAATGACATATTTCTGTTCTATCCCATTCATTCTGAAATCCCACTATCTTATTAACCCATCCACTGTTCCATTGTAAAGCTACCCACTCTCTTTTGACTGTGCTCTGGAATATTTGCTCCATAGGTTAACAGACTTGTTTTCATCTTAAATTTTTTCTTTCCCTCTGCAGCCATTTTAATGAACTCAGTGAGATTTGATTTCCTGATGACACCGCTTCTCAGGCAACACTTTTTGAATTGGTTTTGTCTTCATCCCCTTCTCCAACTAACTGGTCCTACTTGGAGAGTTGTAACACTCCTTACTTCTCATAGCACTGCCAGCTCCTCCCTCTCCCTCTTCACTTTTGAAATTCAAATAATCCATATATATTAACCAATTATGGTTCTGGTAACTATTGTCTGTCTATAAACCTTCTACTGTCTTTCCTTCCTCAATGAATCCAGTCTCTGGATCACCATATTTCTTTCTTCTTCAACTCTTGCCCTAAGGAACTTCAACATATGACACTTTCTCTAGAACCCTAATCTCTCACCTCCTCAATTGACTCATTTCCCATAATATATTCCTTCCATGCCACCTCAGCTTCATAACAGAGAGGATCATATCATGGTCTTGCCATCACCACCCACAAAGATAATATTGTCATGTTCATGAACTTCCAATTTTTTTATGTAACCACAATCTGATATCTTTCTATCTTTCCCTCTTCCTTGCAACAGTAAACTTATTCTTCATCCTTACTACGACCTCCAATCCTTCCTCCCCATAGTGTTGGTGAATCATTACAAATATATTCTCTCCTCTTCTCATTAGTCCCTTGACATCATAACCCTTCAAAGCTTTTTCCTGTCAAATCTCATCCTTGACTTACTCCTACCTTGTCTTGCCTTTACCCCAAAGCATGCTACTGAACAAAGCTAGGAAAAAACAAACAAATATGAAACTATGCTGACTAGAATGCACTAAAATTTAATGATATAGAATCTCAACTGGGTCTTCATTGTGGCAGGACAATCCTTTCACATTTCCTAATTGACTCATTATCTTACTTAACATTGTGGTTCTCTTAATTACTCCTCAAATCTACATGACTCTTCTTTGTTTCTGTGCTCTTAGCTGAGCAACTTACTTTATACTCCACTGGAAAAAAAATATGGCCAATTGCCCAAATCTCCTTCTCCCATTTTCCTGATTAATATCAGTGAGATGTCTTCTGTTACTTTCTCCTTTTTTCATATGAAGAGGTAGCCCTTCTCCTGATCAAGGCTACCCTAAAACATACAAGTGATTCCATTCCATATTATTTTCTCTAGCACATTGTTCCCTTTATTATCTCTACTCCCTTCCTTATCTCCAATCTTCTTGTCTGTTGATTGATTCCTTAGTGTCTACAAACAGGCCTATGTCTCTGCCTTACACAAAAATCCCTTTCTTGATCCAGCCATCCCTACTAATTATCATCCTATATTGCTTATGCTTTCTTGGCTAAACTTTTATAGAATGCTATCTCTAATCGATGCCTCCATTTCCTTTTTTCTTATATCCCATTATTTATTTGAGAAGTCCTTAGAGTAGCAACAGTGTGTGTTGTAAAATATCCACTCATCTACCTATATATAACAATGCTGTGGTGATATAACAGTGTAAGATACCCTTTCATTTTATCATTATATTTCTTTGAAAATTGTTTGTGTTGTCACTCACTCATTTTTCAATCATTTCTGATTCTTTATGTCACCATTTGGGGTTTTCTGGACAAAGATACTGGAGTTATTTGCCATTTCCTTATCCAGCTTATTTTATGGATGAAGAAACTGAGGCACACACGATCAGGGGATTTGCCCAACATCACAAAACTAGTGTCAAAGGCCAGATTTGAACCCAGCAAGATGATTCTTTCTGACGCCAGGTATGGTACTCTATCTCCTGCACCATCTAGCAATCCAAACATAATTTATAATAAAGCAATGTTGTCTCCATTGGTTCACTTCCCTTCATGAAGCCTATTTCATGGTTTTATAAAGTCCTAAGGCAACTGTGTAAGGGTTGAATAGTTGTCTGTCTGCCTTGATAGAAGAAGCTTCTTCCCAGGGCCCCCCTCCATCAATAAAATCCCAAATATAGTAATAAAATTAATATCTAACAAAACTGGTGCCAAAACCTGTGCCCATAAAATATAGTAGGGCTCATATCCATAGAAGATACACTCTAAAACCTAAAATGGATGACTGAAAACTCAAATATAAGCAAACACCTTTTGACTCCATGTATAATATAATTTTCTTGTATATATATACACACACACATACATACATACAATAAAATTAAGTGAAATATATGATATTTAGTGCATATTATATATATGTTATATTTAGTAGCATAATAAAGATAAATTAAATATAGAATAAAACGTTCTCAACAATAGAGTAATAATAAAGTACATCATATATCATTATACAGTATTATATAGTAATCCTCCCTTATGCATGAGGGATATATTCCCAAACCTCCCTCCAGTAGATGTCTGAAACCATAGATGTTTTTCTAACTTTTGATTTTTAACAGCTATATTAACTTTACAGTAGAGTATAATGCTCTCTCTCTTTCCTGTTCTTCAGTTGCATGGTCTCCTCAAGCCCACACCCTTCCCAAAAACAAAAGGTCCCCCACTCTTCCCCCCAAAATCTTCCAAGTGAAAGAAGAAATGATACATGGAGAGATAGCCACAGTGGGCAGAGACATGCTTTACACAGACCTCTGGCATATGAACCATGTGCTGACCCCATGCCTTATCCAGCAGCTGTCCCCTTCTGGCCTCCCTCCTTCCCCTGGAATGATCATGGGTTACTGAAACCATGAAAGGCAAAACAACAAATAATGGTGAGGTGGGAGGACTACTGTACTTGGATAAGGAAAACTGCAAGTGCAATAAAATTGGCTACAAAATAGGAACGTTTAATGGAGAAATTCAGTAAAAGTGGGCTCTCATAACTTAGCGTTAGATGATCAAGAAAGGAAGCAATCAATTTAAGAATTGTTTATACGTCTTCTGTGCAAAATAGAATTAGTGACATATTTTGAGGATCCCCTCAATTTTTGTTTAAACCAGAAAACTTCAATAGAAAATAATTCCGATTTTCCTGTAGATAACTGAATGATAGTACTATATAAGAAACTGACTGGCTTATCTCCAAAGTCTATATCAAACTGTATAATTTCATTAGAGAAATGTTTCAATTGGTTTTACTTTAAGATCTGCAATTTCAGAGTCCAGGTAATTGTTCACATCTATGACTTGTGTAAAATCCTATCACTACAAAGGAGATATTTCTATGTGGGGTGAAGGTGATGTTAACCATAAGGCTTGCCATATTGTGGGTGACTTGCACACTTTGTATATGGCCAGAAAAAAGGATGACCTTGAAATATATTGCTTTAAATGTCAAGAAACCCAAAAGAACTCTATCATGTGTGTTATTAATATGTTCCACTATCAAAAGGAATATTCCATTATGTAGTAGGAATGTCACATTACCATAATTTTCTTATATCAAATGCATGCATTTAGCAAGTACATTATGATAGTGACTGGTCTAGAAGAAGAAAATTAGTTTTGTACTAAGCTTCATGATGTACTAATGCTGAACTGTCCAATCTACTTTCAAAACAGATCCATTTTAAAAATATTTTCTTCCTACCCTTTGTTTCGTTACATGTAAATAATATAGCTGTGACTGCAGAGCGCAAAGTGAAAAAGAGATTGAGTAATTTTCTTCTTATTGCCACAAACAAAGTAGTTTTCTCAGGACCCAGGGTAATTTTTGAGAGGGTCTGAATTATTTGGTTTGATTGATAGAGTCAGAGAAATTTCAAAATGGAGAGAAAAATGTAGAGATTCACTAGTTGTCAAACACCTTATCTTACACATGAAGAAACTGAAGTCATGAAAGAATAAATGACTTTATAATATAGACTTCCAGGTATTATTGGAAAAGAGAAACAAAAGACAGTTTTTGGTTACCCTTCCCCCAGTCAGGTTACTGTTATGTACCTTATCACAGTTATCTAGAAAGGTATTAAAATTATTATTGAGAGACAAAGTGGTGTAACTTATAGAGAGCCAGGTTTTGAGTCAGGAAGATCTATGATCAAATTCCACCTTTTTATATACTGGCTGTGTAAATCTGGGCAATTCTTTTAACCCTTCTGTTCTCCAACCAATATTATAAGTTTCAGAGTAACACTTCCCCTGCATTTATAGGCTAGCACATAATTACATGTTTGTTTAAAAAATGTTAAAATACATAATTTAGAATATTGTTCATATAGCTATATATATATGTACATACATATACATAAATATATATCTTTGATTTATTAATCAGAAAATAGTTGATTTATATCTTTTGACCATTCGTCAACTTGGGGATGACTCATATTCATAATAAATTTGACAAAGCCCTCTAAATAATTTAGATATAAAACCTCTATCTGAGAAACTATAAACATTTCCTCAACTTTCTGCTTTAATTAATAAACTTGACTACATTAGTTTTATTTGTACCAAACCTTTGGAATTTAATGTAATGAAAATTATTCATTATACATCTTAAGGCCTGATTTTCCTGGGAAGGACTTTGGGCATGCAGATTGGAGGTGAATTAACAACTCTGTGCTCAATGATTGAACAAGGGAATAAAATGTCAATGTTCTAATAGAAATAATATTCATTGTCAATAATGAAGGTGTAGAGATGGATGGAGAGAGAAGAAGAGACCTCGTTGTCACCTGAAGCACTTGTCTTTGGATACTGATAATTATAATAACTCAAGCTCTATACCCCACCCCACCCCCAAGATTACTACCAGTTTCATTGAGTATTGTGGAATGATCACTTATTGGCACCACTTTGTTTTGGGCAACTTTATATGTCTCTTCAAATACTTTGTTAAATTCAGGATCTTGTGTGTCCAAGTTAAGGTCAGCTGTACCCATATTTAAGAAGTAGCCAGTCATACAGACAATAGTTCTCAGAAAAGTAAGTAGAAGATTTATCATTTTTTATTAGAATTTTGTCAAGAAATAAAGTAACATTTTCTTTACATTTTGGAATGTATGACAGTAGTGTAATGGAACTAGCTCACACTCAGAAGTAAATACTGATAAATTTTCAGTATTAAAATTTAAACTCTGTAAGTCAGCAAATGTTATAAACTTAAGTTTGATTTATTGGTAGCCCAGACATAAGAAAATGATGTAAAAATTTTAAGAAAAAGAAGATTAAACTTAAATGTGTGCCACGCATATACCATTTTTTCATATCTTGTGGTTAAATGTTTATCAGCACATCCTGCCAATGAAGGACATGTGGAAGGATTTATTGTCTTAAGGCATATCAACTATGTTATAGTTTGTACATAGTTTCCATCAGAGTGGTCACCATTTTTCTTAGGCCAATTGATAAACCCACAGTATAACAAAGGACTGCCTCTTTTTATTTTTTATTTTTTTTTTTACTATTTGGTGAATGATGAATTTATCAAATTCAGGCAACCAGGTGGCTCAATGGATAGAGAACTGGGCCTGGAGTTAAGAAGACCTGAGTTCAAATCTGGCCTCATACACTAGCTGTGTGTTGTAAGAATTTAAAATTTAGGTTTTATGCTAAATATGAAAGTTCTAAGGTAATATTGTGGTCACTGATATAAAAAATTAACTCTTAAGTCACAAGTCTGTTAGCCCTTCTTAACAATTTAATTTAATAGAGATATAGTAAAAGAGAGAAATGTAGGAAGGAAGTAAAAAGTATTGCCTTCTGTGCAGTTTAAAACCCTTCTGAAACCTCGGAGACTACCTCTCCGAGGACTCCCTACCACAACTTCCTCAGACACCTCCCACTTCTTTTTTGGGAGGTGTCTGAGAAAGTATAAAAGAAATGGAGATGCTGGGGTTTGGCACCTTTTTTGGAGAAAAGGTTTTGGGAGCCTTTTCTCAGGAACTGAGGAGAGCCTTTTTCCCTGGAGAGCCTTGGTCCCAACATAGCTGTCAGTGATCTACCTCCTAGCTTCCCCAGACCTTTTCTTTCCTAACTTAAATAAACCCAGTTTATTCTATCTCTAACATGTAGCCTGATTTTGTTGGGCTCTGAAGGGCTCGGGTCAATTTCCCCACCAGGGCTTGGGGGCTACCCCAGACACCTATCTTCCTTCCTTTCCTATTCCCTATCTTCTATTCCCTTCCTTTCTCCTCCTCCTTCTTTCTCACCTTTCATCAACACAACACTAGCTAGATGCCCTATAATTTCTGTCCAAAGATATCCAGCGCACCGGCTCTCAAGTCCCAATCTCCATGTGGAATCATGGTAGTGTCTTAAGCTAGGAGTCCCAGTGGTGTCTTCAGCAAGGGTTCCACCAATGCAGCCTCCTCCAGGAAAGGAAGGCCTCTTTGGAACCAATCTCTCCAGAAGCCAAGAAAGGGAGGCCAGCTACTCACCAGCAAGCTGATGCATGATCTGGGGAAAATGTCTTCTCCTTCAGTACAGCTTACCAACACACAAAGTCTCCAAAGATGGATTCCAAAGAGGAAGTTCATAGAAGTCCTTTGGACAGGAAGTTCAAGACTTTTTATAGTCCTTTTTTCCACATCACTTCTTGTCTCCCATTTATGAGAAACAATCACAGTCTTTCCATTTGCCTAGCACCGCACAGGGGCAGGGCAGTAGCCTCTGGAGTTGTCACCCACTCTAGCAAGTGACTTGTGAATTCTCTTACTTAGTATTAAGTAGAGATGTTTTTTTTTTAAACCCTTGTACTTCGGTATATTGTCTCATAGGTGGAAGATTGGTAAGGGTTGGCAATGGGGGTCAAGTGACTTGCCCAGGGTCACACAGCTGGGAAGTGGCTGAGGCCGGGTTTGAACCTAGGACCTCCTGTCTCTAGGCCTGACTCTCACTCCACTGAGCTACCCAGCTGCCCTAAGTAGAAATGTTTTGAGTTCTTGATTTGTTTAGCAAAAAATAGACAAGGGGAGAGTTAATCCTATTTTCACAGTATTCCTGGACTAGTCATTTAGTCTCTGTTTGACTCAATCATAAGGAAATTTCAAAGTGTTCCAATATCTTTGCCAAGAAAACCTCATTGACACTATTTGTGAGTTTTGGTCCACAGGGTAAAAAAGAGACAGATATGACTGAAGGAATAGCTAATAACATAGCTAATAACAAATTGGGATGTGGAGAAATCTAAAACCCATTGCTGGGACAGTATTTCTTTAGGAACAGTAAAGAATAAGTATCATTTCTAAAGGCCACTCAGAGAAGTATGAGAGACTATGAAGGTTGGGTAGAAGGAGAGAGGACTGTAAGACAAGAAGGAAAAGTATTAAACAATATCCTATACTATGAAAGAAAAATAATTGAGGAAGTCTGTCCTAATCACAATTAACAATTGGTCAGAAACTTTTTGAGGTGGAACTGAGTCACCCTCATCTTTTCCCCTTTTGTTTCTCATCAAGGTCCTGACTACTACTTAACCAGTAGCTCCTATGACTTGGTCTGTGTATCTTAAAATCTTACCTTTAGTTTCATAAATTAATCTATGTAATAATTTAGTTATGTCCTATAGACTATCATATAATCCTTTCTTGTCTGGATCCTGTGTGGGTAATTATAACTTACTACAAATTCAACAAAAACAAGTATAATTTATATAGGACTTAAGGTTGTGCAAAACACTTCAGTTATAATTACATGATAGCCACTACGACCCTGTGATAGAGGTGCTTTCTTTATCTCAATTTTACATATGAGAAAAATGAAGGGAGAGATTATGGGATGATCAAAGGCATACAACTAATAAGCATCTGAGGCAAAATTCAAACTTGTATCTTCCTGACTTCTATACTATTCAGCACAGAACCTAGTTTATAATGAACACAACAAATTCGTGTTGTTTAAGTTGTTTTAAACCATGAGAATATCTGCCCAGAAGATAATGGATTTGGTCAATTAATTTCTCTGAAACCCTTCCTTAAGTTTTCTTCTAGATTAGTCTAGTTAATGTCGCAAACCAGTAGTGCTTCTTCCTGCAATAATTATTTTCTGAGCATATGTTGTTGCATGTGTAATCTATGAGGTGATGGGGGAAATGATTCCAGGTGATTCAGGCTCTAGTTACAATATCCAGCTATAAATAAGATCTAAGTATAACTGTTACCTTCCCCAAATTTTAATAGTTTGTGAAATATTATTTCATACAGCTACCCCGTCTTGTGTTTCTATGATATTCTCAGTAAGTATAGATAAAAATCAGTAAATTGAGTGCTCACTAGAGTGGAATTCAAATAAGATCAGAGAATTTGGGCAGGCATGGATAATTTTTGACTTTAGAATGTCAGAAGTTTGAATTTGGGTAGGAAGAAGAAGTTGTATCAATTTCAGAATTAGGGTTAGTGATAATTATTCTTCCAGAGGCTAAAACTTTAGAATCCTTCAAAGAATAGTCCCAAAGAGTGATAAGCTGTTGCACTCTGACTATGCCTTAAATTCTTTTCAAAATTTAAGATAAAGGGAATAATGAGGACATTTCTTATTCAGGTTGTTAGTATGAAACTAAAACTGATTACCAGCCTCTCACCATCTCCTTTCTAGGATTCATGCTTTATAGAAAGGTCACTGATTCATGAACTCTGGATCATAATCCCTCTCAGGTAAGAGTCATCCCAGTTCACAATTAAGACATGCCCAGTTTAATATTTGCCTTCAAACTCATTCTCTCTTCTGTCACTAAATATTCTTGTTTCAACTGACTGTTCCTCATGATACCATTCTCCTTAGTTTTTCTAAGTTCTGACCTGACACTCTTCAGAAATCATACTCCTTCCTCTTTTTCCCCCTGAATAATTCCATATATTCTGGAATTAGCTTCAATCACGACACCTTTGATGAACACCAACTATTAGTATTGTTTTCATGTTTCTTTTAATTCATCCCACTGTGTTCCTATGTCACTTCTAGCATTTAACTATCCTCATTTCTATCTATAAAAGGCAGTTATTATCACCTGGCTGGTCTATTGAAATACCCTTCCATGGTTTTTCAGAGGTACTCCTTGGTCATGCAGAATTATACATTTTCTCCAGTATTTAGGACTTTTCAGACCTTTCCAAGATAGTAATTATGCATGAGATAGCAATTATGTTCATGAGATAAAGTAGTTTAAACTATATCTAAGGTCTAGGACACTAAGAATCCAAAATAGATATTACATTTTCCCAAGCTTCTTTGAATTCTTTATATTAATAATACATTACAATGCAGTATTACCCTGATAAACATTCTTGTGCCTTTTTTTAGTAATTGATGGATACCTACAATTTTCTAGTGATTTCCTATCATTTTTTTAGATTACTATAAATATTTTGAAGGAATCTTTTTTCTGGGCTGTCAGGCTCTGAGAGGTTACTTTTTTTTAAATTCCTTTTCAGTCCCAGAGGTATGCTTCTAAATTACTTCCCAGACTTCTCTACAGGATTATACAAAAATTGTGCTTCTTCCTCTTCTAATTCCCTTTTATGAATTGTTTTTCATCATTAGATTATAAACTCTTTGAGGGTAGGAGGTATATTACTTGTCTGAATATGTAAGAGTATACTAGGTACTTACCACAGTACCTTGGATGTGAGAAACAATAAATATTCTATTATTTATCTACTGAGCACTTGATCTATGTATGTGTCTATCCATTGATGGCTTTTTCTTCTGTCTTTGACTTTCTAAGGTAAATGTTTAGCTGTGTCTATTGACATTTGAGTCACTTTTTGGAAACTACATAATACCTTGTCACTATCTAAAAATTAAGCTGATTCATTGTTCAACTAATATCCTAATACAGTATATGTCTTTCCACACCTCCCCCTCCATTGACAATTTCTATTTTTACCCTCTTTTCCTATATTCTGGATCTGACATGAAAAGAAGGGTTGTCTTGATTTGGATTTCTCTTATTATTCATAACCTGATGTGATTATTCTTAGTTAATTACAATTTGCAATTCTTTTGAGAATTAATTGTTAATTTTTGAGTGGAGCACATCCATTGGTAATGGCTCTTAGTTATGCATATTTGTGTTTATTACACATACATCTTGAATATAAGACCTTGATTAGATATATTTGAATCAATTGGATTTGCCTAATCATTGTAGTTTCCCTTCTAGACTTAGTTTCATTGATTTTGTTCATGCAAAATCCTTTCAATTTCATGTAATTGAAATAATCTATTTTCCCTTTTGTAATCTCCTTTCTTGCTGTTCAGTTACGAATTTTCCATTTAGTCATAGCCTTGAGAGGTATATGACTTTGTTCTTTTGTAATTTATTTTCATAGGATGAACCTTTTTATATTTAGGTTATAATTTTTTTCTAGTCATCTGTCTGATATGATTTTTAAAATCTTTGAATAGTGTGTACTTTATGACTTGCAGTCTTATAGGAACACTGATAGTATACTGACATCAAACAAATGAGTTATTGTCTACTTTTAGCTACATACTCTATATTTTATTGAGTCTAAATTATTCTTCTATGTTTTTGCTTTGTAGACTTTTAGTTCAAATGCAGGTTATTCTTTGTCAAAGGTTTTTTCATCATCCGTATATTGTGTTAGTGTCTTTTGTTCTTAATATGATGAATTATGTTGTTTTCTTGACTACGTCTAAATTGATCATGTCGAATACATTTTTGATATATTTATTTATTTTTCCTATAATTTTTCTAAGAATTTATATCAAATCATTTCTTTTGATATTGGTCTATACTCCATTTTTCCTTTTTTTGGTCAAATTTAGATATAAGATCATATCTGTCTGATAAATTTTGAATTGCGCCTTCTTTCACAGTTTTAACATACCTTTAATTGATATTTAATCATTTAACATATTTAACTTCTCTAGATATCTGGACCAGCATTTCCATACTTCTGCTCTCACTCTTGGTTTTACTTTTGGTAGTTTTTCTGTATCATTTTCTATTTTACTTTCTGAAACTATTTTCATTTATTGAATGTTATGCTACCATTTTTGTATATAATTGTCTATTTGTTTAAAATTGCTAATATATAATTGTATGTAGCAAGTGTTAATAACTTTGGATATACCTCTTTGCCATGATTATGCCTTGTCATCTCCCATTTGATATTTTGATTTTTTATTCTTTTAAGAAACACTTCATCACTTAAGCATTTTCAAAGAAATCGGTTTTAGTTTTGATTATGATTTCTGCAATATTTTTGTCTGATGATTCCATTAGTGATAGTCAGATATTATGGAATGGTATCATAGAATTTTATTTTTAGTGTTTCATAGTCTAGAAAGCATATTTCTAAAAATTCAACTTTTTAATATTTATTAATGCCCTGGCATAAGTTGGTTTTTTTGGAGTTACCACTTTCTACATTTTATTGTATCCTTCAATCTATTCATCTTTTGAATACAAACTGTTATGATTAAATTTTCTCTTTTGACATCTTTTGCATTAATTTTGATGTTTCTTCTCTTTTAAGTAAATACTTCATACCTGTTTTCTATATTCCGAAGGTTGTTAACTTTCTTCTATTTATATGTTGTCCTTCTATGCTTGGCACTGATTGCTCTCACGGATTGAAACACATGTTCTTTTGAGATGGAATATAGTTGATAGAGTTGCAGTTCTTTTTCAGAAACTATTTTAATAAATTGTGAAATACCTCATAGAAGAAATTTATTATGTCTCTATTACTTAGAGAAAAGATACAACTTTTCCCCTAAGAAATTTTTCATTTAAAAAAGTTTTTATTTAATTAATTAATTTAGAATATTTTTCCATGATTACATAATTCATGTTTTTTTCTCTCCTCTCCTCCGAACCCCATCCTATAGCAAGCATGCAATTCCACTAGCTTTTACATGTGTCATTGATCAAGACCTATTTCCATATTATTAATATTTGCATTAGGGTGATCACTTAAGTCTACATCCCCAATCATATCCTCATCAACCAATGAGACCAAGCAGTTGTTTTTCTTCTGTGTTTCTACTCCCAAAGTTCTTTTTCTGGATGTGGATAGCATTCTTTCTCATAAGTCCCTCAGAATTGTCCTGGATCATTGCACTGCTGCCAGTAGAGAAGTTCATTACATTCAATTGTGCCACAGTGTATCAGTCTCTGTATAATGTTCTCCTGGTTCTGCTCCTTTAACTCTGCATCAATTCCTGCAGGTCATTACAGTTAACATGGAATTCCTAAAATTCATTATTCATTATAACACAATAGTATTCCATCACCAAAAGATACCACAATTTATTCACACATTTCCCAATCAAATGACATCCCCTAATTTTACAATTTTTTGCCACCACAAAAAGCATGGCTATAAATAATTTTGTACAAGATTTTTTCCTTATTATCTCTTTCAGGTATAAACCCAACTATAGTATGGCTGGATGATCAAAGGGCAGGCAGTCTTTTAAAGTCATTTGGGCAGTTACAAATTGCAATCCAGAATGGTCGGATCAATTCACAATTCCATTAATGTCCCTATTTTGCCACATCCCCTCCAACATTTATTACTTTACTTTGCTGTCATGTTATCCAATCTGCTAGGTGTGAGGTGGTACCTCAGAGTTGTTTTGATTTGCATTTCTCTAATTATAAGAGATTTATAACACTTTTTCGTATGCTTGTTGATAGTTTTGATTTCTTTATCTGAAAAATGCCTATTCATGTCCTTTGACCATTTCTCAATTGGGGAATGTCTTGATTTTTTGTACAGAGGTTTTTGTTATAAATATTTTTTCCAAGTTGTTTCTTCCCTTCTAATTTTAGTTGCATTGGTTTTGTTTATACAAAACGTTTTTAATTTAATGTAATGAAAATTATTCATTTTACATTTTGTAATAATCTCTATCTCTTGCTTGGTCTTAAAATCTTTCCATTCCCATAGATCTGACAGGTAAACTATTCTATGTTCACCTAACTTACTTATAGTTTCCTTCTTTTTATTTAAGTCATTCACCCATTCTGAATTTATATTTGCTTAAGGTGTGAGATATTAATCTAAACCTAATCTCTCCCATATTGTTTTCCAATTTTCCCAGCAGTTTTTGTCAAATAGTGGATTTTTGTTCCAAAAGCTGGGCTTTTTGTGTTTATCATACACTGTCTTGCTGAGGTCACTTACCCCAAGTCTATTCCACTGATCCTCCCTTCTGTCTCTTAGCTAGTACCATATTGTTTTGATGACCACTGCTTTATGATACAGTTTAAGAACTGGTACTGCTAGGCCACCTTCCTTCACATTTTTTTTCATTATTTCCCTTGATATTCTTGATCTTTTGTTCTTCCAAATGAATATTTTATAGTTTTTTCTAGTTCATGTACAAAAAGTTTCTTTATTGTTTGATAGGTAAGGCAGTAAATAAGTAAATTAGTTTGCATAGGATTTTCATTTTTATTATGTTAGCTCATCCTACTCATGAGCAATTAATGTTTTTCCAATTATTTAGATCTAGTTTTAATTGTATGAAAAGTGTTTTGTGGTTTTGTTTATATAGTTCCTATGTTTGTCTTGGCAGATAGATTCCTAAGTATTTTATGTAGTCTAGGGTGATTTTAAAAGGAATTTCTCTTTCTAACTCTTGCTGCTGAGATGTGTTGGAAATAATATGGAAATGCTGATGATTTATGTGTGTTTATTTTGTATCCTGCCACTTTCTAAAGTTGTTGATTATTTTCACTAGCTTTTTAGTTGATTCTCTAGGATTTTTTAAGTAGCCCATCATATCATCTGCAAAGAGTGATAGCTTAGTCTCCTCATTGCCCATTTTAATACCTTCAATTTCTTTTTCTTTCTCTAATTGCTACTGCTAGTGTTTCTAGTACAATGTTAAATAATAGAGGTGATAATAGGCATCCTTGTTTCACTCTTGATCTAAGAAAATTTCTTATTGGAACATTTTCCTTTCTCTTAGTCAGGTGATATTCTTCATCTACCACTCTCAAATTCTAGGCCTTTCTTTGTATTGTTTTTTAATTTTCATAGTTTCCACTTTTAAGAGAATAAAGGAAATTGTTATTTACCCCTTCATAGTAAATGTATGGCCTTAATAGGGATACATCCCTGAGTCTTTTCTTTCTTACTAACAAATCATAAAATTAATCATTTTCGCAATGTGTATCATAAAAATATTGATTCATTCATAAGCTATCAAATAATACAGAACATGGTGTATAATTTAGGCTTTTCTTTCTTCATGATTCTTGATCCTTTACTTTTTAAAATATTTTGCCTTTTAAATTATTCTTATTCCTTGATGGATCTTCTTTTTTCTTTCTTTTTCTCCTCAAATAAATCTCATTTTAAAGTATCTTGTTTTATTTACCTTTATTGTATTTCTGATGGTTTAATTCAAGCAACTCCCTTTCCTCTAACATTATTATTATTTCTTTGCAATATGCTTCTATTTATTTGAATGCTTCTATTTATTTAAAATATGCCTTTTTTCATTGATGATTAGAATTGGACATTTAGGAAATTATTTTGCATTTCCCTTTGAAGTTATTTCAGAGTCTGTCATGAGCTAATTCATTAGTTCCTGTTTTTTGACAATAGGATATTCCTTGGTTATTTAAATGATTGTTAATTTATATTTGAGGCATCATGTTTTTCATATCATCAAATTATTATAGGCTTATATCTGAAGGATACTTTGAAGATCAAATTATATTAAATTCATCTTTTATAAATTAGGAATGTTCAGATCAGAGATGTTTAATCATTTTCCCAAGATGAAATAGTTTTGACACAATTCAGGTCTTCTTCCTACATCTTTTGAATTCAGAACCAGTGCTCTTTCTATTGTATTATGCTTTCTCCTGGCTGCTTACAAAATTAGATTTTATTTTTAAATTGAAGTTGTCAATTGCAAAAAACAATTTACTTAGTAGTTTGGAGAATATTTTGTTTTGTATCAATATGTAAAATTAATCAATTAAAGGTTTGTTTTTCAGAATTAAAAGTTCTGACCTTTTTTCTCTATTTTTTGTTTGTTTTTAAATGTAGTTTCCAGAATCTTTTATTTGTCTTTTTCTGAAAGAGCTATGATCCTTACATTATCTTTGCCTTTGTTTTCATCAAGCTTAGTAGCTTATTGTTATAGAAACCATGTTTTTGCTTTTTGCTTCTTTCATTTTTTAAAAGTATCTATTTTGTTCCAAAACTGTTCTCTTATCTTTACCTCTTTGGAATGATTCTCCATAACATCTACATTTATTATGCTGTGTGCTTTTTACAGTTTTCCATTGAATCTTCTGGTTTCTCTCCTACTTTGATTCTTAATTTTTTTTACATTTTTTGAGCTCTTTTGAACCATTATAGAATTTTTCCTATTGTTCCATGATTTCTCATCATTTTAATCAAATTAATTTGATTCATTTTCCTTCATATTATATCTTCCTGTTTTCCTGATTTAAAAAAATATGGTTTCACTCATTTTACTTTTCTTATATTTTGATATTTCTTTCTTTTATTGTATCTGCTTATAAGCGATGCTTTTATTTAGACTTTTTCTCTAAAAAAAAAAACATTTGTCTTTCCATACTTTTCAGATATTCCTAATCACTTATATTTAGATTCTCTCCTTACCGTTTAGTCCCTGTGCTCTTTCAGTGCTGTTCTGTGTTGTGGAGTAGAGAGGTTTTTTCCATTTTTTGCCCAAGTAAACTTTGAGTGGAGAGCTGGCTTTTTAGTTCTTTTTTGTTTAGAGAATGATTCCCTCTCTTACACATGCATTTTGCAGTGACTCCTGCCTTCTGATTTCCATTTCCCTTCAGGAACTTTCCCTTTAATTCAGCTAGCTTTGGGGGTACAGTGCCTATCACCTTTTGTAATGCATATAGAGGGTAGATATGGGTAGTGGTGTTTCTGGCTACATCATTGTCATGTGGAAAATGGGCATTTACCCCATAGCTGAATTCTGAATCACAAGTATACAAGCTTGCTTATAGACACTCTGCCCAAGGTGTGAAACATGTTACAAGGCTCAAAAGTGTTCTCATTTCACCTTCCATATTTACAAAATTCCTCTAGCAAATTAAAACCTCTTATTCTTCCATCTAGCCCTGTACTTTCCGGCTCCAAGTTCTACATAGACTCCTGTCAGACTCCACTTCTCCCTACTTTCTAAGGTTATCATTCCTTACTTTGGCCTCATTTTTCTTCCTTAAAAATCTTCTTTATTTAACCAGCTCAACATTATACTATACTAACTTTGAATTCCTTTACTCCTTGTCCTATTTCTATTCATTCTTCTCTTCACAATCTTCAACACAAATAAAAATTCCCCCTGTAGAAGGAAGAAAAAAATTGTATGAAATTAGGTATTAATGTTTGGTAAATTTATTCAGAATGTATATTAAATGAAATGTGATATTAACACCTTTGTCCTGTATGGTTTTGTCTAATTTACTTTTTCCCTATATTTTTGAAATCTTTATTGATGTTCTTTTCATTTTTTGTCAGGTTTTATTATTTTCTATTAACTCACTTCCTCCAAGATAGAAGCGCTCCTTTACAAAAGAAATGTACTCAAGTCAAACAAATGATCCCATTGGCTTTATCTGAGAAAACGTTTCATTCTGTACCTCTGGTCTCTGCTCCACCAAAAGTCAAGAACTAGGTTTCATCATCCATCTTCTGATATCACCATTAGCTATTAATTCACTTATTACTCTGGAAACTTTCAAGTCTCTCCAAATTTCTCTGAATTTTTCATTTCTTACAGAATAGCATTCCATTATATTTTGTGATGACAATTTGCTCAACCCCTCTCCAACCAATCCAATAAACATTTATTAAATGCTTACTATTGTGAAAGGAAATTCTTGATTCTCTTTGTCTATCCTTAGTTTACTGGTATGAAAAGGGAATCCTTTATTTTCTTTGCCTAGTTGGAGTTAATACTTTGGCTAAGAACTGAAGTACCTCTACTTAGTACTTCACTAGACTGTGAAAGCAGGATTAACTCTCCTTTGCCTACTTTTGAATTAAATCAACAAAAGCTTGAAAACCCTAGTAGTACTAGGTGAGAAGTTAGCAAGGTAATTAGAGAATTCACAAATTTAGAAACTGAATCAGCCAGGAATATGTGAACCTTTTTGATGAGTATTTACCCCTCCCAAAGAGAACTTGTTCCCACAAATACTGCCCCCTGGGCAGTGCCAGCCAATTTGGAAGCTATGATTGTGCCCTCTGAAGAGGGTAAGAGATAAGAAGTCACCATAGAAAGTCATGAATCCTATGGCTTTAGTCAATCTTGTGGAGATAGTCTCCTGACTGGAGACAGTCTTTAAGGGAGCTTTGCTGGAGACTGTGGCTTGGATTGTGGGCTTGGCTTCAACTTGGACTCTGACTCCTGCACTACTTAGTGGGGTGAGTGAAAGATTGACTCCTTTCCTAGTTTCTGGAGAGACTAGCTTCCATTTTGGAGGCAGCCATGTGATTACTTACTACCAGCCTTCCTGGTTGAGAGCTACTTAATCTCTGCCTGTATTAAGATAGGATAGATAACCTCTTGAATCTCTTCACATTTCTCTACTTTATTGTTTCCTCTCCATTTTGTATCTATTTGTAAATACATTTCTGACTCAAGATATAATAAATATTGGTGCCACATTTAAATCTTACACTATATGCCAAGCACTATGTTAAGTATTGGGGATACAATTAATAAGAAGAAAAACAGTCCCAGGCTTTAAGGAGTTTAAAGTAGAAAGGGGAAAACCAACACACAAAAGGAGGTAAGAAAAGAGTAGGAATTGAGATGGGATGTATAGGGTAGGGAGAGAAACAGTAGCATATTCCCTGTGCATGGGCAGCTTGTTTTATGAAGTTGAAACCAGATTGAGCAGCAGATACAAAGTGAACTAATCTGAGAGTCCAGTATATGCCTTTTATAAAGGAAGGCATTGAGGGTAGTACTCCACCCTACAGCTGTCCAATTAGAAGGAAGATGTATCAATCAAAGTTTGAGTTAGTAGCAGAGTGATTAGACTAGAAATGATGAGCTTAATTTGGGTGGGGCATCTTGTTCCTTTAGTGGAAGCCAGACAGAGCTGCCTATACAAAGTAGAGTGATCTGAGAGCTGAGTTATCTGCTCTCTACTAAATATCTTCTATAAAGGAAGGCATTAATATGGTTATGGCACTGACACATGTTATTTTCGATTGACACACGGCTGCATGCAGCCGCATACAGAGAAGTATGGGGCTGCATGCCAAGGATAAAACACTTACTGTAGAGTAGTGTAGACACTCTGTGCACTATAGATGACAATTCTACCTATATTAATTTACCTATTTTGGTTTATTAAATACAGTGATATATTATAATTATACATTTTTTATTTAAACTATAAATATCATGAAATTATGGCTTTTTTCTCAAAGTAACACACCACCCGGGTTATGCTCAGATTTTTGGTGAATTTTGACACACCAAGCTCAAAAGGTTGCCCATTACTGTATTGGGAGGTGTTTGTTACCAAGCAGCAAATACAAAGTAGAGTAAGTAGGTTGAGAATTTCTTAAAAGCTGATAGAACCATTCTTTTGAGTAAACTAACTCTTTGAGCAGCTATGGCATATCTATAGGATGTGTTGTGATCTGCAGTTCTACAACTTGTAGCACTGAGAAAAGGTTAGGATTCTTTTACCTCCACTCTGTGCTCATGAGACATATAGATTTACCAGACCTTTGGGATGAAAAATACTTAATGATGATAGAAAAAACAAATAAACAAACAAAACTTTAGGGTAGCCAATAATCAATGGCTTTTGCTACCTTCTTGTATGGACTTGTATTCTGTCCTTTTACTCCACAACAAATCAATTATTGTGACCTCTATCTACTTCATTCAGAAGGGGGTTCATATTTAATTTATTTTATTTTTTCATTGAGCTTCATGATTTTTGTTAACTATTTGCTGTGAGAATAAGATCATAAATAAGATCATAGGTCAGTTGTAGAATCTCAGGTATTATTGCATAGCTTTGAAGAAACTTTCTTTTTTTTAATTTTTCAATAGAAAATTTTATATTTCATGAGAATTTTTGAATTTTTAGCAAAATTTGGATAGTAAGATGCCTCTTTTATATGCCATTCTACTTCATAACTTTGAAGAAGATTATCTCTGAAAGTATTTAATAGGGAGATTTTCATTGGGTTTATTTTTAAATATCAGAACCAATTTGAGGTCTATAATATCATTTTTTGGCAAACATTTGTCAATCATTTAATTTTTCCTTATAACACAGTAAACAGAAACCTCATTCCTTACTCTGCTCTCATCTTTTTAATTACCTGTATTTCTCAGAATTTTCACAGATTTCTCCCTTCACATATGCAATCTGAGACAGGTTTAATGTGATATTCAACTAGATACAATGTCCTAAACTACTTTATATTCCTTTATAGATGAATATATCAATATATTTTTACTATAAAATGGTGATTATAGTTAATAAAAGATTGGATACAATGCATAGTATGCTAAAATGTTTCACCTTTTTTTCTCTTCTTTTTCCTTTATATTTAGTAGAAAATCTCTTTTGAAACAAGTCCTTCTCATCAACCTCTAAGTCATCTGACAGATTATGTTAATACAGAAAAGATGGTCCCAAGATTTAACTCTCTTAAATAGAATAGAAATAGCATCCAATTCTGTGTTTCAAGTATAGAATCCAAGCTTCCAAGCACCACCATTGCAAATGCTACTCAGTAAAGCTGCAGCTCTCATTGCTACTGTTCTCCAAATTATTTTCCATGATAATTAAACTGAATTATAGTTGCACCAATAATCAACATTTATATCTTTACTTCCTTAGTCTCTCATAAATTTACCATTTTGATTTTTTGATCATTTTTGCTAATCAGATGAGGTGAGATGATTAATACAACTTGTTTATCTTCTTCAATTCTTTACAGCATGTTTTCATATGCTGTTGGATAGCTTTCATTCCTTCCTTTGAAAACTGCCAGTTTATATACATTAAATAGTCATCCACTGAGGAATATATTTTGTTCATATATAGTTCTTTCACATATATCAATATATAATAAATATATATTATACCCTTGTAATAAATATTTACTTCAGACTTTTTTCTGAAATTAATGCATTTTTTATAATTCTAGTTACATTGATTTTGCTTATATAAAATCTTTTGTTTTATGCATATTTATTCATATGTTTCATTTTTCTTTACATTTATTTTCATTATATTTCATTCTCTTTACTTCTCTCTCTTCATGGAGCTGTAAAAGATATGTCCATCACTTCATCTCTATAATTTAATTTTTATTGATTTGGCTTTTAATATTTAGATCAAGCTTTCATTTGAAGCTTATTGCATATAATTTAAAATGTTACCTTCAGACTAATTTATACCAGAATGTTTTCCGATTTTTTCAAGAAATTTTTTTGTTGATTTGAAAGTCTTTTAACACAATAATTGATGTTGTTATGTTTATAGAACTTTTTGTTCAAATATTTCTGTTTAGATTTCCAACCTGTTACACAAATAAATTTTTCTTTTTCATAATAAGTATTGAATAGTTTGGTAATAACTGTTTCAC
Organism: Gracilinanus agilis; assembly: GCF_016433145.1. Taxonomy (NCBI): domain Eukaryota; kingdom Metazoa; phylum Chordata; class Mammalia; order Didelphimorphia; family Didelphidae; genus Gracilinanus; species Gracilinanus agilis. The sequence goes on along the minus strand of NC_058130.1, from coordinate 490,960,521 downwards.
ATTATAGTCTGATATCTGATAATACCAGAACCTCTCATTTCCACTATTTTTTATCATTTCTCCTAATATTATAAATGTTTTGTTCCTCCAGGTGAATTTTGTCATTATTTTTTTGAAAATCTATAAAATTACTCCTTTGTCATTTGGTATCACACCAAATCTGTATTCATTTTGGTATTATAATTAAAATGATGATCTTTTGTTTTGGGGGGAATTCTGAGATCATTAAAGGACCTTTGCATTTTCCTGAGGAAAACCCAGCCTATTTCCATCTTCCTGCTTAATTCTGGTCTCTGTCATTATCCATTTATATATAGTTTATCCATGTATATATGCATACATACATATATATATGTATTTATATATAGTTTGTCCTACATAATATACTGATGGACATGATCTATATGTTATATATCCAATCACCTACCATATTCTCAATAATAGGCATATAATAGGCATTTGCCTTTCAACTTTTTTGGTTGTTTTTGGTTTTTGTTCTTTCCTATGAATAGTGTTAGGCCAAGTTCTTCTTAGTGTTTACTGAAATCTTCTAGGAGACTATGCAGTGTTCCAGGGGATGATACAATCAACATGGAATGCATAAACTGGAATCAGGAGGACCTCACTATGAACAGTGTATTAATTTTCCTTTGGATAGCGTACTGAATCCCTTCCATCACAGAGGAGAACAAACAATTTAGGAGAATTTGTATTCCACTTTTAGGTTTGGATTAATACTATTTTATCTCTAATGGAATGAATCTTAAATTATTCTGATGTGTAGATGGTGTTGTGGGTAAAAGAAGGAAGGATGGGGGAAGGAAAGGAAAGGAAGGGAAAGGAAGGAAAGGAAGCCCCGGCAGAGGAATTAACCCAACCCTTTAGAGGTGGGCTTCAGAGCAGAACAAAATCAGCTAGACTCCAGGGATATTTAACTGGGTTTATTTTAGGGTTTAGGAAAAGAAAGGTTTGGGAAAGCCACGAAAAACCAGATCTCCAGCAGCTAGCTGGGAATAAAGCTCTGGGGGGCAAAAGGCTCCCCCGGGGAAAAAAGAGCTCTCCTCTGTTGCAGGAAAAAGGTGCCCAAAGCCAGCACTCTCTCTTCTTTTTTATACTTTCTCAGACACCTCCCACAAAAGAAGTGGGAGGTGTCTAAGGAAACTGAGATAGAGAATCCTGGGAGATATAGTCTTCCAGAGTCCAGAGCCATTCCAAAATGCAAAATGGGAAAAAAGAGAAACTTTTGAAATATGCCTTGCTTGTGTAAAATAATTGTTTATGATCAATACACAATAAATATAGTGGTGTGTTGTATTCTATACATATTTCTACCAATTTTATGATGATACAGATGTCCTCTTCCAGTTGAATATTGTTTTCAAAGCCTTCTTTTCCTCATTAATAGTAGATCAAGGTCGTCTTGCTGTATGTATTTTGATGATTCATATAATATTTTAAGTAGATAAGCAAGTAGATATATAAATCAGAATGTGACTATCACATTTTTTTGTTGTTAATATTATCTGACTTTTTTACTCAATGCCTTTTTTTTGATATCTATACTTCCTTCAAATACTTTGTTAATCAGTCCTTCAATAACAAAATAACTGTATTTCCCTGAGAGTAGACCACTTCTTTGTACATTTGGAATAATAAGGTATTATTCCCATCATTGTTCTTGGTACAATTTTTTTCACCTTTGAAAACACATCTGTGACAATGATGTTAAGATTTAACTCTAGTACTTCTATGATCCTCAGCAGGGAAAAAGTTTATTATTTAAAAAGAAAAAATACTTTACAGATTTTTCCTCCCTTTTTAATTTTCTGCTTCCATTTTTATCCTTATCTATGCCTAACATCATTTATTTATTTGGACTTCCTGCTGGGCTTTAAAGAAAAAACAAAATATAATTTTCTGTTATGATTTTAGAAATATTCACATGTAAATAAATATTACTTTGCTGCTTTTCTCTTCTTGGTAAATAAGTCAAATATTGATTGATTAAGGTGCTTTTTAAACACTATTTGGCCTTCTTTCCTGTCAACTAATTTGTATCCATAAAACATATATATGAAGTAAATACTAAAATAATTTTCCATATATTCTTTATTTTTCAGTTTCAGTACCTTGTTTGAGTTTTGATCAGGCCTCAAGTTGTCGAAATTGAATGCATATCCTTTTCTGATTTTTGTTCCTTATTCTATCTTTGTGCTAATTATGATCTTTGCTGCCTTTGGGTGTAAGATGAAAAGGATGTTGCCAATATCTATTTATGTTCCTCCCCATGCAATATTTGTCAACTATGTTTCCATTTAGCTGCAACATTTTTCTCTTTTGGTATTCTTTATAGAAAGAATGTCAGAATTAAGATGATCCAATTCCTCCAGCAGTATGTCCAGTCATTTATCATTAAATGAGAAGCTCAAATTCTGAACACCAACATGCAACTTAAAGTTTATAGACAGTCTAATCAATCAATCAATGAATATTTATTTATTAAATAACTTATGTTGTAAATTTCACAGCTCTCAGTTCCACAACAAAAAATAAGAAATAGCTTTTATAAAAATTAGGAACTTCTTTAAAGTACATGTAATAGATATATATCCACATATTACCTTTAATGAGGTAATAACAAAATTGCTCTATTTTTGTACCATTCCATAGTCCTTTTTCATGTCTTCAAAATGTATTTATGTGGGTATATTTGTGCTCTTGTCTGCCATTTTCAAAAAGTTAAGTGCCAAATATGTGCCTAACTATTAAGTGCCTTCTATTTGCAAAACATAAAATTAGACATTAGAGATACAAAAATGAAAAAATCCCTATTAATAATTCTTACTTCTATTTTTAGAGACAAGTGACTATAAAATATGTGCAATAAAAAATAAAGTCAGTAAGTACAAATATAAACAAAAAGTTAATTCCAAGCTAGCATGTGAGAGATCACTGTGAGGTACATTTTGACTTTCATAGTATCCTCAGCACTTAGAACAAGTTCTGAAACTTAATAGGAGTTTAGTGAATTCTTAATACTGACTATTATTTAGTAGTAATCAACAAAGTATCCATGTAGCTTCTTAAGATGCATATTAAAGGAAGAGGGGATTTTGTGAGGTAGAGAAAAGGAGAGAGTTCTTTCTAGGAGTTTCAGATAGCCATCACAAAAGCACAGAGTTAGAGATAGAGATGTGAGATCAACTCTGAGGCTACTTTGGCTCAATTACAAGAGTGTGAGAAAAAGGATTCTGTCTACTGAAATTTGAAAGATATGCTGGGATCAAATTATGTAGGGATTTAAGACTTAACCAGAATTTAAATTTTATCTCTGAGGCAATGAAACACTACTAGTGGTCGATTGAATAAGGGAGTTATGGTCAAATCTGCATTTAAGGAAAATTACTCTGGCAGCAATGTGTAGATTGGAGTGGAGTGGGATCATAGGAAATAGGGACAGCAAATATGGTTTTTGAAATAGTCTAGATAAGAGGTGATAAAGATCTGAAATGAGGTGGGAAATGTATAAAAAAAGGAGTTGGTTTCAAGATATATTGAGTAGTTAGAAAAGACAAGATTTATCAAATGATTGGAGGAATAAGGGAGAGTGAAAAGTTCAGGATCATGACAATATTATTATCTTTGAAAAGTAGAAAGATATTGCTTTTAAAACTCTATAGTTCTTAGGATACTTTTCATGTGTAATTTTATAATTTGAATTAGTGAATTCATTCCTTTTGTACTTACAAGTCCATTTTGACAACATCTGTCATTTCTTCATAATGGGATCATTCTAGATATATCAACAAAATTATGTCCTTGAGAGTCAACATTCATCTTGAGCTTATTTCCTTTCTATAGTTAGCCCAATGGAATCATACTTATCTCTTCAATGATCTTGGGTGTGTGTGAGTGTGTAAGCTGCACATTAGTTAACTTTAGTGTTTTGATCCTTAGTAATAATCACAATCATAAACTCTAAAATCGTATACTCATTTCCAAAATTTCTCTCATTCAGTTTAACCACTTTCTTTCCTTATTAATTAGAATAAAATTTTTTTTACTTCTTTTCCCTTTGCAAATATTAAATTATTAGAAATGCATATCATGAATTTATCAGATTTTCTGTTTTTATGAGAAAAAACCCTCTGGCAAGTAGTCAGATAGCTTAAATCCCCCATCAAAACTGCATAGTATTACCAGGGAATCATTATCTGTTCCTCCATTGGGACAGCTACTCTGCAGTTTACATTCAAAATAACATCTCTTTTATTTTTTCCTTCTTTAACCCTCACCTGTAAAGTCTCCTCAGATTCTTGGGCTTTCTAACAGGTCAATAGATTCTTTACACACAGGGCTCTTCTGATGTGGATTTGTTTTTTTTTTTAATTCGGAAATAATTTTTGGCTTTGATTTCATCATTATAAATATGAATCATAATTAATTCTCCACAATACTGATAATATCATTTTAAGACTTCATATTAAACTTCAAGTAAAAGTAAGAAAATATTTAAGGGACAAATGAATTCAAATTCTGCCTCAGTCACTAGATGTGTATGTTCCCTAGGCAAATTATTTTCTTTTTCAGTTTCTTCCTCTGTCAGTTGGGGATAATAAAAGTATCTCATAATTTTGTGAGGATCATTGAGACATGAATTCAAAACAGTTTGCGAATCTCAAAACACAATATAAATGCTATTATTATTAGTGGTATTGCTATCACATTTTTATTATCTCATATTCTGCACATTAATGTGGGGGAAGCTTATTCATTTCTCAGTTATTTTTTGTCTTGAAAATACTAGCAAGATTTTCCAATGCGGTATCTATAACTCCACAATGTCTGATTTATCAGATATATTTGGAGTTTTAAAAATCTCTTCACTTCTACTCTCAATTTAAAGACTTTTTTAAGAAGAGCAAATGCCTTGGTTCTTGTCAGATGAAACCCACCTTTAAATGAGGGCTCATCAAGTTCATATGTTTCATAATGGCTCAGCAATACAAATTGCCATTTCCTGATGCCATCTTCTTGGCAAAAAGTTCATTTCCAATATCCTTCTCTTTTCTAAATTCTATGCCCTCATATGGAAATGTTAATGACAACACCACCTGTGCCCTGACGTCATTTAATTTCCTGACTGGAACTCTGAAATCCCTTGGGCTTTCCCTTTGCCCACCCCCCACTTTTCCCAAGTTTCTTCTGGTGGTATCATTACTCTGCCCATGAATCATCAGAAGTGCGTTAGTACTTGGCAGGCTAGAAAAGTCTCAGGGGACTTTCTGTCAGGTCCCGGATACATGCCTCAGAAAGATCGAGCATCTCTTTACTAGTCATGTCAACATGTCAGATCTAAATGTAACTATCGTTATATTCTTGAACAGAAAATCACTGAGGAGCACCTTATCTTTTTCCTCTTGTTGGGATTTTTTTAACCTTGTGACACTTGTGGATATTTCTAATTATCCCACAAAATATGAGATTTTTTTTTCATTTCTCATGAAGTCCAAATCCAACCTCTATGAGAAAGCCTCTGACCTCCTAGATAGTTAGTGCCAATAAATTCAGTTACTTGTGTTTCCTATTTTCCTCTATGTTTCTATTACCCTATATTATTCTACCTTCCAAGCCCTTGACAATTGTTTAAATTCCTTTGATTCTTCTTAGAGGTAAGGTCCTTAAAATACTTGAAGATAGTTTTCATACCTCTCCTTTAATTCTTGTCTTCTAAACTTTAAAGTCTTTTAAACACTCTTCTTTGATTTTCATAATGTGTTTTTTCAGGGTTCTATTCACAACTGAAACAATAAGGTAATGGTAACAATAATGATAATAATGACAATAAGTGATGATGATATTAGCAACAACAATAATGGCAATACAATACAATTAATAATAGCAATTTATTCCCATTGCTAATATTTTAACATTTGAAAAAAAGATTCTTCTTCACAACAATTCTCTTAAGTATTCATAGAAGTGTCACATCATGAGAAAAAAATAAACCTTACTCTTTGGTTTGTGTCCAACTTTCCATTATTAAGTCAATCAATCAATAAATATTCCTCAACACTCCTTAAACATTCACTAATGGCAAGCAGTGTGCTAAGTGCTAAGATTCAAAAACAAACAATTAAAAATTATTTCTCCCCAAGCAGTCCCAGCTTTTAAAAATAGGTCCATACACAGTGAAAAAGTATTATGTTGGAACAAACTTGTAGGACATCTAGAGAACCTAATATCAAATTTTCATTGCAAGCATTTACATCTTGGAAATCCACAAACAATAAAATTCAAAGCTTAATTTATTATACCGTTGCTTGTCTATTCTTGAGGATATAACAGAAAATACTAATAATGCAGATTAAACTTAAAACTTTTTTGCGAGAATGGAAAGAACCAGTTTAATATTTTCCTCCATACCTCTGTTTACAAATTATATGAAGGCAAATGGGAAGGGGATGGTATTACCAGCTGTGGTATTAAAAAAAGGACCCTGCAAAAGATAGGATTGGAGCTATGAGAAATCACAAAACAGGCTACTGTTTTTCAGTGTCCTGAAGACTATTCATTTGAGTCTTCCTGATTCTACAGTCAGCATTATAATCATTTAATTTATCTTTGTTTTGTTACACTGTAACAAGTGATACAATGCAAAACTAGAGAGAAATGGATGGATCCCAGAACTTTAAATTAACTTGACCAAGCCACCAATGCAAGGAACTTCTATGGTGGTATCAGAAACTATCTGCAAAAACAGATCAAAAATATATCTTTCGAATTGTTTTGAAATTTCATATTAGATTTAAAAATACCAGTTAAATGGGAAAATCTAGTTTTTCATAGAGATCATGAAGCAAGAACTTAAGTCTTAGAGTGCTTCCTCTTTTGCAACTTTATTACTTTTCAAATCAAGATAAAACTAGTTCAAAGTATTGGGACTTCTCCATTCTTTTCATGAAGCTATAATACATGGCAAATTTTTTTGAAGTCTTATGTTGGATTACAAACTAACATTGAGCCCGATATGAACATTGTTTTAGAAGAAAAATTCAAGGGTGAAAATATATTAGGCAAGAATACTGGGAATATTCCGTGATGTGTATCATAACCCTGAGAGGATACACATAAACTGAATATTTAGCTCTAATGGGAAAAAAATTGTCCCCAATCCATACATTTTGGGTATTTTTGCATGAAGTGGATCAAAATGATAGAATGTTTCACTTCTCAGTTTTGTGTTCAACTAAATTTAGGCAAAACTAAGCCCCTCCTCAATTCTAAACCTTGTAAGGATTTATAGAATCTGGATAGTCCACGAAGGAAAAAATGGAGTACCAGAAACATATATTTTAAAATATTAGAAATTTAATAAAATATTATAAAACAAATTTTCATTACATTAAGTAGAACAATAGTAGTTCTCCATCATCAGATGTTTTCAAAGAGAGGTTGAATGAATATTGACCTCTTTGGTATGTTAAATGTGGAACTCATGATTTGAGTAAAGGTTGATAGGATGAGAGGACAGTTAAGGTGACTGACTCTTACCATTATATTTCTGGTTACATAATTCTGAATTTTAGGTTGACATGATAACTGTCACTAGCTACATAAAGGGTCATCACAAAAAAGTATTGGAGGCAACTCTTATCTTTATCCACTGAGAACTTGTCTTGGAATGACCTAGGATAGCTACGAAGGGAATCTTTCTTGGCATGGCATTCAGAGCTGTTTAATGTTTAGGATTAAATTAAAAGTAAACAGATTTAAGATCTTTAAAATGAACAGCTACATACCTATTCAGAATTTGGATCCCATCCTAAGACTTGAGTTCACTTCAAACTGAATTACTTTAGCTATTATATTATATTAATTATCAAAAGAAGTATTTTTTAATTAAAGTAAATCTTAAAGTGTCTAGGTAATTGAAGTACTTGGAATATTTTAAAAGTCTAACCCCTCAGAAAAGACCACCTCTAGTCTCCCCAAACCATCCATAAACAATGGGAGAATATATCTTTATACAATAAAAGATGGGGATGACTTTTTTCAGGAGGGTTGCTTATTTTTTAAATATGTCATGTTTTCCTGACTGTAAAAAAATCTATTGGTTATATTTGCTAGAAGTAAATGTGAAATTCAAATTAAATTAGAACTCAAAATAAATTATTCTTTCAAGTGACCTCCCACAGGCCACTTTGTAATGATGGGACAGAAAAAGGGAGTACTCTCTTAAATTATGTCCTTGAATTTTAAGAGAATATTTGCTTAGGGATATTATTTAATTGTCTTAAAATAAAATTGGGCTTCTGGTAAATTGTAGTCTCTGCCATTTTCCTTTAAGTGGCAGTGAGTTTGCTGAAAGGTTTCCGAATGATAGTGCAATGTTTTAAATTAAATATAGATTTGAGGTTCTATGCCTGCTGAGTTGGGAGTGCTGAAAGCATGATAGGACCAATCAAAACAAACATAAGGAATGGTCATTGACTTGGTTGTCACTTGGTTATTTTGTAGATAAACAATTTGACTTTCTCTGTCTTTAATAAGATGACTTTAGTTTTGTAAAGAATGATCTATGTCTTTGTCAGATTATTTTATTTAAAGGAAGGAAATTTTGGGGTTGAAATAAAGTTGCAGTGAAATTGCCTGCTGACAGAGGGTGAAGATGGGTTTATTGCCATTAACTTTGCAATCTACTCTACCCCCAATTATGCTACAGGTCTTTTGTCTTGGTAATGAATGTATCCCCCCATACCTCCAAGCCAAACCACAGTTGTCAGTCTATAGAGCTTTGTACCCACCCTGCAAAATGGACCCTGGTCATTTGAATATTGTCTAGGAACCAAAGGTATTATTTTATGCTTTATCATGTACTAAGATGGGAAGTAAAGGAATGTTCTGATGATATATTGGAGCTGAGGCATGGCTGTGCATTGGAAAAAGGCTAATGGAATCTATGATAATGTCATCCTCTCCTATGCTCATATCACTTATTTTTCAATTTGGTCACACATTGCCTTATGAAACATATATTCTTCAATATTTCATGTATTTACATCTTACCTCTACATTTGGCCTCAAGCTCCCAATGACAAGTGTGTCATTTTGTACTTTTTCGTATTCTCTTTCCACATTTTACTTTCACCAGACTCCAGGGATTTTTATAGAGACTAGAAGTTTTGTAATCATTTGTAATTATTTGTAATTTGAAAAAAAATACAAAAATAATTTTGTAATTATCAAATCATGTTTGAAAATTAGAAACATCAGCAATGATCATATGTTGCCTAGATCTATTTGTAGAAATAGAGAATGGAATTTGAAGGAAGAGAACAAGCATATTTTAAGTACTTATTGTGTCCCTACTCTGTGCTAAGTGCTAGGGATACAAACAGAAGCAAAAAGAAAAAGCCCCTGTTGTCAAGAAGCTTATATTCTAATAGGGGAAGATAACACAGGAAAAGAATTTGAATAGTGTTTGCTGGGAGAAGTTGCAATCAACTCTGAGACATTGATTTTAAAGCCTTATAAAAATTGGAAAAACTCATAGAGAATGAAGTAAAGGCAGGAAGAGCCTTGTGTACAAATTATAGGCTCCTGAAGGAACACATTGGAGGGAGAATGGAGATCATATCATGTGGAGGAATATTCCAGAATGATTAAGCTACAGCATCATTACCATGCACTAAAAATAATAGAAGATCCATAAGAGTCAATCAGATGATATGAGTTTGAATCCAAATTCTACCACCTATCGATGGCTGACTTTGAGCAAGTCATTTAACCTTTTTGGACTTCACTTTTCTCATCTACAAAAAGAAGAGATTAGTAACTTCTAAAGTTCCATCCAAGCTGATATCTATTAATCTATGTGGAAACATGAATGAGTCTTATTTATGCATTAGTTGTTATTTTTTTAATTCAGTAAGATATAAATGACTAAATGCTGTATTTAGTCAAAAGCCTTAAATTTAGCTCCAGTTCAACTATTTTACTTAAATGAACTTGAACAAATTATTTAGCTTATTTTTGTAGGAAGAAATAGTTTTATAAATATGGCATAGCATTATAAACTCAAGAAGACTCACAGACAAGAAGATTAACTCCTAGAGGCTATTACTATACTCTGCAAAAAAAAATTAGACGGAACATCCATCTTGTCCAAACCAATGCACACTCTCCCTTGAAACATCATCCAGGTTTTTCCAAGAAGACCTCAAGAGCATGTTTGTCTAAAAATATCCTGAGAGGTCTCTTTCAATGATTAGGTGACTGGATGGAATTACCAGAATCCATTCTGATGACAGAGGAAAAGAGAATGAAAAAAGTTATTCAAACTTTGTCTACTTTCCTTGTTGCTTGTTGTCTCCTTCTCTTTTTCCTCCTCCTCCATCTCATCAGAAACCATGTAAAGATTCAAAGCTTTCTCAGCCTCTGCCACCAAAATTCAATAGATCTCTCTTCTCTTCTTAGCCTCCGTGACCATCACCAGTAAGAAAGCCACCGAGACCTCAAAAGACACTGAGCTTAGCTCAGTCCAGAGTTCCTTTATTTCCATAATATCCCCATCTATGGCATTTTTTTGACAGCTTTAGCATCTTCTTTTGAGTTGAAGTCCAAAAAAGTGAACCTTTTAGATAACCCTGTCTCTCTACCTGTTACTATCCTGGCACCAAAAGAGCCAAAAAATGAATCTCTCAATATTTCTTCTGTCATGCCTTTGGACAGACTTTGGATGATTTTGTAGGACTGGCACCTTGGTATTGTTCTGGCTATCTTCTGTCCTTTTAACTTTATCCTGTTCACTCTGCCTTCGATCATTATTTAAAGATTAAAATAATTCAAAGATTCTTTTTCATCTTGTACAGAATCCAATGAAATGGATACTTACTCTTTAGACTCATTTTCATTAATCTATGGTTTCCTTTCAAGTGTTTCCTGTAGACTTTCTTCAGTGGCTCTCTATGGGAGGGGGAGGGGTTATACAGTACCATCCATGTCTTTGAATCTTCCTTCTGAAGGAATAATTATTTCTGCCTCAGATGCTCTTGACACTGACTTTTCTCCTATGTGTAGTTCAGAAGGATCACTCAACCATTAATCTTGATTCCCCATTTCTTTTCCAAGGCCTTGCCCTTGTCTGCTTCTGTCTTAAATTTAAAATAGGCAATTTCTTTGGGTGTTTCATCTTCTCATCCTTGGTGCAGATCAGTTTAAATGTGGTAGCATTTCCAAACACTTCCTTGAGCTCTTCCTGAGTTACTTTATAAGGCAGATTCTTGACAAAGAACCTTCTTGAATCCCAAATATTTAGCTTTCTTTTACTCTTTTAGATTTCATTTCAGATGACTTTGGAGCCACTGAATTCAAGAGTTATTTTTTTCATTACTTCTAATTAAATTCTAAAAAGCCAAAATTCCTGTTGACACCACTGTGGACCCCCAAAATTGTAAGGTACCTTTTTGCAAAGAAGTCCATGATGCTAGTTTTTAGTTCTACTGCAGTTTTGAAGCTTAGGTTACCAGCAGAGATTGACATTTTAGACACATCCATTTTCAATTTCTGTTTCCTGGCTTTAGAGGCTTTCTGTTTGCCTATTTACTTTTTCCTCTTTCCCTGAGCTTCTTGGAGGTGTGCTGCCTCTTCTTTCTCTTCATTTTTCTACCTCCTCCTTCTACTCTTATTCCTCCTCCTCATCCTCTTTCTCTGATTCCTTGACTTTGACAGTTTTCCAAGAGTCAGATTTCGCAGAAGCAGGTTTCTCTTTGGCAGCTGTAGTATCCAAAACTTTTTCTTCAAACTCATTCTCATCATAATCATCTTCATCTTCCTCCTCAGAGTCTTGTCTGGCAGGAGTTGCTCCCATTGTTTGTGCCTTTGGATGGCTCCAATTCTTCATCTTCACTGTCTTTTTCAGATTCACTGTCCTCTCTCATGGCCCTTTCCCAATTTTTTGTACTTTTGATGAAGGAGGAATGCTTTCACTAAGGTTTTTGCTACTTTAAGGAGGAATGATACTCTTCTTGCTCCATGTAATGAAAGCTGAGGTAGCCACTTTCTTGCCAGGGGCAATGGCTGCCTTCTAAACAGGAATCATAACTACTCTATTGATAAGTCTGGTGGCAGCAATGTTTTCTATGGCTGGTTGTACTCTTTTTGCTGATGTAGCCCTTCTTCTGAGAGATCAGAATCTCTTCTCCACTGCTTTTTTCATATTCTGACATTTCCTTTTCTTAATTGTCTTTTATCTCCTTTGCTTGAGGAGCCATTTTCTTTGGCTTATTTTTATTTTTAGTAGCCTTCCCCAGCTTTACTATGGTGGTAAGGGGTGGAATATAGAAGATCCACTGGCAGAGATCCAGAAAACATCAGTGATAGTTTGACTTCACTGACAAATCTCATACCAATAAAATCTTTCTAACATCAATCTAGATATGAATATTTATTAAGCAACTACTATGTGCCAGGCACTGTGATAAAGTGGAATTTGGAAATTGGTTTATGATAAATTTTTCAGTTGTGAAGTTTCAAATTCCTGATTGCTTGGTCTCTATAACAAAATTAAGTTCCCTAATGTTCTTTATGGCAATACTTGGTTATCAACTAGATAATTAATTTGATCTAGGAAGAGCTTTATATACAGGACTTAGACATATTTTGGCATACTCAGATCCTCTTCAATGTTTTCTAATATTTTGAGAGATACTTTAGATGATTTGTAAATTTCTACGCAATCTTCCAAATGCAAATATTGACAAATCCTTTGGGTAGCTAGAGGTGCTGATACAATCCTTCAGAAGGAATAATCTAAAGAGTCCTCTTTGAAATTGTTGAGTTAAGGAAGTTGACTTGGAAAGAATTTGAGCACAGAGAGAGATATTCTATACTCTATTCTGGTATACTAGCTACCAAATGACAAAAGGAACCTCATTAATTATGAAATGGGGCAAGCCACTAGTCAACCACAGCCAAATTTTTTGTTGTTGGCTACTTTTTTACTAATGAATACTTGAGAAAGATGAGCCGCTTGTAGCAGGGGTTTGAGGTTCTCTTTAACCTGGAAATAGCATGAAGATCACATCTTTGCTCTTATTTCTATATTTTTGATATATTTTTTCTTTTTTTTAGATGAAGGGGAGAAGAAATGACTATGTACTCAAGCTTAAAGGGGTCCTGTGAGCAAGAGTTGAATGAGTTGTAGAGTAGAATACATGCAGGATTTTGTCAGTCATTCCAACATTGAGGCCCTGAAATGACCTTCAAGATACAGTCCAACAATGTCTAAAAGTGGAGATCAGCAATAATGCAGCATTTGGATATGGAATTGGTGATATCCATTTTTACATTGGAAAAAACTTTATGGCTGAACCTATATTAACTTAAATACTAAAGTGGCATTGGGAAGAGACTGTTCTGTCCTAGATATTCAGGTGAGATATATATCCTTCAGAATCTCCTACTATATATTCAAGGTAAATATATCTCTGTAAAAAGCTAATCAATGAAATGTGTTAACAGAATCAGGAATACTAATCACTAGCATTTAAATATAAGGAGAATACAGCAGAGGGGAGCTCAAACCAACAACATTTAAGAGTACCACCCTTGTGCTCACAATACCAGGAGGAGCTGGCATCTGAGGAGTAGATTCCAGCTAAATTCATTTCATGTGCTACCTAGGTGTACCCAGAAACATCACTCCCTCCATCACAGGAGTGGAACATATAGGCAACTTCATTTTAAAAGCCCTACCATATGAGCAAAAGACAAAGGAAAAAAACTGACCCTCTAAAGCAGTGATTCCTAAAGTGGGTGCTACAGCCCTCTGGTAGGTGCTGCAGTGATCCAGGGGAGCGGTGATGGCCACATTTTTTTTGTTTTACATTCTATTCTAAGTTCAGTAAATAGTTTCATAATTTCCAGGGGCGCTAAGTAATTTTTTATTTCTGGAAGGGGGCGGTAGGCGAAAATGTTTGGGAACCACTGCTCTAAAGCAATCTTGGCAAAAGGGCAGACCAAAATTCTTGTTCAGAAAAGTACAGCAATGCTAAAATGGAAATGGCTGCACCCTCAAATAAAAATGGAAAGGATGTCAGGCACAAAATGAACTTAAATATCTCGAAGATTTTAAAAACTAATAAAACACTTAGAAGAAAAAAACTGGAAAAGAAAATGAGGGGGAAAGTCAAGAGCTTAGAGGAAAAACTCACTGAAGAAAATAGATTCCTAAAAAAGAGATTACAAAATGTTAAACAGGAAAATAACTCTCTGGGAAAAAAGAAGTAGAAAGCCTCAAAGAAGAAAATGGCTTTCTAAAACTTACAATTGTACAAACTGAAGTTAAGACTCCACTGACAGTAGAGATACCTTCAGTGTATCAAAAGAATATCAGAAATCCTAAGAAACAGAGATAGCAAGTATAGATCTAGAGAGAACAAAGCCACTGCTATATCTTGTTGTTGCTTCTGTAGTTATCTGAATTTTAGACCATGAATGAAATATCACTAATTTAAAATATTACTTAAGCAAAATTTCCTTATTTCAAAATAGACTATTGCTGAGTCATAAAAATGAGTGAGTCATATACATTCTGTGAGAAATCAAACCAGGCAACATGAAAAGTATATTTTTATATGATAAGTTTGTTCATATTCCTTGATAGTATCAAGTTCAGACTGTAAAATCATTGAATAATATGTCTAGTCAAGAGGAATGAAGAGGCAATATGTTTAGAATGGATGTTAAAAGGTGAGAAGGGATGTTTAAGTCCCCAAAGCTCCTGTTTTGTTCAGTATTAATCACTATTCTTATCAACATGTATCTCCTTTTAAAAGGAAACATAGTACATTTGGAATGTCTTATATTGGATAACAGAAAACAGCCTACTTACTTAGTGGCCAAGAACACCTTGATGTTCTACGCTACAAATTGAAAGTGAAGGTTACTTTCTTGTAGACTTTATCTTAAAGCAGTAAAACGGGTAGCTGCAGCTACAACTGAAAGTATTGATTTTGTAATTTCAGCAAATTAAGAACAAGACAGGAAACCTATTAAACCTTTCCACTGATTGCCAGGGTACTTTTTGGTGATTCTGGGGTTGACATTAAAATTACATACACCTGTCTCTTTAAAGCAAAACATATACATTTTATGGAAGATAGAACCAGAGGAAGGTCTGGGTAATTTCAGGTTTGAAATTGGAAACTTTTGAAGCTTGATGAGATGCATGTCAAACAGTATAGTTATTATTCCCATTAGCTGTTTTTAAAGTTGTATGTACTTTTATATATTGTTAATAAACTGAATTTTGACAAATCCATATAACCTTTGGAAAAATAGCAACATATTAACAATATGACATCTTATATACATTATGAGCAATACTTATTTATATATAAGTGCACATTGACATATATCAATAAAGCATATTATAAAAGTCAAGTTTTTCATTTTTAAATATCTATGTATCTACTACATATGAGTAAAAGACTAATTTGAAAGTTAAAAAGTTATTTTCCTTTTGTTCAAGTATAACCAATAAAATTTATTATTTGTTGCTTAATTCTGTTGTGTAAAATAACATTAAATTTGATTTGTTTCTTTAAAAATGTAATCAAATATTAATAGATGAGCTCTAATTTTTGTAAAACACTTTATATTATTTGTCTCACTTGAGCCTCAAAAATGTGAGGAAAATATTATAGGCATTATTATCCCTATTTTAGAGATGAAGAATCTAAGATTAAAAGAGGGTACATGATTGGGTTCCAGAATTAATAAATATTGCACTTGGAGGTTGAGCACAGATCTCCCTGATGCTAAGTACAATCTCATATCCACTGGATCTTGTAGCTTCATAATTATTAAATGGCTATTTAACATCCTTAATAATTGATTTCGGGCAAAAAATATTTTGAAATTTAGATCTTGCAAAACCCATTGTTCTCTTAGATATAAAGGAAAAATGAAACATCAATAGAAAAAATCCAAAGTAGTTCTTTTTCTTTTCTAAGCTGATCACCATTATTTATATTAGATATTTTTCCTTTATATACTTGCTCTATGGTGACCAAATATTCATAAACCCTAAAACACTCTGCCTCATTGCCTAGGTGTGAGGGCATGTCAAAGAATCATAAGAATTTAGAGTTGGATAGCACAGATCGCACAGATAACCTATATGACTAATTTCCCTTGACACATAGGAAACAAGATAGATAATATGTTGCCTATGTACCCATGATTGAATAGCAGAACTGTGGAAAAGTGTAGCATTGGTTCTACTGGTCTAATCTTAGCTTAGTGTATAGTCCTCATGTTAAAAGGACATAAAAGAACTATGTAACTTGCCAGTTTTGCATCTATTCTATACCTTATTGATTTATTTCTTAAAAGGTGGTGTCAAGGGAAGGAAGGGAGCCAAATAGTAACAGATTTCAAAGTACATTACAAAAAAAATATGGTACTGGGTAAGACCATGGTGGATCAGTGGAATAGGTTAGGTTCACAGTACTATAGTAAATGACTTTAGACATCGAGTGTTTAATAAACCTAAAGATCTAAGCTTTGGGTACAAGAACTCACTATTTGATTAAAAAAAATGCTTGGAAAATTGGAAAGCAGTTTGGCAGAAACTAGGCATCAACTGACATCTCTCACTAAAAACCAAGATAAAATCAAAATGTTCACAATTTAGACATAAAAGATGATATAAATATGCAAATTATGGGAGCATGGGAAAATTTATTTGTTGGACTTATGGATATAGAGAGAACTTAATACCAAACAAGAGATAGAGAGGATCACAGGAAGTAAATAGATTTTGCAAGATTTAATTTCAAAATGATTTTTATTACATAATTTAAAAAATTACAATGCAGCCTAGATTAGAAAGAAAACAGTAAACTATGAAAAATTATAGCAAGTTTCTCTGGTGATGTCAATTCTCAAAAATAATATGAATTAGGTAAAATGTATAAAATTAAAAGTAATTATCCAATTGCTAAATGGTTAAATGATATGAACAAATAGTTTCCAGAAGAATAAATAAAAACTATATATAGTAATATAAAAATGATATAAATGACTATTGATTAGAAAAATGCAAATTAGATCAATGTATCATATCTCACCTGTAATATTGACTAACGAGTAAGAAAAAATGACAAATGTTGGAGGAGATGTGAAAAAAATTGAGACTCTAATGAACTGTTGGTAGAGTTGTAAACTGGTCCAAACATTCTATAGAACAACTTGGAACTATTCCCAAAGGACTATAAAGTTCTGCCTACCCTTTGACCCAGAAAGAGAACTACTAGATCTTTGTCCCAAAGAAATGAAAGAAAATGTAAAAGGTTCTATATGTGCAAAAATATTTATAGTAGTTCTTTCTGTGATGTCAAAGAATTTGAAATTGAGAGGATGCCCATCGATGTGGGAATGACTGAACAAGTTTGTGGCATATGGTTGTGATGAAATGTTATGGTGTGGTAAGAATCAATGAGCAGAATGGTTTCAGAAAAACCTTCAAAGGCTAATATGAACTGTTGCAAAGTGAAGTGGATAGAACTAGGAAACCATTGCACACAGGAACAGAATCATAATGATCCACAATGAATGACTCAACTATTCAGATCAAACCAATGATTCAAGACAATTCTGAAGGACCTATGACAAAAACTCTATCCATCTTCTAAGAGAGAACTGATGAACTCTGAATAGTGATTAAAGCATACTTTTTTTACTCTCTTTTTTTTTGCAATATGGCTAATACGGAAATAATTTTTCATGATTTTACATTTATAATTGAAATCACATTTCTTATCTTCTCAATGGACAGGAAAGAGATGAAAGTGTGGGTGAGAATTTAGAATTCAAAAAACATTTTTAAGGATTATTAAAGAGCTCCAGGGGTAGAGCCAAGATGATGGAGTGATCCAGAACAGCTCTATGTCAGGACCACCCCCCTCCCCTCACTCCACATCTGCTGTCCCAGTTTATAATACTAAGATCAAGAAAACATTCAGATCCTGAGACCCTGCCTGGGCAAATAGTGGTACAAGCCATTGCATGCCCCTTGAAATTTCAAACTTATGGAGAAGTCTGGCGTCCCAATCCCAAGACAGTCTGGGATGAAAAGGGCTGATCTCTGTGGGCCCAGAGTGAAGCCAGGAATCCCAGTCTGGGCTTGGGATAAGGACATAGTTCACACGTTGGGATGAGGACACAATTCCCAGGGGTCCCCAGATCTTTTTGCCCAAAACTAATGGTGGAGCTCTAGGAAAGGGCAATTAAGGAAATGTCTGATTAGATAAAGTGCACAATGAGACCAAAAACTTGAGCCTAAGTCTGGGACTAGAACTCAATCAGCTCCTGACCTGATCAAGTTCAGAATGAGATCAAAAGCTTATGCCCAAGTCAGGGGCAAGTCTTTAACCTATCAGCATCTCAAGAGTCAATTGAATTAGCAAGGGAAGGGGAAATCTCAGAGCTCTCAGCCCTCAGACCATCACATCATCCTCTAAGAACTAAAACTGGTAAAAAACCAGAAAATAATCTAAAGTAGTATTAAGGAAGGGCTGAAGTTTTAGAGGGTACCCCAAATTCCCAGAACACAAAGCCTACCTATAATTAGATAGGAAAAATGAACAAAGAAAAGCACACACACACACACACACACACACACAAAACACCTATTGGTAAAGAATTTTTATGGAGACAAAGACCAAGGTACAGACACAAAAGGGGACAGTGAAAGCAAAAGAAACCCACACAAAGTCCACAAAAATATATAGATTGGACACAGATTCTGGAAGAGCTCAAAAAAGACTTCAAAAACCAACTAAGAGAAACAGAAGAAAAGTGGAAAAGAGAAATGAAAGTGATGCAAAAAGAAATGGGCCAACTGAAAAAGGAGTATAAAAAAACTGACAGAAGAAAATCAAGTCTTAAAAATAAAAATTAACCATCTAGAAACTAATGATTTCATGAGAAACAAAGAAATAATAAAGGAGAATCAAAGACATGAAAATCAACTAAAAGGCTAGTTGAAATAATTAACGGTTTTAGCAAAGTTGCAGGGTACAAAATAAACCCACATAAATCATCATCATTTCTATGTATTTCCAACAAAACTCAACAGTAGGAATCAGTGAGAGAGTCTCCCTTTAAAATCACTAGACAATATAAAATATTTGGGAATCTATCTGCCAAGACAAACACAGGAATTATGTGAACATAATGACAAAGCACTCTTCATGCATTTAAAACTGGATCTAAATAATTGGAAAAATATTAATTGCTAGTGGGTAGGAGGAGCTAATATAATAAAAATGACAATCCTACCCAAATTAATCTACTTATTCAGTGCCATACCTATGAAGCTACCAAAAATCTTTTTTATTTATAGTAAAGTTCCTCTAGAACAGTCATTCCCAAAGTGGGCGCTACTGCCCCTAGTGGGAGCTGCAGTGATCCAGGGGAAAGGTGATGGTCACAGGTGCATTTATTTTTCCTATTAATTGCTATTAAAATTAAAAAAAATAATTTCCAGGGGGCTAAGTAATATTTTTTTCTGGAAAGGGGGCTGTAGGCCAAAAAAGTTTGGGAACCACTGCTCTAGAAGAACAAAAGATCAAGAATATCAAGGGAAATCATGGGGAATAAAATGAAAGATGGGGCTTAACAGTACTAGTTTTTAAACTGGACTATAAAGCAGTGGTCCTCCAAAACAATATGGTTTTGGTGAAGAGACAGAAGGGTGGTTCAATAGAATAGCCTAGGGAAATGACCTCAGGTAGCTAATGCTTGATAAACCCAAAGATCTCAACTTTTGGGACAAGAACTCACTATTTGACAAAAACTGCTGGGAAAATTAGAAAACAGTATGGGAAAAATCAGATTTAGATCAACACCCCATACCTTTTACCAAGATAAATTCAAAATGGGTAAATGGCAAGTATAAAGAACAAATTCATAAATGAATTAGGAGAACATAAAATAGCGTACCTGTCATATCTGTGGGAAAGGGAGGAATTTAAGACCATGTAAGAGATAGAAAACATTATAAAATATAAAATACATGATTTTGATTATACCAAATTAAAAAGGTTTTGTACAAACAAAAGCAATGCAACAAAAATTAAAGGAAAGCAACAAACTGGGAAAAATTTTTATAATAAAAGACTTTTGAAAAAATTTTAATTTCCAAAATGTATGAGAAACTAAGTCAGCCTATCAATAAATTCATGAAAATCTGTTCTAAATTTCTCTTGATTAGAGAAATGCAAATAAAAACAATGCTGAGGTGCCATTGCACACCTAGCAGACTGGCCAATTTGGCCACAAAGGAAAGTGATAAATGTTGCAAGGAATATGGCAAAATTCAGACACTAATACACTGCTGGTGCAGTTGTGAATTAATCCAACCATTTTCTAGGGCAATTTGGAATTATGCACAAAGGGATTTAAATGAATGCTTGCCTTTTGATCCAATCATACTACTGCTGGGTTTGTACCCCAAGGAGATAATAAGGAAAAATACTTGTACAAAATTATTTATAGCTGTGCTCTTTGTGGTATCAAAAAATTGGAAAACGATGGGGGGGGGGTGGTTGGGTCCTTCAATTGGGGAATGACTGAACAGCTTTTAGTATGTGATGGTGATGGAATACTATTATGCTGCAAGTAATTGGAACTGGAGGATTTCTATATTAACTGGAAAGACCTTCAGGAATTTGTATAGAGGGAAAAGAAGAGAACCAAGAGAACATTGTACACAGAGACTGATACACTGTGGCACAATCAAATGTAATAGTCTTTTCTGCTGGTAGCAATACAATGATCAAGGACAATCCAGATGAATTTACATGAAAGAATGTTATCCACATCCAGAGAAATAGCTGTGGCAGCAGAAAAGCAGAAGAAAAACATATGAGCAATCACATGGTTTAATGGATATATGATTGGGGTTTTGGCATTAAGAGATCACTCTATTGCAAATATGAATAATATGGAAATAAGTTTTGAATAATGAAATATATAAAAGCATTGGAATTGCTTGTCAGTTCTGGGAGGGGGTAGGAAAGAAGGAAGGGAAAGAGCATGAAACATGTAACCATGGAAAATATTTTAAATAAATAATTTTAAAAAACACAAGCCTAAAAAAAGGATTATTAAAAAATAAATAATATCTTATTTTTAAATGCAAAAACTGTAATACAGCATGAGGAGCTGTAGAGTGCTCGAGATCCAATATGACCAAGTGAAAGCATAGTAGGATTTTTACTTCCTTATCCATGGATCCAATCAAGTTTTTCTTGATACAGTATTATACCACTGACTCATGTTGAAGTTAAACTTTCGTAAAATGCTCAAATATTCTTTGCCCTTTTCTGACATTTTGCTGTCTAGTCATATTTTCTGTATTGTGCTGATGGAGTTGAAAATTTCGACAGAAACATGAACTATTAGATTTGCCTCAATAATATTTTAGGCAATTAGATTCAATTCAACATTCTAGCCTGTTAAGAACTATCTAATCAGAATAAATCCCTTCTATGTCTTACGAGCTGAAATTCCATGAAGCATTTTTGTTCCAAACGTTCATCTCTTGTTGACTAATCACAGATGACAGAGTTCAATAAGATTAGTCTTGTCTTGGGTGAGAGAAACAACTCATTGGACCCATAATTGAAATATTTTCAGCTCGATAGAATCTGTTTCTTTGCCATCTGCTCTTCAGGTCACCCAAAAGTCATGATAAGCCATTAAAATAGAAATATAATGGAGGGTTCTAAAATGATAGGCACAGTGGACATGAAATATCTTTTTCTATTTGGAATACATAAATGTCCATTAGTTTTCATGGTAATAATTAAAGGAGTCTCTTCCAACCTCAGCATCTGTGGGACTGTATCACCTATCCAAGAACACTACCTATCTGTTTCTGGTACTTCTAAAATAAATATGCAATTAGAGATCCAATATAACTCCATATGCTCACAAAAAATCTAATGAATTTACTTATAAAAATACATGATTGCAGTAGTCTTTATTAAGTCTCAAGCAATCTCTGGGATTATTTTGTATATAGGGAAATTGCTCAGGCTCTCCACAACTAGTAGACTTCCATAAAATTGCAAATTCAAATTGTCTCTTGAATTCTAAGATTTCTCAGAAGAATTATATAACTTTATTGGAGATCTTTACAAAAAATATGGAGTTAATAACATCTAGCTAGTATTTTTATAGTGTTTTAAGATTTGCAGCAACTTTCCAAGATAACTAAAAGGAACTCAAATGAAAATGGTATCCATAGTCAAAGAAGGAACTGTTGGAGACTGAGTAAAGATCAAAACATACCATCTTCTACTTTATTTCCTTCATGAAATTTTTATTGTATAAGTGATATGTGTCATTTTTCACAACATGAGCAATATGGAAACATCTATTGAATGAAAGCATTAGTATAATCTATATCAGATTATTTACTGCCTTTGGGGGGGAATGAAAGGAGGGAGGGAGAAATTCTAAATCCCAAAATATCAAAAATAGTTGTCGAAAATTTTTCTTCATGTAACTGAAAATGAATAAATAAATGTTTAAAAAGATTTGTACATAATTATACCTTTATCATCTCATTTGATTTGAGAGAACAAGGAAATACATTTTTAGTAAAAACTTAGTATGTGACAGGGACTATGCTGAGCACTTTACAAATAACTTATTTGATCTTTGCAACCACCTCTGGAAGCAGATCTTTTTATTATCTCCATTTTACAGTTGAGGAAAATGAGGCAGACAGAGGTAAATCAACTTACCCAGGAAGTGTTGGAAGCCAAATATGAACTCAGGTCTTTCTGAATCCAAGAACAATACTCAATCTGTTGCATCATCTAGCTATCTTGGTTTTGGTACAGGACTACTCAGGAGCACTTCATGCTGGTATATCTGTGCTGATAAGTGACTTGATAGGGTTAATGCCGCTACACGTATGAGGCAATTAACCAACCCTGGAAAAAAAACTGATCTTTCCATTGAAGCTTTGTGAGTTTGGCCTTTTTTGCCCTTTCACTTTTGAGTCACTTCAATAACTTAAACATAAGTGAGGTCATTCAGTTATTTAGCAATGGAAACATATTTAGTGAGGTGCTAATAACAACCAAATCCCAGAAAAATTCCTTGGATACATCCCTAAAATTTTCTAGCTGTGGCCCATTCTGGAGTATTTCCATCCTTTCTGTGTCTGTGCTCCTACGCTGCTGTGGCTTCAGGTGACCTAGAAACTTGACAGCTCTGCAGACCTGATGCTTGTCTCCTGACAGCTTTAGAACATCTTCCTGTAATTAATTCAATAATATTACCAGTGCCTCCTCGTGTTTTGATTCTTCCCCAAGACAGTGATTTCATCAAGACATATTAACATTTTTAGATAATTTCAGTGTCTCTAAATATTTTCTTCATCAGTCCTTAGGGCATACATTCAAATTAGGAAAATATGGATGGGTAAATAAAACAGTATTCTTATTTTCTTTTACCGTAGGAAACTGGTGATAGCCATTAAATCATTCTAATGCTGGGAATCACTGGCTGCTGTCAATAGTCCACCATGCCTTGAATTCAAGTCTGACAGACTACCCATCTTTTATCTTTACATTTTTTCGTCTTTATAATCTACTTTTAGAGGTGAGACATAGGAGCCAGTTTTATTAAAAGATGATTTCCAAGGCCTTCCAACATTTTTGTGTGTATACATATATAACACATATAGATATATGTACATATAAATGTGTATTTCAAAATTGTTGGGAGTCAGTGACTAGGAAGGTGAATCACTTCTTTGGCACATGACACATTCCATATGCCATTCATGCGGCATGTAGCAGGAATGTGTTATTCCCCTTTTCCTCTCCTCCTACTTTGGGCAACTCTTATTTTGATAGCAAGGAATGAACAAAGTTAAATAATCTGAAATTCATTTCTGAGATTTGAAGGATGGGCTTCTTGTGACAGTCACTGATATTATAATACTTAACTTTATCTTCTGGAAGGCTTTTGGATAGTTTATATGAATAGTAAAATTATAGACATAAGAATAATTAATATATGTGTGAATATATTATAAAATAATTTAAAAACTAGTATAAGAATAGCAGCTAGCATGTATATAGCATCTTAAACTATGCAAAGTGCTTCTGAAACTTCATCTGATTTGATCCTCATAACTTATTATGAAGGTAGGTGATAATATTATCAATAATTTACAGATTGGATAAACTGAGGCTGGTGAATTTTAAATAAAATGCCAAAAGTTAAACAGCTATTAAATGTATATGGCAGAGTTCAAACTCAGACCTTCTTGAATCCAAGGCCAATGCTCCATCCATTGTGCCACCTACTGGCCATTCAGCTCACATTGTTGTTTTCAGTTTCTCTGATAACTTTTAAAATTCATTTTTTTATTTTTTAGAAAAAATTTCCATGGTTCTCTTTCTCAGTTTTTGGTCTATGTGGCTTTGGGATCAGTATCATATTTGTGTCATAAAAGCAATTTGTTAGAACTCCTTCTTTGCTTATTATGTCAAATAATTTGTATAGTATTAAGATTAGTTGTCCTTTGAAAATTTGATAGAATTTACTTGTGAATCTATTTGGTCCTGGGGATTTTTTCTTAGGGAGTTCTTTTAATGGCCTGTTCAATTTCTTTTCCTTATATGGGATTATTTAAGTATTCTATGTCTTCTGCTCTTAATCTAGGCAATTTATATTTTTATATTCATATCACCTAGATTGCTATATTTATTGCCATATAGTTGTGCAAAGTATTTTTAATAATTGCCTTGATTTCTTCTTCATTAGAGGTGAGGTCTCCCTTTTCATCTTTGATACTGTTAATTTAGTTTTCTTCTTTCCTTTTTTTATTAGATTGGCTACTACTTTGTGAGTTCTATTTTTTTTCAAAGTACCAGCTTCTAGTCTTATTCATTAATTCAATAGTTCTTTTACTTTTGATTTTACTAATTTCTCCTTTAATTTTTATGATCTCTGATTTAGTTTTCATCTGGCGATTTTTAATTTGTTTGCTGTCTAGTTTTTTGATTTGGGTTCCCAATTCATTGATCTCTCCCCTCCATAATTTGTTAATATACACACTGAAGGATATACATTTTCCCCTTAGACCTGCTTTAGCTGCATCCCACAGATTTTAGTAGGATGTTTAATCATTGCCATTCTCTTCAATGAAATTATTAATTGTTTCTGTGATTTGTTCTTTAACTAACTGATTTTGGAGAATCATTATTTAATTTCCAAATGATTTTTTATTTGCCTATCCATGTGCCCTCATTAATTATTATTTTTATTGTGTTATGATCTGAAAGATTACATTTATTAATTCTGCACTTTTGCATTTGTTTGCCGTGTATTTACTCCCTAGTACATGGTCAATCTTTGTGAATGTTCCATTTGCTGCTGAAAAAAAGTTGTATTCCTTTTTGTCCCTATCTATTTTTCTCCACATATCTATTAACTGTAATTTTTCTACGATTTCATTAATCTCTCTTACCTCTTTCTTATTTATTTTTTGGTTTGATTTATCTAGATCTGATAGAGGAATATTTAGATCTCCCACTAGTATAGTTTTACTATTTATTTCCTCCTTTAGCTCTGCCAGTATCTCCTTTAGAAATTTGGATGCTATACCATTTGGTGCATATATGTCGAGTACTGATATTTCCTCATTGTCTATTCTACCTTTTATCATGATATAATTACCTTCCCTATCTCTTTTAATCAGTTCTATTTTTGCTTTGGCTTTGTCAGATATCATAATGGCATCTTCTGCCTTCTTTTTCTCATTTGAAGCCCAATGAATTTTGCTCCAGCCTTTGACCTTTACCCTGTGTATGTCCACTTGCCTCATGTGTGTTTCTTGTAGTCAACATATGGTAGGATTTTTTTCCCCTAATCCACTCTGCTATTTGTTTCCTTTTTATGGGTGAGTTCATCCCATTCACCTTCAGAGTTATGATTGTCAGCTGTGTTTTCCCCATCATTTTGATATCCTCTCTTCATTCTGCCCTTTCTTCTTTCACTATTTCCTTTTAAACTAGTAGTTTGCTTTTAATCAGTCCCCCCTAATCCCCTCCCTTATTTTATTTCCCTATCAGTCTCCCTTTTTCTTCCCCTCTTATTATTTTTAAGGCCTATTAAATTCCCTCCCCCCTCTTTTTCCCTCCCTTTTTTAACTCACCACACCACTACCTCCCTTGGTTTTTCCCTTCTGACTTTCCCTGTAGGGTAAGATAGAATTCTATATCCCAAAGGATCTAGCTGCTCTTCCCTCCCAGAATTGATTCCACTGAGAGTAAGGCTTAAGTATTTCCTATTATCACTCTCTTCTTCTCCTTCTTATAATAGTATTCATCCCCTCTCCTTCCTATGGACCTCTTTTTGTGGTATAGATTATCCTATTTTTCTTATTCCTTCAAGTTTCTCTTGGTGCCATCTTCTATTCACTTTTATTTTTTTGCATATCTTCTTGGACCATTTAGTATTCCAACCTCTCCCTATGAATAATTCTGATAATTACTATGATAGTGAATACAATTTTTGAGAATTACACATAATATTTCCCCAAATGGGAATACAAATAATTTGATCTTATTAAAGCCCTTTAAGAAGCAAATTATATAGGAAAAAAAAGATTTTTTTCTTTCCTTTCTCTTTCTTATTACCTTTACGTATTTCTCTTGATTTTTGTGGTTGGACATCAAACTTTCTGCTTAGTTCTGGTGTTTTCTTTACAAATATTTGGAAATCTTCTATTTTTGTTGAATGCCCATACTTTCTGGAAATATATAGACACTTTTGATGGCTAGGTGATCCTTGATTGTAGACCCAGTTTGTTTGTCTTTCTGATTATCATATTCCAAGTCTTGAGGTCTTTTAGCGTGGAGGCTGCCAGATCCCGTGTAATCCTGATTGATTTCCTTGATATCTAAATTGTCTCTTTCTGGCCACTGATAGTATTTTCTCCTTAACTTGGAAACTCTTAAATTTGGCAATTATATTCCTTTGACTTGTCTTTTGAGGATTTAATGTAGAGGGTGATCTATGGATTCTTTCATTGTTTTTTTGCCCTCCTGTTCAAGGACATCAGGGCAGTTTTCTTTGATAATTTCTTGTAGTATGATGTCCATATTTCTGTTTGTTTCCAGTTTTTCAGGAAGACCAATAATTCTCAAATTGTCTCTTCTAGACCTATTTTTTGATATGTCATCTTGTCAGTGAGATATTTCAGGTTTCCTTCTATTTTGCCATTCTTTTGACTTTATGTTAATAGTTCTTGCTGTCTTGTGAGATCATTGGCTTCTACTTGCCCAATTCTGATCTTTAGAGACTGGTTTTCTGCTATTATCTTTTGATTTTCCTTTTTGATTTGGTCTAACTTGTTTTTCATGGTTTCCTTCTGCTTAACTTGGGTCTCCAATTTTCTGATCATTTCATTTGATTTTGGGGCATCTTTCTCCAGTTGGGAGTTTCTGCCTTTTAAATTGTTAATTTCTTTTTGAGTTATTTCCCACTTTTATTGCCAGATCTTTTCTATCTTTCTCATGATGCCAGATTTGAACTCTTCAAGAGGTTGTGACCAATTTTCATTTTTTGGGGAATGTTTGGATGTGTTTACTTGTTTTTCCTCCTCTGCTGTCTGCTCTGTGTTCATGAATTTTTTTCATTAAAAATTATCAAGTGTCAGTGCCTTTCTTTTGTTCTTTCTGGTGGTTATTTCTTGGGCATTGCTTGCCATGACTACGCTGGTTTTTGCTTCTTATCTAGAAGTCTGAGTGAGGTAGGCAGGCTCTTTAGATATGGAGCTTTGGAGGAGTTTTTGACTGGGGCTACTTTATGAGTCTCAGTGCAGCTTCTGCTGTCTGCTAGGCTTCTGCTGCTTGCTGCCTCTCTCAGCTCTATTCCCACACCCAAGGTCCACCCTCTCTTGCCTCCTGGGGTCTCAAGTCTAACTCTTCTTTGGGTCAAGCCCCTGGTGGTCCCAGTCAGCTCCCAAGACCCCAGAGATTATCACACACTTACTCCTCCTCCCAAGACTCCTTTTTGAGTCTCAGTGCACTGTTTCCACTGTCTGTTGCCCCTCCTCTCTAGGTCCCCATCCAAGATTGGTGCTCAAGGTCCTTGCTCAAGGTCTTAATTCTTTAGCCTCTTAGGGTCTTAAGTTTTGCTGCTCTCAGGAGCAAGCCCCTGGTTTTCCCACTTAGCTGCCAAGAACTTAGAGATAGTCCCATGCTCACTCTAATCCTTGTGTGCTGGCTCTGACTCTGGCACTATAGGTGGGATAGAGGAGGGTTGAACAGCTTTCATTTAATGGGAGCTATTTCACCCCCTTATACCTTCTATGCTCTGTCCTATTATGAGGTCCCTTCATTCATCTGGACTTGGTTTTTGTGTCCTTTTGCAGTATCATGTATGTGTTGTTTAGGAGAGTTAAGCACCCTGCTTCTACTCTGCAGCCATCTTAACCTGGAAGTTGATAATAACAATTTTTAAGTTACCAATATCTTTTCTTATAGGGATAAAAATCATTTGAAATAATTGGGTTCCTTCAAATTTTTTTATGTTTTTTGTTTTTGTTTTTTTCCCCTTTCTTAATTACTTTTTGGTGATTCTCTTGAGATCTGTGTTTGCACATCAAATTTTCTGTTTAAGTTTGTTTTTTTTTTCATGAATACTTGGAAGTCATCAATTTTATTAAATGATCCTACTTTCCCCTGCAAGAATCTAGTCAGTTTTGCTGGATAGTTGATTCTTGGTTGCAGACCCAGTTCCCTTGCTTTATGGAATATTATATTCCATGCCCTTTGGTCCTTCAGTGTAGATGCAGCCAGATCCTGTGTTATCCTAACTGTGGTTCCCTGGTATCTGAATGACTTCTTAGCAGTTTGTAACATTTTTTCCTTGGTCTGGTAGTTCTTGAATTTGGCTATAATATTCTTGGAAGTTGTCAGTTGTGGATTGAATGTAGTAGGTGATCTGTGGATTCTTTCAATCTCCATTTTCCCTCTTGTTTGAGGATGTTGGGGCAATTTTATTGTATAATTTCCTGTTAATGATGTCTAGGCTTTTACTTTTGTCATGATATTCTGGTAGTCCAATAATTCTTAAATTGTTTTTCCGTGATCTGTTTTCTAGATTTGAGGTTTTGACAATAAGATGTTTCATATTTTACTCAAATTTTTCATTCTTTTGATTTTGTTTTATATATTCTTGCTACTTTGTGAAGTCATTTGCTTCTAGCTGTTGGATTCTAATTTTTAAAAATTCAATTTCAATCCTCGCTTGTTGGTCATCCTCTTTCTGGTCTGATTTACTTGTAAATCATCTTTCACCTTCTTTGCCTCATTTTCAAGCTATCAGTTTTGGCTTTCAAGACAATGTTTTTTTGTTTTAGTTCATGTATTTCATTTTTCCAATTGTCTTCAGCCTCTCTTGATTGTTTTTTGAGTTCTTGAGTTAATTGAATTTTATGTTCTTGAGTTAATTGAATTTTGAGTTCTTCCAAAGCCTGTGTCCAATTTGCTGGAGTTTTTATGCTTTTTCTTGGTGTTCCCTCTTCCTCCTTTGATCTATTTGTTCTTTGTTCATTTCCTGGATAGAAGATGTTGATTTTAATTTCTTCATTCTTTTTCTGTTGGTTATTCATGTTTTATCCTTATTTCCCCCCTGTAATTGGCTGTAATCTTGGTCCTCTGATTATTTGCTAGATCTGTGGGTTTGGGCTATTCAGTCCTGGACGACCTTCTTCTCTGCTCTGTTGACTCACTATATTAGTGGGCCCTGATGCCAGATCTTTCTCAGCTTGTAGTAAAAGCTAAATGTATGATTTCATCTACTTTCACTGCAGTCTATGGGGAAGAGGTGTTGGGGCTTCCCTGCCCTCTGAAGACTTCTTATCTGCCATTTTGATAAGATTAAGCCAGGGTGGAGTTGATCTGCAGAGTTCTATGTGCCCTGAGACCAAAACCTTTAGATGGGTGAGGGGGGAAGCACAAGATGGAGTGTTTGGCCACCCTTTCTGCACTTCTCCTCCAGCTGTCTCCCTGTTGTTGGTGATCAAAGCCTTGAGTCTGGAACAGCTGTTCCAGCAAGGCACTCCCTCTAGACTAGCGCCCTTGCCTACCCAGAGATTGCAGGATCTGCTGAAGACTTAGTATATTTGGTGTGGGAGGGGACCTGGGATCTTCCTTTTCCCTTTCCCCTTGAGCCCAACAGTTCAAGAATTCAGGCTTTTTCCCCCCACACATCTTTTAAGTTGGGTTTAGCAGGAGGATCCCTTATCTCTGTTCTATTGTCAGATTTAGTTTTCTGTCCCCTTGAAGCCCTTTGTGCTTGATCAGTGTTGAAGGGTTTACAAAGGTCTGGAGCTTTTCTGCTTCTAAGCCTCCATCTTCCCAGAATCCCCCAGGAAGTCTGCCTCCTCTGATAATTTTGAATAGGTTGTAATTGGCTCTAATCAATACTAGTACTCCTAGAAATATATGGTGAGTCTGGATGCATTGGAGCCATGATGCTTTCCTCCCTGTTGGTTGGCAGTAGCTAGGTGGTTCGATGGATGGAACTCTTGGCTTGGAATAAGGAAGACCTGAGTTCAAATTTGACTTCAGATACTTACTAGTTGTGTGATTCTGGTAGGTTACTTAACCTTTGCTCTTCTTACTCCACTGAAGAATATAATTCTTCATTACAGTATCTTTACCAATAAAACCTCAAGAGTATGGTCCAGAGTGACAACTGAATGACTGAACAACAAATTCCTTTTGAAACTTTAAAGACTATACATTCTGATGTAACCCAGATATGGATCATCTTTGTCACATACTTCAGTCAATAGCAGTCTTTTAATAGGCTTGATGATTATTCTCAAATATATTTGATAGAATCTTTGGACTATGATGGTAGCTCAAGATCTCCTTTCCAGCATAATAGTGAACCCCTGGGGATTTGCTCATGGTGACATTTGTGTATCTTAGTGTTATTGTCTTCATTCCCTTGTTCTTTTATCTTTTCTTTTAAAATTATTATATTTCTTTTCCAGATTGCAAATAAGATATAATTTTTAATGATCATTGTTTGACATTTTGCAATCCATGTGTCTCTATCCTTCCATCCCTTCTTCTCCTCCCACTTCCCTAATACAGAAAATCATATGAGATAGGTTATATGTGTGCTATCATGCAATACATATTTCCACATTTGTCATGTCCTATAATGAATGGGTAAAGACCTTAAGCTAATAATGAAAGTAGAAGTGAAGGTGGTAGTTGTAAAAGGATGGAATAAGCTGTACCTGGGCTGAGCTTGAAACTAGTTATAAATGTATCAAGAATCCAACCCAGGTAACTGAGTGTCAAGTGAAACTCTCACTGCTAGACTCCAGGCTCCTTTAAGATGTCAGATTACCAGCCCTTTCCTGCTGAGGAAGTAGCTTCCTATTGGTGAATTGTAGGCTCAGAGGAAGTGGATGTTGAACTTCCTGCCCTTGAGCAATGGAGTTTGTTCCAGCTGAAACTACTCAGAACCTCTTCTTGTTGCCTGTCCCTGCTTGGCCTTAGATGGTAGGCAAATAACCACAGAGTTCTCAGGTTAAGGCTAAGGGGTTTATTGATAACAGAATAATGGGAAGAAGGCTGTGGAAAGAGGGTTAGGAAGTACTGAGAACTAAGGGTGAAAGATTTATCTGATTCAGATTGCTACTAGGTCTTGTCTGGATGCTCTTCTGCTCACCCAAGGCAGGCAGCCCTGGGTCAGAGTGATGTGGTCTCTGGATAATAAATAAAGTTGATCTTTGACTAAAGGTTTACCACTAGTGCTGATATTATTGATGAGTTGTTCTGCAGGATTGGTTTAACCCTATCCTAGGCTAGCTACCTACGTTCCCACTCCCACCACCAAGGTCCCAGGTGGTAAGGGATAAGTGAGTGATCAGGGGAGAAGTCAGGGAAGAACAGAACCAAGCCCTGGGCCTCCAGGGCTTTATATACTCTTGGCCCCACTGGCAGTTGGTGCTTGCCCTATGGCTCATGCCACCTTCAACATTCCAACCAAGGCAACTGACAGGTTGCCCCAAGCCAACATGGCAAATTTAATAATCCTATATTACAGTCCTGAAAGAAGACATACATTGCTTATATATAAAAAACCCATAAAGGAAATAAAGTGAAAAATTATATGTTTTAGCCTGCTTTTAGACTCTATCATTTTCTTCTGTGGTGCTGGATAGTCTTTTTTTTACCATGAGTCTCTATTCTTTTGTTGCTGAGAATAGTTGAGTTATTCACAGCTGATATCATACATTAATGCTGATAATGTATACTACATTCTTCTGTTTCTGCTTACTTCACTTTGCATCATTTCACATGAATCCTTCCAGTTTTTTTTATGATCATTCTCTTCATCATTTCTTATTTCTTATCCTATTAAAATCACATATCATAACTTATTCAGCCATTCCTCAGTTGATAGAGTTCCCTTTAGTTTCCAATTCTTTGACACCACAAAAAGATCTGCTATAAATATCTTTGTAGATGGCTCCTTTATCTTTTCAAGAATAATTATTTATTATATTTATTCTACCTCTTTTATGTGAACTCCTTCTGTCAAATGTGTATTTGCAAAGCAACATCTTTATTTAACTCCCATGTCAAATATATGATTTTTCCCCTAAATGGCTGGAATTTTTATAAGACAGACTGTCCAGAGTGCCCTAACTCAAATTTTCAAATGCTTTCTCTTATAGTATCAACTTTTCATAAGCCTATAGCATTTTCTTCATATTTTATTATTTTGATATACTCCTATGTTAAATCAATTTCAATATTCTTTGACAAGTTTGGTCATTCTGTGCATATTCGCTCTTTCACTCTTCACCCTACTAGTAGTAATCACAATCCATCCATGACCATGTCTATCCATTTCAAAAATTTAAAATATAATTCACATTTATTCTGAATGGCATTGAAGAAGTGAATAAAGTCAGTCTCATTAGCTAGACTACTGCTAGAGAAGCAACCAGGATGTTGCAGTTACTCAAAATAAATCCTCTGAAATGATCCCTCACATAACTTGCTTTCCTCTCTCTTAGATTTTCCTGATTACACATAGTTAGGGGATTGTCCATTAGAAAGGGTTAAATTCACACTCTATTTCAGGGCATACACCTAATCCTACAGTTCGGAGAAGACTCCTTTGACTATCCTCATTTGAGTATCTAGTTGCTGCACTGATACAATTTAGCATATAGCATAGTCTCTGAAGTAGTACAACAAACATCCTTGTTTGATCTTATTTCCTTTTCTTTCTTTTTAACTCTAGCTTTAATAAATATGATTTTTATTAATGTGAATTTTGAGTTCCATCCTGGATATAATTTGTTAAGGATAAAATTTTAATATCAAGTGACTTTATCTCAAAATTGTTTGAATGTAAAATATTTAATTACTCAACAAAGTAACTGATCAAGTAGTTTACTGACATGAAGAAAGTATAAGGGAAATGAAAAATGTTTGAATCTGTCAATGTCACTGAGATAGTAATGTGGACTTCTTGATATGTGCTTTAGGTGATTATAATATGTTATTTTCAAGGTGAAAAATAATTCTTGGGTATCTATGGAGAAGAAAAAAATTGATAAGTGTCTTAATAAGAAGGTCG
This sequence comes from Gracilinanus agilis, assembly GCF_016433145.1. Taxonomy (NCBI): domain Eukaryota; kingdom Metazoa; phylum Chordata; class Mammalia; order Didelphimorphia; family Didelphidae; genus Gracilinanus; species Gracilinanus agilis. Next base: position 490,926,792 of record NC_058130.1, on the reverse strand, counting down.
TTCTAAGTGGCAGGTGAATGTTACATACTGTTGTACTAAGTAATATTAGCTCTTCTTTATACAAGTTCAAACTAAACCTAAAAATATGTTGAATTTTCTAATAGGAGAGGGCAAAATAAAATTCATGGCAGAATTAGAAGAGGAAAGCAAATTTAGGTATCATTTCTTTTTTTTTTAAACCCTTACCTTATGTCTTAGAGTTAATACTGTGTTTTAGCTCCAAGGCAGAAGAGTGGTAAGGGCTAGGCAATGGGGGTAAAGTGACTTGTTCAGGGTCACACAGCTGGGAAGTGTCTGAGGTCAGATTTGAACCTAGGACCTCCCATCTCTAGGCCTGGCTTGCAATCCACTGAGCTACCCAGCTGCCCCCTTGAGAATCATTTCAATAATTTTTTGAAGTAGTTATTTCAAAAGGTATAAGCAAATCTGAAGAGATAACTATGACTCTGGTGATACTTGATGTCAAACTCTTCAACAAGGTCTTTACAGATATACTGTTGAGGTGATCAGACAGGATTACATTCTCTTTGGCACTGAACTGTACCAAAGATGTCTATTTTTCTCATGAGACCATACAAGAAACTAAAGACCAAAGTAATAAAAATGCTTTGACAGCCAACCTAACCTAGGTTTTATCTGTTACTAAGCATGCTGCTTTTGATGGTACTGGAATATCTGCCCTGTGACAATTTATTTGAATGGGGAATAAATATATAATTCAGAACCAAGCCTGGACATTGGTTGATGGCAAGACATTGCTTCTCTGACCTATATCATACCCATATACCTTCTTCAGTCATATTTTCCTCCACTATGAGGTTCACATGATTTTGAGCAAAAATATGATACAGAAAACAAAACAGAGAAATAAAATATAGTTATATATTCATTTTAATATTTTATTATATTTGGCACATGAATTTCCATTGTTTTTTGAGGATTAAAATATATCAAGTTTTTCATATTATGGAGTAACAAATGTTATATGATAATTATAATACTACCTTTGTAAAGAGAGATATAGTCATCCTGAAAGCCACTTTCAGTTTTATATCCTTTAACCATTCTTAAAAAGATGAATCTGCCATTGAGGCATTTTTCTCTTTTTGTGAATATTTCAAACCTTTCTTGGTTTGTTTATAACTTGTTTCTTCTATTAGGCTAATCTAGTGCAGTGGCAAAAAATATTGATAAAGATTAAAACTGGCAGAAAAACATTTTTCCATTTGGAGAAGAGCTGCCTTGTTTACTTTTAAAAGTTTAAAGCAAAATTCAATCTAATTTTACTATCATGAAACTGTCATTTCCCCTTAAAGGAGATTCTTTCCAAATGGCAGGCAGCTAGTTGCAGAATTTCATAATTTGGGTTTCTGATAAAAGAAGTTGCTACAATAGCATAAAAGGCAAATTTATGCTGAGCACAAAATTTGTGAAGTCAATACTTATGACTGCATCGGTTTGTGTACCCAGAAAATTATAAAGTAAAAATTGACAGCTTTTCACAACTTTATCAAATTCTTTGTTATTATTATTTTCAACTTTCAATAAATAGATATTTGGAAACTTGATTCATCAGCTAGAAGCTCAGTATTTGGAATCTATAACATTTTAAGGGCTCTTTACACTGATCCACATATATCTGAATCCTAATTTTCTCTCCATTTAATATGTTAGTTGCTTCAATCACTTTGAAAAATAGATGTATCATTAAAATTATATTCATTATTTAATTTTGCCTTATTTTCTCAAACTTTTCCCATTATTGCTAGGTGTATGTGGTAGTCTTAAATGGTGAATTATCACATGCATGTGGGGCACTTAGGTGGTGCAGAGAATGGCAAATTTGGAGTCATCTTCCTTAGTTCAAATTGGGCTTCAAATACTTACTGACTGACTGACTGATCCTGGGCAAGTCACTTAACCCTGTTGGCTCAGTTCCTCATTTGTAAAACACACTATAGAAGGAAATGGCAAACCACTCCATTAGCTCACCAAGAAAGCCCCAAATGTAGTCACAAAGAGTCAAACAGGGCTGAAAAAATGATTGAACAAGAACTATTAGAAGATGGATTGATTTATGTTGGATTATAAAACTGACAAAGTTTTTTTGGGAAAACAGACCTCATAATAGGAGCTGTATAACAGTTTTCCCATGACTTTATGACTTTCCATCCACATTCAGATGATTAAAATTGCATACATAATACATGGTCATATAAGATATTATGACTTATGTAATATATAATACATGATGTATATATATGTGTGTGTGTGTGTACATCCAAATATATTAAAATATTTGATTTTATGCCTCTACATAGAATTAGACTAAATTAGCAGCTTTGTTTTTGTGTCAAATACTCTGGTCCCTTGTTATAAATTAATTGTGTTATCCTCTATGAGGCAAGACTTCTAAGCATGTGAAACAGAAGAAAAAATTGGTAGATCATTTAGCAACCTCAATAAAAATGAGCATCTTTTAATATGCACATAGAAGAGAAATTCCATTGTGTTCTCAGTAGAGTGGTAGTCTTTGAATCATTAGTTTACAAACAGTATGAAGAAAATTACGTATGTGGAGTTCATTTTTTCTGGTCAGCCCTTAAATATCTATGTCTTCTCCTTTTCTCAACATCCTCCATTTAAAAATGAATTGTTGCTAATTATGCATAAGTATGTTAGCAATATAAAGAATTGAAAAAAATCTAAGAAATCACTTTAAAACAATGAAAATTATATAAAATACTCAAGACATAAGTTGTATTTATAAAATATATAGTTGATAGGTAAGTTGATAAAGTATTTTATAGAAACATGATTAGAAAGCACTATTATAATTTGTAACATGAAAAAGCTATATGTCAAAAAAAACTTTTTCTATGATACCCATGAAAAGATCTATCACATTACTCATGAATTTGAATAGCAAAAATAGCATTAAATAAGGATGACAAAAGAAATTTTGGAGGTGGAGCTCTTTGAGAAACTTTTGAATTGTTGCTAATGATCCTTGATTTTAAAGAATTTGTTGTTTAATAGTTTTTTTCAGAATCTTTTTAAATATGCTTGAAATAGAATAAGATAATATTTTCAATCGGAAAAAATGGTGACCTTGAAAAGGAAATAAAATGATTCTATGTTCTTGCATGACTACATAACACAAAGTTATGGTTAAGGACATCAGTTTTCCTGGCCTACAAGTGGTCCAGATGTGAGAAAAGTATGCATTTTCTAAAGGATAGTAGAGGAATTTATTGTCACTTTATCAACTTATACCATTTTGAATGAAAGATAAGATCCTTTGTGCCATTTAAATATATTTCGAAGAATAATAAGATTTCAGTATTGGTAGGAGCCTCAGGACTCATTTAATTCTTTCTGAATCTGACCAAGAATTCTTTCTGAAACACCAGTATTCAGTTTTCCTTGAAATTCTAGAAAGAGGAAAAAACTACTAATCTCAAGTCATCCCATTCCACTGAGAAACTCAAAGTATTAGGCATTTTCCCCTACGACCTAAGCTTTTCTAGATAATGCTAAATACTTAGGGAATTCCCGAAGCCAGTAGAGGAGTTACTATACAGTTCTAGGGTTTTGGAGAGAGGAATATCAAACATATGTTTCTAAATGTGAAGAAAAATAGCAAGGAAAGGAGACAAAAATAGATAAGCAAGTCTAAATTTTGCCTTTTGCAATATTTGCATTCATATGATACTCCAAAGGGATAATACAGATTTGATTAGAAGATTGGTGCCTTTTTAATAGTCTCAATTGAATTTTCTTAAGGGAGGAAGAGGAAGTGTTCTGACTATCTAGCATAATATTCTAAGACTAAAGGCACACACACACACACACACACACACACACACACACACACACACACACACACATATATATATATATATATATACATCCATGCATATATATATATGTATCAAAGTTGGAAAATATTAGAAAAAGAGAAGATCATTATAGAAACTGTGTAGAAGTTACTATAACTCTTCTGTGTAATTTTTTCTTTTCTTTTGGGAGAATTAAAGGTTGTTCTCCATCAGATGTACAGTTACGTTGAGCATGTATAGGAAAAGATGGACATTTTTATTCACATCTTTGGAGAATTAGACAATGGTAGAATATATTTTGAGGTTCCAAAAGAAAATTCTGCCTAGGGGAAAAGGAGTGAAAGGCATGTGATTTTGAGGAAGTCAATTCAAGTTCAAACTTAATCCATAAAATACCAGAGGATGATGTGTGGGAACAATTCATTGTTCCAACAGACATGTGATGTCAGACACTTAAAGGGACATTTGAGTTTGGAATCACAGGATAAAGATTTACTTCTGATTTTTCTACTTACCACTAGAATGTTTGAGAAAGTCGTTTAGTCTCTCTGTACCTCAATTCCCTCAAATGTAAAAATAAAAATCTGCACTATATAATCACCAATTTTAATGCCATTTCTAAATCTAAAACCTTATAATCTTATGAAAAGAAAATGGCCAAAATACCTTGGATCTCTAAATATATGATTATAACATGCCTTATGCTTCCCTCATATGATCATGTTTCTTCTTATTCTGTCCTCAGAGAATGGTTGTAAATTTTTAAAGATCTAATAAGAAAAAAGAAACAAAAATATTCAACTGTGGCAAAGTAAATTCTTAGATGATGAAACTCTCTGTTACAATTCAGATGGGTACCATTTCTTCAATTTATATTCTTAGAAAGCTTCTTGGAAAACCATTTGTCAAGTCCAGTTAAGTCAACAAGGATTTTTGAAGTGTCGACTTACGTGATAGACACTGTATTAGCTTAGTTTACTTGGTCTAGGTCACACAATGTATGTCACAGAGAAAAGACAACCTCAGGTGTTCGTGATTTGGGACAATTGTTTATCCACTCTACCACAGTTCTTCTGTTAAGGAAGTTTGGTACAGTGGATAATTACCCATTCTGGAAGAAGGAAGGAAGGAAGGAAGGAAGGAAGGAAGGAAGGAAGGAAGGAAGGAAGGAAGGAAGGAAGGAAGGAAAGAAGGAAACATATATTTATCAAATGCTTATACTGATCCAGCTGTGGTGTACTGAAAATACAAAAGAGCAAAATAAGCAAAAAGAAACACATTTCTTGTCTTCAAGGAATTTACATTCTAATGGTGAAAAGCAACACCGAAAAGGAGGTTGGGGATAGGTACCCAAGGCACTAGTCAAGAACAGGATATGAAAGGGAATTATATAGAAAAATACATACAAAATATATAAATATGAAGAGATTCAGTCTGAGTTTACAAAGAAATATTTCAGACAGAAAAAATTTTATAGGTAGTTGGGTGCTCCAAGGTAAGGAGAGTTCAGAGATGAAGGAAATTCTATAATGAGCCAACATTGCTTTAAAGTCAATGTTCCAGGAATAGATCTGAAAGTGGAATCAGAAGACTTATGATTAAATTAAATCCCTGATATTTTTGACCTTTGTTACTTTGGGTAAGTCATTTAACTAGGTGGTACTGATAAATTCTAAATAACTGAAAAAATAGAAGTACACATGCCTTTAAGTCTAATCTGAATTTCTAAGCCTAGACCATCAAGAAAAAAATTGTCCTGATTGTCAGCATTTGCTGGTATCTCATGTGTAAACACTCATGGTGAAAATTTAACAGTTGGTTCTTGAGAATCAGTATGAGCTGGTTCCAGTACAACCTACAATTAACTTCCCTGGGCATTACTTTCCTCGTCTTTTAAATGATTGGGAAGGGAAAATGGATTTGATAGCCTTTGAAGATTCTTCCAGATGAAAATTAATGACTATAACACATATTTTTACATATTCCTTGGGGTTTACATCCTATAATTCTATCTTTAATTGTTATTTAAATTGTTCTATTTTTAAATATCCTATTTAAACATCCTATAATTTTAAATTTAATTGTTGTTTAAATTGTTCTATTTTTAAATACACTTATTTTCAACTTTTGGATTTCATACAAAAATAATTAGACAGTTTCAGTTTTCATAATATGTTAATAAAATCTTTTGGACTTCAAACTAAAAATAATGCTCAACTATTTGCATGAACTCAAAATAGCAGGCATGTAAAGAACATTTTAGGTGAAGATATGTTGAAGATTTTACACAATTAAAAAAGGAATCTATTAACTACATGTGATCATTTAGCTTGAAATACTGAGATTATTTCAAATAATGACTTCTTTATAGCATTGGGGTAATTTTCTTCAGTTTACTTTCAGGTTAAGCAGGTGCTAGCTCACTACCCAGAATGCATTTAAAGACTAACAACTCAATCCTATATCATCTGAAGCAGTTAAAAACAAATTTTTAAGATAAGCCCTCCAGGCAGTGTTGTGTCACATAGAGCTACTGTTGGAACATGAGTATAGATGATAGCCTGAGATCTTTATCATTATATAATGTTCAAGGAGAGAGAATTTTCACTGAATTTTGTTAATGCAATCATTTTGGGTTAGTATTTCCTGAAAAAAAGGCATAATAAAATAATGTGAGTTTTATGCTTCAATTTTGTCTAAGGACTGGGAATTCCCAACAGAAAGAATACTTAAAGCATGAAATTATCTCAACTTCTACTGAGGTAGAGGAATAGTCTTTTCAGTAGGGTCCATATTCCCTCCTAGATATTTATCAAAAGGAGCTGGCTTCCTAATATCTTATCTCTCTCTTTATATATATCTCACCACCATGCTCCTTAATATTTGTCCCAATTTGGAGGGGGGGCTAGTTGACCCAGAGGCCAAAATTCATAGTTATGGCTGAGTTACAAAAATTCATTCTTTGAAATAGTGAGTCTACATGAGAAAGTCTAAAATTTGTTTGCTGAGTTAAACTTGTATTCAATATGCCTGTATTGAAGATCAGGTTAAATTTCCTCTTTTGTCACATTTAAAAGGCAGTATGTTGTAACAGAAAGAACACAAGAAATAGTATTAAAGACAATCTCTACTCTCTCTCTCTCTCTCTCTCTCTCTCTCTCTCTCTATATATATATATATATATATATATATATATATATATATATATATATATATATATATATGTGTGTGTGTGTGTGTGTGTGTGTGTGTGTGTGTGTATTTAACTTTCCTAAAATTATTTTCTTCACAGGAATTTCTGTATGATATTTTGCAAAGAGTAGTAGTGCTGTAGAAATTTTGTTCTTAGATTTATCTTTCCTTGACTTAAACATTAGAACCCTATTTTTTTCAAATAAAAAATTTGATAAGATGCTGTCTTTTTCTACTTTTAGAATCAATTCCTTTTATTATTTGAAAATTTGCTAGAATGCACTCATGAGAGCATCTATACCTGAGTCCCCACACTCTCCCTTAAAAAGTTAACTTATGATTTATTCAATTTATTGTCTGAGATTGGTTTAATTAAATGATATATTTCTTCACTAATATTTATATCTTGGGTTTTTTTTTATTTTAACATTATATTCTCTAATATGTTGTATTGATATAGAAATAGCATTAAAGAAAATAAAAATAGAAAGAGCAGAAGCTGGCCAGATCAAGTACAAGTATACAGAGGAGGTCCAAGCTGGAGGAGACACAAATTTGGAGACATGAGGAGACTTTTTTGGAATGTATCTGAATGAGAAGAAGATACAGAATTACTGGGAAAAAATCATAAATGTGATTGCTACTGAAAAAAGGAAATTGCAAGGATATCAATAACCTGCTTTCTTGACACGAAAAATAGGTTTTTTTAGTGGTTGGGTCATGCAGATATATTTTTTAAAAATGTTCATGTTGCCTAAATGAATTTATAGATTTAATACTATTACAGTAAAAATGCCAAAAGGTTATTTTATAAAGCTAGGTAGCTAAAACAATTTATGGATCAAAATATTCCTGAAACTTTACATCCAGAAAATGGACAAAGATTATAAAAGATAGAAAGGCCAAAACTGGATGAACTGTGGGAAAACAGGTATACTAATAGAGATTGTAGAATTCTATAGCCACATTCCCAGTCTTCTCCCACAAATGGAGGGGAGTGCATTTCTTTGTCAACATTTATCATTATAATTATAGGGTTACAAGATCTGTATATTGATCTAACCATTCTGAAAAACAATTTGGAATTATGCAAAAAAATAACTAAAATACCCATGCCATTTGGACCCGAGATTCCACTGATAGGCACACTACCATAGAGGTCAATGATTACTAGAAAGATCTCTTAATATATCAAAAAATTAAAAAAATATATTTATTTAATTGATTTAGAATATTTTCCATGGTTACATGATTCGTGTTTTTTCCCTCCACTCTTTCCTCCCCCTTCCCATAGCCATCAAGCAATTCCAGTGGGTTTTACATGTGTCAATGATCAAGACCTATTTCCATATTATTAATATTTGCAATAAAGTGATCATTCAAAGTCAACATCCCCAATCATATACGTATCAAACCACATGATCAAGCAAATGTTTTTCTTCTGTGTTTTGGCTCCCATAGTTCTTTCTCTGGATGTGGGTAGCATTCTTTCCCAAAAGTCCTCCAGAATTGTCTTGGATCATTGCATTGCTGCTAGTAGAGAAATCCATTATGTTCAATTGTGCCACAGTGTATCAGTTTCTGTGTACAACATTCCCCTGGTTTAGCTCCTTTCTCCCTGCATCAATTCCTTGATGTTGTTCCAGTTCAAATATAATTCCTCAGTTAATTATTCCCTTTTAGCACCATAGTATTCCATTACCAACAGATACCACAATTTGTTCAGCCGTTCCCCAATCGATGAACATTCCTTCATTCTCCAATTTTTTGCCACCACAAAGAGCATTGCTATAAATATTTTGTGCAAGTCCTTTTCCTTATTATGGCTTTGGGGTATAAACCTAGCAGTGGTATATTTGGATCAAAGGGCAGGCAGGTCTTTTAAAGCTCTTTGGGCATAGTTATATGCCTTCCAGAATGGTTGGATCAATTCACAACTTCGCCAGCAATGCATTAATGTCCCAATTTTGCCACATCTCCTCCAACATTTATTATTTTCCTTTGCTGTCATTTTGGCCAATCTAGCCAATGGCTAGGTGTGAGGTGGGACCTCAGTGTTATTTTGATTTGCATTTCTTTATTTATTAGAGATTTAGAACACCTTTTCATGTTCTTATTGATAGTTTTTAATTCTTTATCTGAAAACTGCCTATTCATGTCCCTTGCCCATTTGTTAATTGGGGAATGGCTTGATTTTTGTACATTTGATTTAGCTCCTTATAAATTTGAGTAATTAGACCTTTGTCTGAGTTTTTTGTTATAAAGATTTTTCCCAATCTGTTACTTTCCTTCTAATTTTGGTTTCATTGGTTTTGTTTGTACAGAAAGTTTTTAATTTAATGTAATCAAAATTGTTTATTTTACATTTTGTGATATTCTCTATCTCTTGCTTGGTGTTAAATTCTTTCCTTTCCCATAAATCTGACAGGTATACTATTCTATGTTCTCCTAATTTACTTAGTTTCCTTCTTTATATTTAAGTAATTTACCCATTTTGAATTTATCTTGATATTTGTTATCTTCTAAATTCGTGAATACATGTCCATTTAATTTAATTTATCATTTGTGTAAGGGCAGCTATATGGCACAGTGAATATATTACTGAGCCTGGTTTCAGGAAGAATGGAATTAAAATCTATTCTCAGACTCTTACTAGTTGTGTGATCTCAGCAAGTCATTTAACTTCTAAATGTCTCAGTTTCTTCACCTATAAAATGGATTTTTTAAATTGGGTCATTTATGATTTCCTCTCTACAAGCAGATTTGTTTTGCTTGTGACCATGCCCTATCTAATTCTATTCTCTTAATGGCAGGAGGTCATTTTTCCATTATTTCTATGTCTCCCTATACTTTTTAAACAAGACATACACTTCTGTGCATGGTATTTATTCTATTCTTCTTAGCATGGCTCAGACACCTGCTTCTGTAACTTCCTTCCTCTATATATGTCTATAGATTCCTCTTGAAATTCTCCCAAGTTGTGAGAAATAGTAAATTCCTTTTCCATTAAAGTAATCTAGAAAATAATGTGGAATGATGCAAAATAGTTACTTAACAGTATAGACCATGGGACCTGAAGATATTGCTTTGAAGAGTATACCACAGAAAGGTTAAAGATGGAGAAAAGGTTAAGTCTTTCTTATTCAAATACTTAAAAAAACCTTTTGTAGTAGCACGGTACAAAAAATAAAATAGGAACCCTATATTGGAACTTGATAAAAATCAATCCTATTATCCTGTTATGAATAATCAAAATAGCACCTTCAAAGATAGTTGAGATCTGTATGGACAAATGCAGAGTGAAGTGACCAGAACCAGAAGAATTTATACAATGACTACAACCAGAGAAAGAAAAAAAAAAACAAACTAGAGACTCTTATACAATGACTTTGGAAGATTGATTATGTGGCCTAATCTCTAGATCTTGGTAGAGATATAATAGACTTAAGGATTTAAATAAGATGCACATTTTCAGACATGGTTAGTATGTATATTTGTTTTGCTTGGCTACCTTTGTTACAAGGAAGGAATTCTTTGTGATGGAGGAATTATGTGGGTGGAAACGATAGAAGTAAAAAAAGGAAAAGTATTAAGCAAATCAAACTGAATAGAGCACAAAAAATTTCAGAAGAGAACACAGAGAAATAGTTGAATTTAATTTTCACTTAAACACAAATTTTTCATAATATAAATTTCATTTTATAAGAACATTTTTTTCTATTTTTCCATATTAAAATGCTCATACTTGGTGGTGTTTATTAAGTTCAAAATTTTAAAAATCAAAATAAATGAACTCTATAAAGTAGTAAACATTAATAAACCGGTAAGCATTTATTTAGTGGCTATAATGTTCCTGGGATTGTACTTGGTGTTGGAGTTACAAAGACAAAAAGTTAATGGTTGTAGACCTAAAAGATCTTATTTTCTCTGCAGGAGGAAACATTTACTCATAAAAATATGTTAAAAAATAAGTATAAGGTAATTTGGGGATGGGGTATTTATAGATAGGGACATCAGAAAATTTTCAACATTTTATGAGAGTATTAACTATACATCTCTTTAGGCTTGTCCTCTGAATATATTATGAATATAGTAAGATATAGTTTATCATCTCATGTATGTGAGTAATTTTTCCATACATTATTCCTATGCTGTTCTTGTTCATATCTTTTCACAAATTTCCCATAAAGAGTTGATTCAATGTTGTGTAACTAGGAGAATAATACTGTGATTATAGATTGGGATATCCTTGCTGATCAGACTCTTTTTTACTAATGGAAGTCGATAACTCTTCAACAACGTGTTATTTAGAACCCTCAGTTTAACCATCTGTAGTCAATAATAGAGTAACAGCCAAAATGGTACTTGAAAGCAGATCTTCTTGAATTTGAGAGCAGTTCTGTTTCTATTTGGCCATGCCACTTATCTTAGTAAAGTTATAAGAACTCTATATTAGAAAAGAATTTTTTGTATTATTGTTATCTATCAGCTTAATGATATCCTGAAAAATAGGTGCTTAAGTAATACATAAATACAAGTTTGAGATTATTAAAATGACAAATATAAAGAAATGGCTACCTTTTTATTATTTAATATTGCTTTGTTTCTTTTTATTATTAATTTTATAAATAATATATGTAACATAACAATAATATGATACAGATGGTTTGTTATAATATGTAATAAATTATAATATATATGCTCATTGAAAGAGAAACAAATTCTCACATTAGCTATGTCCAAAAATCTCATTCTTTTATGTTCCTTCCTCCTTTCTCTCCAACTTTCCCAAGAATGTAGGAAATATAAAGGTTGCACATACATTATCATATAATACATATTTTAGTGTTCATTGTATTTTAAAACAAGACATATATTGCTTACACTAAAGAAAAATTAATGGAGGAAAAAGTGGAGAATGGTATATTTCAATTTGTATTCAGACTCCATCTGTTCCCTTTATGATGGTGAATATCCTTTTTCATTATGAGTTCCTTAGACTTGTCCTGGATCCTTTCTTGTTGATAATAATTATTTCATTCACAATTGATTATCATATATTATTGTTGTTACTGTGTACTATATTCTCGTTATATTCACTTCACTTTGCATCACTTCATATCCCTTTTCAGATTGTGTGTGTGTGTGTGTGTGTGTGTGTGTGTGTGTATGGTGAAGTAATATTTATTCATGTCAAGATTAAAAACGTAAAAAGATTGTAAGAGATTATCAAGAATCATAGATGATAAGACCGTATACATAGAGCTGCAAAGGTTCTTCATGGCCATCTATTCTAACTCTCCTATTTTACATAAGGGGAAATTGACATCTAGGAAAGTAAAATGACTTATACAAGATCACACAGGATCTAAGCATTAGAGGTAGGACTTTTGTCCTCATCCTCTGACAAATAATTCTGTGCTCTTTCACTGAGCTGTTACAATAAGAATGTTTCAAAAATCCCATTTTAATAATTAAGGAAAAAATAGTAATATTCCGTATCTCCCACTTCTTCAAAAAAATCCCCTCAAAAAAAAAAGATGTAAACCTGGAGAATACTTACCAAAATAAAAAAAAAGAAGAAGAAAATGAATCATTATTAACACTATTTCGGATTTATCCATTTAATTCTAGATCATGTCCACTGTGCTATAGTGTATATAAATATATCTCCTATAGATTTAGAATATAATTTTATAAATCTATGCTTTAGTATGTGTATGTGTGCACATCTCAATAGGTTGTAAATAGCTGTTATCACTTGTTAGGATAACTTAATTAAACTTGCTTATTAAAAACCTTTAATTCGTTAGTGATAAAATCTTGATTAGTACATTTTCCTACTAGGTGACCTTCTAATTTAATAGAAAATGAATTTTTAAATGGGGAAAAATGCCTGTGGCAGAGATTTTGTGCAAGTGAATAGAGTTTGCAATACACATAGGGATATATTCAAGCCTAATTAGCAAGGGTGCAAATGAATTTTTATTTCATACGCCAGAAGTGTCATTGATGAGCCATAGTGAAGAGTTTGAAATGCATTCAGATTGGCAGTGTGGGACTGAAGTCTGTGGGAAAATCACAAACTAATTCATTGATTGCCCCTTGGAAATTACTGCTGTTAATTGTTAGGTAATTAACATGGAGCTACAATTATATTGGCCTTAGGGGGTGATTAATGTTTCAACATGTCACATTAGCAGCGGTTTGGATTTTAAAAGCTTTTCTTTTCACATGGTTTAAGAGACAGATGGTATATTGTCTATGGAAAATTGTTTTGTCTTTTACTAAAGTTTACAATGAGACCGAGTGCAGTCTTTTTTTTCTTTAACCCCACAATCTTCTTTTTACAGGTTTGAATTTTAACACCACAGTCTGATGAATTTCATGAAATAATATTATATTTGCTAATAATATTCTGGAGGACATCTACCTAAATTATCTATTTTAAAGTGAAAAGTTATTTTAATTTTATTTATTGGTGTACTATCAAAGCAGTTCTGAAATTGAAGAGTTGGCATTTTCCTTTATGACAGTTCTTAAATTATTTAGTGATGGTAAGAAGAAAAGGAATAGCACAATATCATATTTATTGCAATCAATATAATTTAAGCAGAAACCAAATAAACCATCCTGAACAAATGCATTTAGTAACAGTAATAGAGAGTACATTAATATCATTGCCCTTCAGTATTTCACTACCTCTGTCACTTTTATTCTTAAAGCCATGTTCTTTCTACTCCTCAAAATATTCAATTTAACACTGATCATGTTGAAAAGAACTCATTGAAACAGTACACTGAATCGACCATAATCATCTGGACAAAAATTGGCCTCAGCTGAAAATGAAGGAGATAGAGATGTTTAGAGCCATAACTAACAATGTTTGAACCTGTGGCTAGAGGCATAAAATGAACCCAGGGCCCTCAAATGAAAAAAATTTTAAAGTTGAGTAGTCGAGGGCAAGAGTGGGCAGTGAGGGGAGGGAGGGGAAGAGAGACAGAGGCTGTCAGAGCATGAACCACCATAAGTGATAAAGATCCAAGGAAATCACCAGGACTACAGGAAGAGGAGAACAGGTTGAAGGGAGGAAGAAGCCAGACTTGAGTATAGTCAGAGGTGGGGAATAAGAGGGAGGTATAACTGCTGGAGTGGGAGTCCTGGTAGCTTCCTTTTTGCAATAATTATTCTTTTTTAACTAGGTGCTAAGTTCAGTTGTTTCTACAGCTGCTGAAGGAGTCCAAATGCTGTCAGCATCTATTAAATTTCTGCGCCCTTGGGCAAAACCCTAGTTGCATGGTTGATCCTGTTCCTAGAATGATGTCATCCTAAATCAGCCCCATTTAGGGAAGTCTCCCTGGTCTTATGACTGGAGTGCTATTGGCTGCAGTGTTTTGCATTCTGGGGCTCTTTGTCTTTTGCTCCCTCTAATCAATCACCTAAGTTTGTATGGTGTTTGCTTTTGTATCCCAAAGTAGATGTGGAACAGCATATCCTAATCAAAGGTTAGAATTCATGAACACATATTTAGGCAAACATAATTAATTTATGTAACCATTTAGCCCTTATCAACTTTAGAGCTTAGATTTCTAGGTAAATACCTTAAAAATACAGACCATCTGTTTTCAGTTGTAACGCATTTATAGTGAAATTAAAAGAAAAAAATTACTTCCAAAGTATTCTAAGTTTAATATACTTCAGTGTGACACATCACTTCCCATGAAAATATATAGACCTAGAGTAGGTTCCAAAAATTCTCAGTCTCTAGGGTATGATTTTTTAAAAATCCAATTAAAGTACATTATCTAAAAGGTAGAATGGACTCCTAGCAGTTCAAAGAGCAGACTCTTTTATAAAACATTCCATTTTTTTTCTTGTTCAGAAAATCCAAGATATCTTTCTTGGTAGCCCCATACTGGGACCTTTGTTATGACTCTAGTCACTTGCTTTAATATCGATTGTACCACTTCAACAAATGACAGAAATCTTTATTATCTACAGCCAAGATGGCTATTAACTTTTAATGCCCATTAAAACAGAAAAATTGTGAAAGGAAGTCAGTGCTTATAATTGAGCTTTAAAAATACAGAACTACAGAAATCTTGGTTTTATATAGTCCTTTAGTGAGATCTCTGTACGTTTCTTTTACATGCAAAACCATTCATAATTCTTCAAATTAAGATTTCATTGTCAATCTGACATTTCACTCAAACTCCCCCTTTCTTTCCTCATTATATGTTCATAAAGGAGTTTGCTACTATGAATATATTAGTTTTTGCAGTTCAGATGTAAAGGAAGAACAGATATTTTTTAGCAGAAGGAAACACTTCCCAACAAATGCTCCCTTCTTCTGGTGATTTCCTGCTAATCTGGTACCAATGCAGCCTTTAATTTTAGATTATAAGGAGTAAATACAAATGCACCTGTGAAAGTACTCCAAGGAAACAGAATGGGATTTGCCTAAATAGTCATTAGGGGTCACTCTTGTTCCATTAAAATACAATTGTAAATCTACTTTTATCCACAAATAAGATTGTTCTTAAAGGTTACCATTTATAGAACAATTAAAAAGTAGCCACAAACAATCAAAGGAAAGGAATTCCCCCCCAAAATATCACAACTAAAAATATGAATGACTAAAAATCACATGATATTTAAATTTTCATTTATATTTCAGTATTAAATGGATAACGAGTATTTAACTTATTTTTAATTTATTTTGAACATCTCATTCAGCTTTAAGATTTTTTATCTACAAAGCAATGGTGTTTTAATTACCTGGGCATGATATAGATCAAGAGCTTTGAAAAATCACTCCAATTTGTCCACTTGCCTACAGCCCCAATACAACTGGCATACAGTGAAACATATCACCATTGGGTCCATATGGTTTTAGCATAAGCAAAGTGTGTTTTTTACATGATATTTTAAAGAACATGTGCTCAGGGACAGTTTAGTTAGAAGATCTAACTTGAGATCTATCATAATTGAAGATGTAAAAGTAATTTGACTTTTTTTTCTTTAAAATACATTTCTACTCTTAATCTACATTTTATTAACATACTCTTAGTTGGTGTCCTAAGATAAAGAAGAATCAATTGTTTACTGAGAAACGAAGGGAAAATCCCACCTAACTGTTGTTTTCAAGTTGGGGATTTTGAGAAAATCCTAAACCACAAAGATGACTTATATAGTAATATATCGTCATTTTATTTAGTGTTTGGCTATATATTGAATTCTTCTTATACTCTAACTTAGTTAGAAATCTAGAGGCCCTTCAAATCTCTCTCTCTCTCTCTCTCTCTCTCTCTCTCTCTCTCTCT